>NC_133658.1:29380145-29702072 GCF_037893015.1 Macrotis lagotis
GACTTGGCAGAAAGGGAAAGGAGAGGGAGAAGGGGCAAACATATTTCACATACAACAAACAAGAAAAAGCTTTTGCAATGGAGTAAAAGGGGGGAGAGGTGAGGGGGAATGAGTGAGTTAATTCTCATCTAGCTCAGAGAAGAAACAACATACACATTCAATAGGGTATAGAAATCTATTTACCCTGGAAGTATAAAAGGTGAGGAAAGGATTGGAAGAAAAAACTCAAGTGGAAGGGAGAGGTGATGTAGATTATAGAAGAGAGGGAAAATTTTGAGAGAGTGGAGTCAAATACAATACACTTTTGAGGAGGGAATGGGTTAAAGGAGAGAGAGAGAGAGAGAGAGAGAGAGAATAGAATAAATGGGATGGAGAGAAATAGGATGAAAGGAAATACACTCAGCAATAGCAATTGTGGGAAAATATTGAGGCAACTTCTTTGATGGGCTTAAGATAAAAGAAGGCAATTTATCAGAGAGAGAGAGAGCAAGCTGATGGTGTCTGAACACAGACTGAAGTATACTTTTTTAACTCTCTCACTTTATTTTTCTTGAAGTTTCTCTATTTTTGTGGAGGGAGGTGGAACTGTATTTACTTTTGCCACAAGACTATTGTAGTATTATGAAAAAAATATAAAAATGTATAAAAAAGGAAGAGGAGGAGGAGGAAAGGAAGAAAAGAAGGAAGAAATAAAACAAAATCGAAGGTAATAGAATTCCAGAAAGATCTAAAAGAGGGAGGAATAAAAAAAAGAATTAGACTTGGACTTTATTTGTGTGAAGTGTTCTGTATTTGTTTTTATATAGTTTCTGGGTTTTTCTAGGCTGAGAGATTCACAAGTCTTTAATGTTGTCTGCAATAACTTTCAATGGAATTTCTTTTTCTGTCTCTTATTGCTGTACTTTTGGGGGTAATATATGGAAGTGCTGATGGTTTGTGTGGATTTATTTTATATTCTTCAAGTTTTAAAGTTATTTTTCAAATTTTGTTTTCAGAATCCTCTGTGTATCATCATATCAGCTCCAAAGTATGAAAGTTTTCTTTCCTCATTGCCTATTCCAGTTATTTCAATGTGTTTTTCTTCTCTTATTGCTGAAATTAACCTTTCAAATCCAACATGTAATAATAATCGGGCTAATGAACATCTTTACCTCCCCAATTATCTTTTTGGTGATGTTTAAAAATTTGTTCTCATTTACACATATTACTTCTTGATGCCTTAAGATAGATAATACTATTGTTTTAAGAATCACTACATTTGTTCCTATGGTCTCTCATGTTTTTAATAGAAATGAGTGTTGTATTTTATCAAAAGCTTTTTCAGACTGAAATAATCAATTGTTTTCTATTGGTTTTGATATTTATATGGTCAATTATGTTGTTTATTTTCCCAGTGTTGAACCCTTCTTGTATTGCTGGTATAAATTAAAATTGATATTTTTTAAACCTAGTGATAACTTATAATCTCTCTGCTAGTATTTTATTTAAAAATTTTCCATCAATATTCATTAGGGAAATTGATTTATAATTTCCTTTCTGTGTATTGATTCTTCCTAGTTTAGATGACACATAGGAAGGTGGTTGAACTTATTCATTTATTTTTATATGAAATAATTTATGTAGTATTGGAATTAATTTTTATAAATTGAAGAATTTGCTTGTAAATCCATCTGGTCCAGGAGATTTTTCCCCTTAGAGCTCTTTGTTGGCTTGTGCAATTTACGTTTTTCTGAAATGTGGAATATTTTATTTCCTCAGGTTAATCTGGGCTATTTATATTACTCCACTTCATTTTGATTGTCAGATATATTGGGATATAGTTGAGCAAAGTAGCTTCAAATTTTTACATTAATTTCCTCCTTACTGATGGTGATTTCACCCTTTGCATTTTGATTCTGGTAATTTGGTGTTCTGTCTTTTTTTAAATCAAATGAACAAGTTTATCTCATTAATTTTTAAAATATAAATCCAATGTTTAGATTTTTTTATCACTTTAATGGTTTTCTTACTTTCAATTTTATAAATTTCATCTTTAATTTTTGGAAATTCTAATTTGACATTTATTTGGGTATTTTTTATTTGTTCATTTTTTTTGTTTTCTTGATTTCATGCAAAATTCCCCAATCACTTCACTCTCTATTTTATTCATATAAGTCTTTAGAGACATTCCATATTCCTAAATGATTGTTTTCAATACATCTCATAAATTTTGGTATTTGTTTTACTTTTGTCACTGTCTTTGAGGAAAATATTTATTATTTATATTAGATTAATAGATTGTAAAAAAAATCTGCTTAATAAAAACTTCAGATAACATAACTTAAATATCTGATGTCAAGTATTAATATTTCCACCTACAAACTGGAGAGATCTAGGATGCTAAATCTTCAGATTATTGAATAGATAATCAATAATGGGATACTTAAGCTAATATTTATCTACCCAAAGTTACCTTTTACTTGTGATATATGGATTTCAAAAATTTCAACATAAATCTTTTTTGCCTTAACAGTCAGAATATAAACTCCTCAATATCATGAAATTTTGCACCTTTAAAACCACAGTAACTTACCTAGAATAAGTGCGTAAAATCATTTCTGCATTTCTTCTAGGTTGATGGATATCTTTGTGCTTTCTATCCTTTCATTTTTGAATTTGGAATAGGAAAAAAAGGAAAGGAAATTTGAGCATTTGAGTTGCCAGACACTAAGTATCGTTTTTGGGGGGGGCTTACTTTTAGACAATAATCACATCCTAAACCAAAGTTAGAGCAAAATCACATAAATTGTATGGAGAATTATCTCCAAGTAAAGGGAAATATTTCTTATAAATAAGTTTTTTCAATTGCAAAAAAAAAAACTTGACTTACATTATGCTGTAAGAGTTTCACACCACTGAGAAAAGAAAAAATAAGATTAAGTACTGTATTACTTGTATTAAATTTACTTGTCAATATCTATTTGCAGAAGGAAGAGGAAAATGTAAAAAGAGAAATAAAATTGTAGAATTATATCTCGTTAGGTTTATCAAGAGAGAAATAATGAAAATAAAAGCTTTTCAAAAGTTTCTTGCACCATACCTTTCAATGGATGTCAAATTCATTAATGAAAGTGACTATCAAAAATGGTAAAGAAAATCCTGCTTGAGAATCGAAAAGAGAATGATTTTCATTTAAAATACTTGAAATCCAACTCTCCATATCAATTCAATCTTAGAAGAATCATAATGGATTAGTTTTCCTGTTTAGATTGTAAGACACTCTTGTGCTCCAGTTACTACCTTGACCTGACAAACCTAAAGAATTGCAACATTTTCTAATTTGTAATCCCCAATCATTTAAAACAAGATTTTAGCAATGGTAGCAAAGAATTAAAAAAATCACAAATGAAGTGTTAAGACTGTAGAGGATGCAATATGAAGCACATAGGCTAGATATCAATTTGATCTATGTTAAACTATGCTTTATACAGACAAAAAGATGAACAAAGTTTTGTACAGGTCCTTAAAGAATGTTAGCATGTTATTGGGATTATGCAGAGAACTTTTTAATAAACTCAAGATCCTAATTAAAAACAAAACAAAACCAAAATAAAAAAAACTATTTTTTCATAACGATTGGTTTTTGTTTCTATGTCTTCCTCAAGTTCAAATGTATCATTTCTTCCTAGCCATTGATCCATTTTTCTGGAAAAGATGGAAAAAAAGGGAAAATCATTTCACCAAAAACAATGTTCTTATCAAGAGAGTTGGGGGGGGTGGAGCAAAGATGGTAGCAGGAGAGCAGCCTTTCTTAGGTACTCTCTCTAAAATATTTCAAAAACCTTATAATCATGACTCTAAAATTTCAAGATACAGAAAAGACAGAAAGATACAGTGAAGGAATTCTCCAGCCCAAGGTTACCTGGAAAATAGTGGGAAGTCTCTGTTCCATGGGGTTGGAGGTGTGGCAACCTGGAGTGAAGGATCTTGAGCCTTCTGGGAACAGCCTCAGGGTGCCTAAGTCTTAGGGAGCCCCAACTCCTGGAAACAGAAGCAGTTTTTTTTTTCTCTTTTTTTTAGGTTTTTGAAAGGCAAATGGGGTTAAGTGGCTTACTTAAGGCCACACAGCTAGGTAATTATTGTGTCTGAGGCTGGATTTGAACTCAGGTACTCCTGACTCCAGGACCACCAGAAGCAGTTTTTTACCTGCACCCCAGGGAGCACCAAGCACAACTTTGAAGTCCAGCAGGGAAAACTGTGCTAGAGCAAGCGGAAAGCCCAGGCCAGTGTGACCCTCATCAGTGCAGATGTGGGTCTCAGTGTAGTCCAGATCCCAGGAAATGGAAGCAGACCTAGGGATTTGAACATCAGGAGGCTCCAGGCAGATGCTCGTTAAGTGCTCAGCCCACAGAAGGGAAGGGAGTGGATGGAGACTGCCAAGGTCTGTGTTCTGTCTCTGGGACAGGACCCTGGGTCTTTGACCATATTCAGAAACTAGTCAGAGTCTGGGGCCCTAGAGGGGTGGGCTTGGGGGCATTCAACAGACCAGGAGAGCAGTCAGAGTCTTATATATTGAGGTCCTGTCAGGGATATCCCAATAATACTCAAAAGCACACTAAAACCAGGCACAGACTGAGGAAATGAGTTAAAAAAAGAAACCTGACCATTGACAATGATTTTGATCCCATGGAGAATCAGAAAACACACTCTGAAGATGAGAAAGTCCAAGCGTCTGCATCTAAAGACTGCAAGAAATATAGAATTTGGACTCAGGGTATGATAGAACTCAAAAAATATTTTGAAAAATCAAGTGAGGGAAATAGAAGAAAAATTGGTAAAAGAAATGAGAGAGACGTAAATAAAAACCAAGTCACTAACTCAGTCAAGGATATCCAAAAGAATGCTGAAGAAAATAACCTGTTAAAAACCAGTTTAGGTCATATGGATAAAACAGTTCAAAAAGTTATTGAGAAGAATGCTTTAAAAGCAGGATTGGACAGATGGAAAAGGAGATAAGAAAACTCTCTGAGGCAAACAAATCCCTCAGATGTTGCTAAAGCAACCTGATGACCCTGCAAGAAATCAAGACACAATAATTCAACACCAAAAGAATGAAAAACTAGAAGGAAATGTGAAATGTCTCATTGATAAAACAACTGATCTGGAAAAAAATCTAGCAAGATAATTTAAAAATTATTGGGCTACCTGAAAGTCATGATCAAGAAAAGTGTCTTGACCTCATTTTTAAAGAATTTCTAGAGGCAGCTAGGTGGTGTAGTGGATAGAGCACCGGCCCTCAAGTCAGGAGCACCTGAGTTCAAATCCTGCCTCATACATGTAATAATTACCTAGCTGTGTGGCGTTGGGCAAGCCACTTAACCCCACTGCTTAGCAAAAACGTAGAAAAACAAAAGAATTTCTATGGGAAAATTGCCTTATTATCATAGAAGCAGAGGGTAAAATAGAAATTAAGAGAACCATTGATCCCCCCCAGAAAGAGATTCCTAAACAAACAAATAAACAATCAAATCCCAGCAATATTATAGCCATGTTCCAGAAATCCCAATTCAAAGAGAAAAAATTACAAACAGCCATAAGGAAACAATTCAAATATCGTGGAGCTACAGTCAGGATTACTCAGGACTTAGCAGCATCCATACTGAGGGTTTGAAGAGCTTGTAATATAATATTCCAGAAGGTAAAAAAGCTTGGAATACAATCAAGAATCAAATACCCCACAAAACTGAACATACTCGTCCGAGAGAAAAGATGGACTTTCAATGAATCAGGGGCATTTCAAATGTTCCTGTTGAAATGACTAGAGTTGGACAGAAAGTTTGATCTTCAAGTACGGGACTCAAATGAAGCACAGAGAGGGTAGATATGAAGGGCAAATTATGAGGGATTTAATGATGACAAACTGCAGATTTTCTTACATGCTGATACTGATAGTACTCATATGGACCTTCTCATTTAATAGAGGAGGTAGACGGAGTTTTATAGATGGGCACAGGAGAGAGCTGAATTTGATGTTATAATGGTCAAAATGGAGTCAATGGGTGAAAGGCGAATGTACTGGGAGTAACAGAAAGGAGAAGTAGAATAGACTAAGATATTTCATGTAAAAGGTATTTCATGTAACTTTTGCAATGGTATGGGAGGAGAGAGGTGAGGGGGAATGATGGAGCCTTCATTCTCATCAGAAATGTCTCAGAGTGGAAACCACATACACATTCAATAGAATATAGACATCTAGAAAGAAAAGGAGCAAAGGGGGAAGGGGGAGGGGGGATATGGGTGATAGAGGAGAGGGCAGATCCTAGGAAGAGATAGTCAAAAATAGCACGTTTTCTTTTCTACTTTTTGAAGGTGGTGGGATTGCATGGTCTGTCCAAGACCATGGAACTGGGTGGTTGCTGGGTCTCTGAGGTGGGCTGTGGGGCTTGGAGTCTATTGGCCCCAGGGCCAGTGCTCTTTCTACTTTGTCACTTGGCTACCCCATAGCACCTTTTTGAAATGAGCAGAGTGAAAGGAGAGAGAAAATATAATAGTGGGTAGTGAGGAGGAATGGATGGAGAGAATTATAATCAGGAGCAGCAACTGTAGAAAAATATGGAAGTAACTTCTCTGATGTACTTATGTTAATGAGATCCACCTGAGACAGAGCTGATGGTATCAAAACACAGACTGAAACACTTTTTTCTCTTTCTTTCACTTTATTTCTCATGAAGTTTTATATTTTTGTGAGGGAGGTGGTATTATGTTTACTCATACAACAATATTTTAGTAATGTGTAAATAAATTAAAGAAAATTTAAAATAAATAAGCAAATAAATAAGCAAAAGAAGAGAGTTCGAAAATTTATTCATTCTATCTAATGAATAATGATGCAAAAATCTTGAATAAAATTTTAGCAATGAGACAACAGCAATTTATTACTGGTATAATATATCATAATCTGGTAGAATTTATACCAGGTAGGCAGGGATGGTTGAACATTAGGAAAACAATAAACAAATTGAACATATCACTAGCAAAACTAACAAAAATCATATGACTATCACAATAGATACTGAAGAAGCTTTTGATAAAATACAACATCTATTCTATTAAAAGCACCAGCAAGTTTAGGAATAAATGGAGTTTTATTTAAAATAATAAATAGTATGTATCTAAAATCATAAATAAATAGTATATGTAATGGCAATAAACTTGGTACAATTCCAGTAAAATCAGGGATGAAACAAGGATGCCCATTATCACCATTACTGTTCAATATACTATTACAAATACTAGCAGTGGCAATAAGAGAAGAAAAAGAAGAAGGAATCAGAATTGGCAATAAGGAACCAAAACTTTTACTCTTTGCAGATGCTGTGATGGTGTACTTAAAGAAACCAAGGAAATCATTTAAAAAACTCCTTGAAACAATTAACAAATTCAGCAAAATATCAGGATATAAAATAAACCCTCATAAGTTATCAACATTTCTGATTATGAACATCAAAACCAGAGAGCAAGATGTAGAAAGTGAGCTTCCATTTAAAGAAACTATAGACAAGATTAAATACTTGAGAATCTACCTCCCAAGACAAACACAGAAACTCTATGTACAAAAATATAAAGTATTTCTCACTCAAATAAAGTAAGATCTAAATAATTGGAAAAATATTAATTACACATGGTTAGATCCAGCTAATTTAATGAAAATGACAATTCTATCCAAATTAAATTACTTATTTAGAGCCATACCAATCAAACTACCAAATAACTACTGATCTAGATAAAATAGTAACAAAATTCATCTGTAGCAATAAAAGGGCAAGAATCACAGGGGGACTGATGAAAAAAATGTAAAGGAAGATGGCTTAGCTCTACCAGATCCAAAACTATATTATAAAGCCACAGGCATGAAAACTGCTTGGTTCTGGTTAAGAAATATAGGTTCTAAAGAAGTTGCAGTAAATGACTATAGCAAGCTTCTATTTGACAAACCAAAATATATCAGCTTCTGGGATAAGAATTCAGTATTTGACAAGATTTGTTGGTAAAACTGGAAAATAGTATGGCAAAAACGAGGCAACTATCCACATCTCAGCTATACCAAAATAAGGTCAAAATGGGTACAGGATTTATACATAAAGGAAGATACTATAGATAAATTAATAGGCCAACAAAAGCTATCTATCAGATCTATGGAAAGGGGATAAATTTATGACCAACCAAGAATGAGAGCACATTATAAACTGAAAAATGAATGATTTGACTATATTAAATTAAATAGTTTTAGCAATAATAATAGCAATTCTGCCAAAATTCGAAGGAAAGCAGAAAGCAGAGCTAGGAATTTTGATAAAGGTATGATATCTAAATTATAGAGAGAATTTCATCAAATTTAGAAGGTCAAAAGTCATTCCCCAATTGATTAATGGTCAAAGGATATGAACAGACAGTTATCAAATGAAGAAATTAAACTATATATAATCATGTGAAAATGCTCCAAATCATTATTGATTAGAGAAATAAAAATTACAACAACAATGAGGTATTTCACACTATCAGATTGGTCAAGATGAGAAAATGGGAAAATGATCAATGTTGGAGAAGTTGTGGGAGGATTGGAACATAGATTCATTGCTGAAGGAGTTCTGAATGGATCCAACCTTCCTGGAGAGCAATATGGAACTATGCCCAAAGAGCAATAAAACTGTTCATACCCTTTGACTCAGTAACACTGATACTAGGTCTATATGTAGATGAAATTGTAAAAATTAGAAAATTTCCTACATGTTCTAAAATATTCATAATAGCTCTTTCTGTAGTCGTAAAGAAATGGAAATTGAGGGGATGTCCATCAGTTGGGGGATGTCTAAAAGTTATGGTACATGAATACTATGGAATATTATTGTTCTATTGAAACCATAAATGGTAAGACTCTAGAGAAGCATGCAATGACTTTATGGGATCTGATGCTGAGCGAAGGGAGTAGAACTAAGAGAACAATGCACACATCAATAACAACATGGGACCAGCTGCTCTCCACATTTCAGAGCTCTAGGACAACTGTGTTAGACAGTCTCTCGACTATATTATCCCTATCCAGAGGAAGAAAGACAAAACAAAAACAACAACAAAAAAAAACACATATAAAATACAACCCTTCTGAATCTGATGAGCACATTATAAAAAGTATTTCTTAGGTATCTCTATCCCTTAATCCTAATTCCTCATACTGAAAATTACTATTGTGTAAGCCTGTTTATTAAAATATGTAAGTACAATGCTAACCTGACTTTTCCCTTCTAAGGGGAGAAGGGTGGTAAGGGAGGGTGTAAGGATTTTTTGTACCTTAAAAACCTACATGTGGATATGGATAAATTTTTTTTTAAAAATTAAATAAAAAATTATTCATTGTTCAATTATCAAATATTCCCTATATCTGCAGTAATGGAAAGGAGGTATGTATATATTTATGAATTTTTCTTGTAGGTATATAAGTAAACACAGGCTTTTCAACTCCAATCTGATATAAAGGTACTTAATATAATATTATTTTTATTCTATTCTTTTAATTTACCTTATATTTTATTTTAATATTAATTATAGAATTCTGGTTTTACTTCACTTTGATTCAATTAATATATATCTACCCATAATATTTTTGAAGTATTCATTCTCAAAATGTTTAAATCAGGGTCTGTTACTATTTTTATCATAAATTATTTTTCTAAACATCAATCTATTACCATATTCCTATTACCATACTATTAGTGTTAGGTATTTACCATCAGAAAATGAAAAGTCTGTTAAACAATTAAAGAAAGAAAATCTTTTTTAAATTTTTAATTTATTTTTATTAAAGATATTATTTGAGTTTTACAATAATACCCCCAATCTTACTCCCCCCACCATGGAAAGCAATCTATCAGCCTTTACTTTGTTTCCATGTTGTACCTTGGCCTGAACTGGGTGTGATGAGAGAGAAATCATATCTTTAGAGAAGAGATAAGAATTCTAAAAGGAAACAAGATCAGACAATAAGATATCTGTTTTTTTTTTTCTAAATTAAAAGGAATAGTCCTTGAACTTTGTTCAAACTCCACATCTCTGTATCTGGATACAGATGGCACTCTCCTTTGCAGACAGGCCAAAATTGTTCCCAATTGTTGCACTGATGGAATGAGGGAGTTCTTCAAGGTTGATCATCACTCCCATGTTGCAGTTAAAGTATAGAGTGTTTTTCTGGTTCTGCTCATCTCACTCAGCATCAGTTCAAGCAAATCTGTCCAGGCTTCCCTGAAATCCTGTCCCTCCTGCTTTCTACTAGAGCAATAGTCTTCCATGACATACATATACCACAGTTTTCTAAGCCATTCCCCATTTGAAGGACATTTACTTGATTTCCAATTCTTTGCCACCACAAATAGGGCTGCTATAAATATTTTTGTACAAGTGATATTTTTACCCTTTTTCATCATCTCTTCAGGATATAGAGCCAGTAGTGGTATTGCTGGGTCAAAGGGTATGCACATTTTTGTTGCCCTTTGGGTATAGCTCCAAATAGCTCTCTGGAAAGTTTGGATGAGTTCACAGCTCCACCAACAGCATAATAGTGTCCCAGATTTCCCACACCCTTTCCAACAATGATCATTATCCTTTCTTGCCATATTGGCCAATCTGAGAGGTGTGAGGTGGTACCTCAGAGAAGCTTTAATTTGCACTTCTCTAATAATTAATGATTTAGAGCATTTTTTCATATGGCTATGGATTGCTTTGATCTCCTCATCTTTAAATTGCCTTTGCATATACTTTGACCATTTGTCATTTGGGGAATGGCTTTTTGCTTTAAAAATATGACTCAGTTCTCTGTATATTTTAGAAATGAGTCCTTTGTCAGAATCATTAGTTGTAAAGATTGTTTCCCAATTTACTACATTTCTTTTGCTCTTGTTTACATTAGTTTTATCTGTGCAAAAGCTTTTTAATTTAATGCAATCAAAATCATCTAATTGGTTTTTGACAATGTTCTCCAACTCTTCCTTAGTCATAAACTGCTCCCCTTTCCATAGATCTGACAGGTAAACTAGTCCTTGATCTTCTAATTTGCTTATAGTATTGTTTTTTATGTCTAAGTCCTGTAATCATTTGCATCTTATCTTGGTAAAGGGTGTGAGGTGTTGGTCTAATGGAAGTTTCTTCCATACTAACTTCCAATTATCCCAGCAGTTTTTATCAGAGGGAGTTTTTATCCCAATTGCTGGACACTTTGGGTTTATCAAACAGCAGATTACTATAATCATGTACTGCTTTTACACTTAGTGTATTCCACTGGTCCACCACTCTATTTCTCAGCCAGTACCAAACAGTTTTTAATGACTGATGCTTTATCACATAATTTTAGATCAAGTAGGGTTAAGTCACCTTCTTTTGCACTGTTTTTCTTTAAGCTCCTGGCAATTTTTGACTTTTTATTTCTCCATATGAATTTACTTACAAGTTTTTCTAACTCATTAAAGTAATTTTTTGGAATTTTGATTGGAAGGGCACTAAACAGTTTAGTTTTAGTAGAATTGTCGTTTTTATTATATTAGCGCTACCTATCCATGAGCAGTTGATATTTGCCCAGTTATTTAAATCCGATTTAATTTCTGTGAGAAGAGTTTTAGAATTGTTTACAAAAAGATTCTGAGTCTTTCTTGGAAAATAGACTCCCAGGGGCGGAGCTAAGATGGTGACATGAAGGGATCCAGTCTTAGGAGCTCTCTGATAAAAACTCATGAACTAAGTACTCTAACTAAACTTTCCAGAGACAGAACCTACAAAGGGACCCAGTGAGGCAATTCTCCTACTCAAGGTAAGCTGGAAAAGACCAGGCAGGTTCTGCTCCCCGGGGCTGGAGGGGTGGCCTGCCAGAGCGAAAGAACTTCAGCCCCAGGGCACTGGGAGCCTCAGCTCACAGCAGCGGGGGAGTCTCCTGAGCTGCACCCCAGGGAGCACCGGGCACAAAGTGGGGGAACAGCAGGGGATCTCTGCCAGAGCGAGCACGTGGAGCCCAGCTCCCAGGGCACACAGCAAGCAGCTTGGTCTTTTGCCAGCCTAGACCTGGAAACAGAAGCAGACAGAGCCAGCAAGCAGGAAACCCCAGGGCATGAGCCCATTGAGCTGAGGGAGGGGAGTGAAGAGAGAGAGAGACTGCCTAGCTCTGTCCTCTGCTCCTGGAACAGGACTACGGGGCTCTGAACACATTTAGATCCTGATCCCAGTCTAGGTCCACCCATAGAACAACAGAACCCCCCAACCTCGCCCTGCGGCAGAGGGGGGCGCTTATGGTCATTCACAGACCAGTAGAGAGGACAGAACCTCACACACTGAGACCCTTGTGGGAGTGTCCCAAAAGCTCAGGAAGCACCCCCCAAAACAGGCTTAGGCTGGGAAAATGAACAAGCAAAGAAACAAGAGGAAGACCATTGAGAAATATTTTGCAAATGAGCCCAAGAAGGATCAAAATACTCAGTCTGAAGATGAGGAAGCACAAGCTCCTGCATCTAAAGACACCAAAAAAAAAAAAAAAAAAAAAAAAAAAAACAGAAATTGGGCTCAGGCTATGATAGAGCTCAAAAAAGACTTTGAAAATCAAATGAGGCAGTTGGAAGAAAAACTAGGAAAAGAAAGGAGATAGATGCAGGAAAAACATGAAAATGAAGTCAGCCGCTTAGTCAAGGAAATCCAAAAAAATGCTGAAGAAAATAGCATGCTAAAAAACAGCTTAGGTCAAATGGATAAAACAGTTCAAAAAGTGATTGAGGAGAAGAATGCTTTAAAAAGCAAAATTGGCCAGATGGAAAAAGAGATAAGAAACTCTCTGAGGAGAACAAATCCTTCAGACAAAGAACAGAATTCAGGGAGATTCATGAATTTACCAGAAATCAAGAATCAATACTTCAAAACCAAAAAAATGAAAAATTAGAAGAAAATGTGAAATATCTCATTGAAAAAACAACTGATATGGAAAACAGACTTAGGAAAAATAATTAGAAAATTATTAGAATACCTGAAAGTCATGATCAGGAAAATAGCCTTGACATCATTTTCAAAGAATTACTACAGGAAAATTGCACTGATATTCTAGAAGCAGAGGGAAAAATAGAAATGGAGAGAATCCACAGATTCCCCCCAAGTAAAAGATCCCAAAAAACTAAACCCCTAGGAATATTATAGCCAAGTTCTAGAACTCCCAAGTCAAAGAGAAAATATTACAAGCAGCCAGAAGGACACAGTTCAAATATCGTGGAGCTGCAGTCAGGATCACACAGGACTTAGCAGCAGCTACATTGGAAGCTCGTAGGGCTTGGAATACAATATACTGGAAGGCAAAAGAGCTTAGAATGCAGCCAAGAATGAACTACCCAGCAAGGCTGAATGTCCTCTTCCAGGGAAAAAGATGAACTTTCAATGAACCAGGGGAACTTCAAAGGTTCCTTTTTGGAATGGCCAGAGCTGAACAGAAGGCTTGATCTTCAGATACAGGACTCAGGTGAAGCATGGAGATGGTAGGAGAGGGGGGAAATATGAGGGACTTAATGAGGATGAACTGCATGTATAGAAAAATGATACTGATAATATTCATATGAACCATCTCAGTTAACAGAGCAGGTGGAGGGAGCTTTTATAGTTGAGGCACAGGAGAAAGATGAATTTGAAGATAAAATATGGTGTAAGAATGGAGTCAATAGAAAAAAAAAGGGAAATGGAATGGGTGAAAGAAAAAGGAGAGGGGGAATAGTCCAAGATAATTCACAGAATAAATTTTTTTTTATTACAATGAGCTATTGCAATGATATGGAAGGGGGTAGGCAAGGGGGAATGAGGGAACCTTTGCTCTCATCAGAGATGGCTAGGAGAGGAAACAGAAAATATACTCAATGGGGTATAGACATCTGGAGTAAGAAGGAGGGGGGAGCAGGGGGAAGGGGTGGGGATGTGAATAAATGTGGAGAGGATGGAGTATGGGGGGACAGTGGTCAGATATAACACACTTTCTTTTTTACTTCTTGCAAGGGGCTCGGATAGGAAGGCCTGTCTGGGACCATAGGGCCAGGTGGATTCTGGGCCTAAGGGGTGTTATGGGGGCCCAGGGCTTCTTGGCCCTCGAGCCAGGGATCTGTCTGCTGTACCACTCAGCAACCCTACAGCATAGTCAGAGTGAAAGGAGAGGCAAAATATAGTACATGGTAGTGGAGAAATAAGAAAGGAGGGAGTTGCGATCAGCAATGGCAACATTGGAAAAATATAGAAGTAACTATTGTGATGGACTTATCATAAAGAATGTGATCCACCCACGACAGAGTTGATAGTATTGGAATAAAGACTGAAGAACATTTTTTGTTATTATTATTTGGGGGGAGGTTGCAGGACAAGTGGGGCTGGGTGGCCTGCCTGGGGCCACAAAGCAGGGAGATCGTTGGGTGTCTGGGGCTGGATTTGGACCCAGGTGCTCCTGGCTCAAGGGCCAATGCTCGGTCTGCCACCCAGCCACCTCTACTATTATTATTATTTTGTTTTATTTTGGGTGTTTTTTTTTTCTTCTTTTTGTTTTGTTGCAGGGCAGTGGGGTTGGGGTGGCTTGCATTTCACATGGCTGGGTGATTGTTGGATTTACGAGACTGGATATGGACTCCGGTGCTCATGGCTCCAGGGCTGGTGGTTAGTCCATTGTGCCACCTTGCCATACCTACAATTATTACTATTATTTTTTTTAATTTTATTTTTTTTTCTCTCCCCTTTACTTTTTTCACCCAAGCAAGTCTATCTATATTCATGGGGGGAGGGGTATTTTGTTTGCTTGTAAACAAGCATATTTTATTAATGTAAAAAAAAAAACATTTGTACAAAATGAGAATAAAAAAATAAATTTAAACAATAAAAGAAAAAAAGAACAAAAAAGAAAATTATATGTGAGATAAGTAGAAAATATGTCTAACTACCCAGCAGTTTGTTTTATTTATTCATTCAATCATAAAATGCTTATTAAACATGAACACCCTGTGGAAAAAAAAAGAAAATAGACTCCCAAGTATTTTATATTGTCTGAGGATACTTTGAATGGGATTTCTCTTTCTAGAACTTCCTGCTGTACCTTGCTAGACATGTATAGAAAAGTTGAGGATTTATGAGGATTTATTTTATAACCTGCAACTTTGCTAAAATTGCTAATTGTTTCCAGTAGTTTTTTGGATAATTTCTTGGAATTCTCTAGGCAGACTATCATGTTGTCGGCAAAGAGTGAGAGTTTTGTCTCTTCCTTCGCAATGCTAATTCCTTCAATTTCTTTTTCTTCTCTAATTGCTGAAGCTACCATTTCCTTATACAATATTGAATTTTAGTGGTGGTAATGGGCACCCTTGTTTCACCCCTGATCTTATTGGGAATTCTTCTAGCCTCTTCCCATTGAATATAATGCTTCTTGATGGTTTCAGATAGATAGTGCTAATTATTTTAAGGAATAGTCCATGTTTTCCTACACTCTCTAGTCTTTTTAATAGGAATGGATGCTGTATTTTGTCAAAAGCTTTTTCAGCATGTATTGATATGATCATATGATTTCTGATAGGTTTGTTGTTGATATAATTGAGTCTACTAAGAGTTTTCCTAATGCTGAACCAACCCTGCATTCCTGGAATAAATTCTACTTGATCGTAATGTATTATCCTGGTGATGACTTGTTGTAATCATTTTGCTAAGATTTTATTTAAGATTTTTGCATCTATATTCATCAAGGAAATAGGTGTATAATTTTCTTTCTCTGTTCTAACTGTTCCTGGTTTAGGTAACAGCACCATATTCGTTTCATAGAAAGAGTTAGGCAGAGTTCCATCTTTCTCTATTTTTCCAAAGAGTTTATATAGAATTGGAAACAATTGTTCCTGTATTGTTTGGTAGAATCATTTGTGAATCCATCAGGCCCTGGAGATTTTTTCTTAGGGAGTTCAGTGATGGCTTGTTGAATTTCTTTTTCTGAGAAAGGGTTGTTTAGGTATTTAATCTCTTCATTTAACCTGGGCAACTTATGTTTTTGTAAATATCCATCCATTTCACTTAGATTATCAAATTTATTGGCACAGAGTTGGGCAAAATATTTTTGAATTATTACTTTAATTTCCTCCTCATTGGTGGTAAGTTCACCTTTTTCATTTATGATACTAGCAATTTGGTTTTCTTCTTTCTTTATTTTTAATCAAATTGACCAGAGGTTTACCAATTTTATTGTTTTTTTCATAATACCAACTTTTGGTTTTATTTATTAATTTACTAGTTTATTTGATTTTGGTTTTATTAATTTCTCCTTTAATTTTTAGAATTTCTAATTTGGTATTTAATTGGGGATTTTTGACTGTTTTTTCTCTAATTTTTTTAGTTTCATGTTTAGTTCATTGATTTCCTCTTTCTCCAATTTATTCATGTAAGCATTTAGAGCTATAATATATCCCCTAAGAGTTGCTCTGAATGAATCCCATAGGTTTTGGTATGTTGTTTCATTATTATCATTATCTGGGATAAAATGCTTAATTCTTTCTATAATATTTTTTGGGCCACTCATTTTTAAATGAGGTTATTCAGTTTCCAAGTAGTTCTGGGTCAATATCTCCCTGGCCCAATATTGCATATGACTTTTATTGCATTGTGATCTGAGAAAGATATATTCACTATTTCTGCCATTTGGCAGTTGATCATTAGGTTTTTATGTCCTAGTCCATGTTCAATTTTTGTATAAGTTCCATGTTCTGTGGAGGAAAATGGTATATTCCTTTCTATCCCCTTTTAGTTTCCTCCATAAGTCTACCATATCTAATTTTTCTAACAATCTATGTACCTCCTTAACTTCATTCTTGTTTATTTTATGATTCCATTTATCTAGATCTGTGAGCAGAGGTTGAGGTCTCCCACTGGTAGAGTTTTTGTTTGTTTTTTGTTTTTTCAGGTTTTTGCAAGGCAAATGGAGTAAGTGGCTTGCCTAAGGCTACACAGCTAGGTAATTATTAAGTGTCTGAAACTGGATTTGAACCCAAGTACTCCTGACTCCGGGGCTGGTGCTTTATCCACTATGCCACCTAGCTGCCCCCACTAGTAGAGTTTTGCTGTCTATGTCTTCCTGTAGTTCTTTTAGGTTGTCCTCTAAGAATTTGGGTGCTGTCCCACTGGTTGCATATATATTCAGTATTGAAATAAATTTGCTATCTATGGTACCTTTTAGAAGGATAAAATTTCCTTCCTTATCTCTATTAATGCTACCTATTTTTGCTGCTGCTTTTGTCTGAGATAAGGATTGCTACCCCTGCTTTTTTTTTTTTACTTCAGCTGAAGCAAAATATATTTTGCTCCAACCCTTTACCTTTACCCTTTAATTATCTCTCTGCTTCAAATGAGTTTCTTGTAAGCAGCATATTGTAGGATTCTGGTTTTTAATCCACTCTGCTATTTTCTTACATTTTAAGGGATAGTTCATCCCATTCACATTCAAAGTTATGATTACTAATTCTTTATTGGCCTCCATGCTATCTTCTCTGCATTTGTATTTCCTCCCCCTTTCTCCCCCTTTATCCATATTTCCCAGTATTTTCTTTCTGAATACTGCCCCCTTCAGTTTGTTTGCACTCCTATATCACCCCCTCCCCTTTCTTTCCCCTTCTCTTTTTCCCTTTTCTCTTTCCTTCCTTTTGTTATTTCCCCTTTTTCCCCCACTCCCCTTCCCTTTCTCCATCCCCCTCCCCTTTTCCCCTTTTAATACTTGAAAGGTTAGATGTTTTATAAGTTAACTGAGTATGTGTAGGTTGACTTTAGGCCAAGTCTGATGAGAAGAAGATTCAGGTGTTTCTCATCTGCTCCCTTCTTCCCCTCTATTACCACAGGTTTTGTGTACCTCTTAGTGTAATGATTTTTACACCATTCAATCCCCTCCCTCCTTCTTTCTGCCCCCCCCCTACTTTTAAGGAGGTAGTGTTTTTTTAGATCATTCTATCTAAGTCATAAAAAATAATGACTGTCACTTCTAGTTCAGTATATTCTATCTAACAGAGTTACAATTCTTGAGAGTTATTAGAGTCTTTCTCCCAAGTGGGGTTAAAGCCAGTCACATCCCTTTAGGTAGCAGTCTCATGGATAGATCATGAATGTCCATCATTTATGACTAGGTATATTCTCTCTGTTACAGTTACAATTTTCAAGATTTATCAGAATCTTTTCCCCCATGCTGGGATATAGCCAGTTTCAACTTACTGGGTATCTCTCCCTCTGCCTACTCCAAATTCCTTAAAATTATGACTCTAACAGAATTCTAGTGTGGTGAGACCCATAGAAATATGGAAGGAAACAATTCTCTGCCCCAAGACAATTTGGAAGCATCTGTTCCACCCAGATTTGAAAGGGCTTCAGTGCAGTCTGGTCAGCACCAGAGCTAACCAGATGCAGACCTCTAGGAACAGACCGTGGGGTCTCTGGGTCCCTGGGTGCACTTGATCCTCAGGCAATTAGGGTGGAATCCAGGCCCAGGGATTGCCAAAGATACCTTGGAAGATCAGCCAGAAAAATCTGCTGCATCAGAATGAGCATGTAGCCAAGGTCAGTGTAGACAGAATCCCTCTACAGGTATTTACAGAGTGATCAGTTAAGGGGGTTGGGGGAGACTGCAGAAGCCTCTCTTCTATTTCTGAGATAGGAAACTGTTGCTTTGCCCATACTCACATCCAGGGCACAGTGTGGGGCGCCATAATACCATATCAGAGCAGGGACCCTCTTCACAGCTCCAAGACAGAGAAGAATGCTTATGGTGAACCACAGACCAGAACACAGACCAGGAAAGCAGTCAGAAATCTCATAAGACCTTGAAGGAATTGAAGTGGGCAGAAGGGTGGCCCTCCAATCCTCAAAGGCTCAAACAATATGTCCTCCCCCGGAAGCAGAGGTATGTCTTAAAGAGTTAAAAATCAAGTCATTGACTAGGAAAATGAGAAGACAACAGAAAAAAAGGAATCTGACAATTGGAATTTACTTTGGTCTTGTGGAGGAACAAAATAGACATTCAAAAGATGACAAAGTCAAAATTTCTGTAAGCAAAGCCTACAGGAAAAATATGAATTGGCCTTGTTAGACTATTGGAAAAGATTGTAAAAGATTTTGAAAATCAAGTAAGGAAGGTAAAGCAAAAATTTAGAAGAGAAATTAGAACAATGTGGATAATTCATGAAAACAGTATCGTGCTGGAGGAGATAAAAAAATACTGAAAAAAAATCTTAAAAATCAGTTTAGGTCAAATAGAAAAGGCAATCCACAATGTCAATGAGGGGAAGAATAACTCAAAATGCAGAATTGGCCAGATAGAAAAGGAGAAAAAAAAAACTCACCATAGAAAAATTCCTTCAAATGTGGAATGGAGTAAGGGAAGCTGATGTACTTTTGAGAAATCAAGAAACAATAAAAATGAATGCAAGAAAGAAGAAAATGTGAAATATCTCATTGGAAAAAAACAACTGACTCAGAAAACAGATGCAGAATAGATAATTTTAAAATTATTTGGCTACCTGAAATTCATGACCAGGAAAAGAGGCCTGACTTCATTTTTCAAGAATTTCTCCAGAAAGATTGCTCTGGTTGATGCAGGAGGTAAAATAAAAATTGAGGGAATTTATCAATCACCTCCTGTAATAGATCCCCAAAGTCAAACCTCCCAGGAATATTAGTCAAATTGCAGAGCTCCCAAGTCAAGGAGAAAATATTACAATTATCCAGAAAGAATTCAAATATTCAAATATCATGGAGCTAGGGTCTGGATTACAAAGGATTTAGCAAGGTCTAAAATTTCAATATGATATTCCAGAAGGTAAAAGAACTTGGATTACAACAGAGAGTCTAGTACCCAGCAAAACTAAACATATTATTTCAGGGGGAAAAGTGGACATTCATTGAAAGAGGGGACTTTCAGATTTTCCTGCTGAAATTATAAGAGCTAAACAAAAATATTGATCTTCAAGTATAGGACTTAGGTCCAGTATAGAGAGGGTGGATAAGAAGGGCAAATTATGATGGATTAAATGATGTTGAACTGTATGAATTCTTGAATGGAAAGAAGATACTGATAACTCATATAAACCAGTCATGAGGACAGTTTGAAGAAGTTTACATAGTCAAGACAGAGGAGGGAGCTGAATATCAAGGAATAATAGATTTGAAAGATGGAGTTAATGGGTGAGAAAGTAATGCCATGGGAAAAAAGAATAGGAGAGGTAGACTGGGCTAAGCTATTTCATATAAAAGAGTCAAGAAAAAGTTTTTGCAGTGGAGTGGAAGGGGGGAAAGTGAGGGGGAATGGTTGAGCCTTCATTCTCATCAGAAGTGATTCAGAGAGGAAACAATATAAACACTTAATAGGGTGTAGAAATCTATCTTATCCTAGAGGAAAAAGGAGAGGAAAGGGATGGGAGAAAGGGGGTGGGGGAAGGTGGGGGGCTATAGGTTCCTGAAGAAAGGGAAGATCTTGGGAGTGGGTAGTCAGATATCCACACTTTTGAGGAGAGACGAGGTGAAATGGGAGAATAGATTAAATGAGGATAGGGAGCAATAAGATGGGGGAAATACAGCTAGTAATAGCAACTGTGGAGAAAAAATATTGAAACAACTTCTCTGATGGCCTTTTGATAAAGAATGAGATCCATCCCAGAGAAAGGGCTGATGGTATCATCACAGACTGAAGTACCACTTTTTTTTGACTCAATTTTTCTTGAGATTTCTCTGTTTTTGTGGGGGGGGGGAGACATTATATTTACTTTTACAAGATTATTGTAGTAATATAAATAAATGAATAAATTAAATATTTTTAAAAGACAATGGAAGAACTTATTAGAGGGAGTAATTGAATAATTTAAATGATGTAATAAAGATATTTATGTCACTTTATAAGGGATAAAAGAAAAAATGTTGTATGTGTGTAGAAGAAAATGAAAGAAGAGCAAACAATGCAAAGAAATCGATAAGTTATGGAGCCAGAGGTAACCAATTAATATTTTGTCAAAACTTTATGGAACAAATCCCCAAGAATTTTGAATGAATTTTCTATACTGAATCCCCATCACACACTCTAACTGGAGGTTTACCTGAAGGTTCTGTTCTGGAGTATCGAATCTTCTCCTTATATACTACTTTATTTTATGATCTCATCAGCTACAATGGAATAAATTACCATCTCCAAGCTGATGATTCTTAGATCTACTTCTCTGTCACAGATTTCCTTCTTGACCTCCAAACTTAAAATTTCAATTTTTTTTCAGACATCTAGTTCATCAGTCATCTTAAATCCAGTATCTTTAAAACAGAACTCATTATCTTCTACCCTAAGTATCCCAACTACCTTTCCTGATTACTAAAGAGGGCAACACCATTTTTCCAGATTTATCCTTTATTCCTTACAGTCTCTCCCCCTCTCCATATCCAAACTGTCAAGAAGGTCTGTTGATTACACCTTTGCATTATTTCTCAAACAGGCCCATTTCTTTCCTTTCTGACTCTGCTATCACTAGAGTGCAATAATTAATAACATCAGATATGGATAATTAAAATGCTTTGATGCTGTATCTGACTGATTAAAACCTCTACCTAAATGATTCCATACTTTATTTAGAGATTATATATTTTTCAGCATAAGTCTGATCAAGTTACTCCAATCCCTATTCTAAGTAGACAGTGATTTACTATAATATCAAGATTCCGCTAAGTTTTCTGTTTGTCATTCAAAGTTCATCACAATCTAGCTTATACCTGTCTTTCCAGTCTTCTTACACCTTACTTCCCACAACTTTTAAGTTGGTATTCTGTTTTATCTCCTAACATCTAAAAACATTTTTAACATTCATTTACAAAAAAATTGGAGTTCTAAATTCATTTCATTCCTCCCTCATCACCCACACCATTGAGAAAGTAAGCAATTTGATATAGCTCAAACATGTGAAGTCATGCAAACATTTTCATAATAGTCCTGTTATGAAAGCAAACATCGGCCAAATGAAAAGAAAGCTCAAAACTAAAGCTAAGAAAAATATGCTTTCCTCTGTATTTATATACAATAAGAACTTTTTTCTGAGAATAGATATTTTTTTTCCATAAGTCCTTCAAAGATATCTTGGGTCGCAGTACTGCTGTGAAAAACTAAATTTCTCACATCTGATCGTCCTACAATACTGCTGTTATTTTGAAATAAGTACATTTCATTTTGCATCTGCTCATGTTGGTCTTTCCAAGGCTTTCCTGCTCACCCTTTCTTATAGCACAGTTGCATTATAATCACATGCAACAATTTGTTCAACAATATTCCAATTGATTGTTATCTCCTCAATTTCCAGCTATTTGCAATCATCAAAGGGCTTCTATAAGTGTTGTTTTTGCAATAGATCCTTTTTTCCCCCTTTGGTTACTTATCTCTTTTGAGAAATAGATCTAGTAATGGTATTACTAGGTCAATGGGCATGCACTGTTTCATTTATCTTTGTGTATAGTTCAAATTGCTCTACAGGATAGTTGAATCAGTTCATAAATCCATCAATAGAGCATGAGTGTTCCAATTTTACCAAATCCCCTCCAACATTTGTGATTTTCCATTTCTGTCCAATTAGACTATCTAAGAGATATGAGGCAGTGCATCTGAATTGTGCCAATTTACATTTCTCCAATCATTACTGAGTTAAAGTATTTTAATATGGTTATAGGTAATTTTGAATACTTCTGAAAACTGTTTTTAAACTTTTATAAATTGTGTAATGGTTTTTATTTTTATAAATGTGACAGAGTCCTCTATATATCTGAGAAATGAGGCCGCTATTAGAGATATTTAATTTTTTTCTCACACTTATTGTTAACTGAATTTCCCCCCATGTTATTTCTCCTCCCACCCACTTATTCCTGTTCTTTCTCGCCTTTCACCCTATCCCTCCTCAATAGTTCTTTGGTTCTGACTACATGTTGTCATAATTTGCCCTATGTAGCACCCTGCATCCTTTTGTTTCTCTTATTTGTTTGTTGGATAAAATTGCTTTCTATACTGAATTGAGCACATATATATATATATATATATATATATATATATATATATAAATATATATATATATATATATGTATATATATACATATATATATATATAATTGTCTCTGAACCAATTGCAAATCATTTACTCCTCTTTACCTCCAACAACTTCTCTTTCCATTTCAAAAACAAACCAAAAAACCAAAAAAACCTTTTTCCTGTCTTTTATGTCTCTTTTCTCTCTCATGCTGATGTATATATATATATATATATATATATATATATATATATATATATATATATAAATTCATTCATATTTAACTCACAATTGTACTTTCTATTTATAATCCTTCAAACTGCCCAAATAACAGTAAAGTTCTTCTTTTACTTGAATCATTATCATATGTAATAATGTAAACAGTTTAAAATTAGGATTTCTCTTTTCTGTTTACCTTTGTTATGCCACTCAAGTTTATATTTTAAAGTCAAAGTAACTGCTTACCTCTGGTCTTTCCATCAAGAATACTTGAAAAATCGGGGCAGCTAGGTGGCATAGTGGATAAAGCACCAGCCTTGGAGTCAGGAGTACCTGGGTTCAAATCCGGTTTCAGATACTTAATAATTACCCAGCTGTGTGGCCTTGGGCAAGCCACTTAACCCCATTTGCCTTGCCAAAAAACCTAAAAGAAAGAATACTTGAAAAATTCTCTACTATATACAATTTCCATTTTTACCTCAGTGAAAGGACTTCAGATATCCTTTCATATAGAAATTTTTAATGTTGTTATCCCAACTGCAGTTACACAGAGCTTGATTTGTTTCTTTTTGATTGCTTTCATTATTTTTCCTTGACCTGAGAGTTTTGACATTATACTACAATACTCCTGGGAATTTTTCCTTTTGGAATCTCAGGAGAAGTTTGGTGAATTCTTTCAATTTCTTTTTTAACTACTAGTTTTGGTATATCATATAAGTTTCCTTGATCTTTTCTTGAAAGCTTTGTCTGAGCTGTTCTTTTAATCATAATTTTCAGATAGAGCAATAAATTTTAAGTAATCTCTCCTAGATCTACTTTTCAAGTCAGTTGCTGTTCCAATGAGCCATTTAATGTTTTCTTCCTTTTTTATTGCTTTGATTTTGTTTGATTGTTGATTTCTTATAAAGTCATTATTCTCCATTTGCTCAATTCCAATCTTTAAGAAATTATTTTATTCAATGAACTTTTAAAATCCTTTCTTTGATTAATCTAATTTTTAATGATATTATAAAATTCTTCAGTGAATTTTTGTGCTTCATTTTAAAGGGTTATTTACTTCAGTATTTTTTGTCTCCTTTAACAAGTTGTTACATTTTTTTTTACTTTTTCCTGCATCACTCTCATTTGTTTTTTCCAATTTCTCCTCTACTTTTCTTGATTTTTGAAATCTCTTTTGACTATTTCCATGACATGAGACCAATTCATATTTTCTGGGGAGGCTTTGCATGTGGGGAACTTTGGTTTTTTATGTTCTTCTGAATATATTTGATTTTACTTATCACCACAATAACTGCTTATGGTTGTTTTTTTTCTATTGTTTACTTCTTTAGTATATTACTTGACTTTTAGCACAGTTAAAATAAGCTTGTGATTTCAGGTGGAGCATGCACTGTTTGTTACAACATTTACATGTTTTAAGCAGCTATTTTCTTTCTTTTTTCTCCATATTTAATTAATTTATTTTCACATCACCACAGTAGTTTTGTTGTAAAAATGACCATAGCCCCCTTCCCCCCAAAGATAAACAAACTTGAAGAAAAAGAAAAGAAAAGAAAAAGAAAAAAAATGTACTTCGAACTGTTTCAGATTCCATCAGTTTTGTCTCTGGGATGGATCCTATTCTTTATTATAAATTCATTGGATAAGTTGTTTCAATATTTTTTTCTCCCAGAGGTGCTATTGCTAATTGTATTTCCCTGCATTCTATCCCTCCCCAGCCCCTTTTAATTTACTCTCTCTCTCTCTCTCTCTCTCTCTCTCTCTCTCTCTCTCTCTCTCTCTCTCTCCTTTCATCCCATCTCCCCTCAGACATGTGTTGTATCTGACAACCTCTCCAACTCTCCAATGATCTTCATTCTTTTCTATCACCTACATCCTACATCACACCTCCTCTCTCCCATCCCCTCTTTCCCATCCTTTTCTCTTTTTCCTCTAGAGTAAGTCTATACCCTTTTGAGGATATATGTTAGTTCCTCTCTGAACCACTTCTGATGAAAATGAAGGCTTGCTCATTCCCCTTCACTTCCTTCCTTCCACGTCATTGCAAAAGCTTTTTCTTGACTCTTTTGTGTGAAATATCATAGCTCATTCTACTCTACTTTCCCTTTCTCCCACTGAGTTACTTTTCTGTCCACTGACTGCATCTTTACAATACATTATGCCATCATATTCAGCTCTCTCCTGCTCCTTCTCTATATATCCTTTTTCTAACTGCTCTAATACAAGAAAAAAAAAGTTCATATGCTTTATCAGAATCATCATCCCATGCATGAATTCAAGCAGTTCAGCATCAATGAAAGCTTCATAATTAGTCTTTCCAAGCTATCCTCTCTATGCTTCACTTGATTCCTGAACTTGAAGATCAAATTTTCTGTTCAACTCTCATCATTTCAACATCCTATTTCATTGAATTTCCCTCTTTTCCCCAAAATAGGTGGTTTCCCATTGCTGATTCATTGATTCTGGGTTGTAAACCAATCTCTAATTCCTTCTGGAACATCACATTCCAAGCCTAATGTAGATGCTGCTAAAACTTGTGTAATCCAATTTATAGAACTAAGCTATTTGATTTATTTTCTGGCTGCTTGTGATATTTTCTCCTCGACTTGGGAGTTTTAGAATTTGGCTAAAATAAAATATTCCTGGAAGTTTTTATTTTGGCATCTCTTTCTGTCAGTGATTGGTGAATTACCTTAATTTCTATTTCACCCTCTGCTTCTAGGAAATCAGGATAATTCTTCTGGAGATTTTCTTTTTAAAATAAATTCTAGGCTCTTTTCTAAGTCATAAATTTCAGGTAGCCCAATAATTTTTAAATTATCTCTTTTGAATTTGTTTTCCAGGTCCCTTGGTTTGCTATTCATATATTTCACATTTTCTTCTAGTTATTCATTCTTTTGGTTTGCTTTATTGTTTCTTGGTTTCTCATAAATTGATCAGCTTTCAATAACTCCATTCTATATTATATGAATAGGAGTTATTTTCCTCATAGGGCATTTTTATTTCCTTTTCCATCTGACCAATTCTGCTTTTTTTAGGTAATCTTCTTCTCATTAACCTTTTGGACTGCTTTTTCTATTTGACCTCAACTGGTTTTCAACACATTATTTTCTTCTTTTTTTCTACTTCTTTCACCAAGCTGCTGAATTGGTTTTCATGATTTTCTGCATCATTTTCATTTCTCTTCTCAATTCTTCCTTCACCTCCGTTACTTGAATTTCAGTATCACATTTGAGCTCTTCCATAGACTGAGACCAATTTTTATTTTTCTTAGAGGTTTTGGATAAAAAAGCGTTGGCATTGTTAACTTCTGAATGTGTATTGTGATCTTCCATGGGAACAAAATAAGTGTCTATGGTTGGATTCTTTTTTCTTCTGTTGTTTATTCATTTTCACAGCATTTGACCAGATTTTTAATGCACTTACCAAGCATTTGAGTGTTTTGGGACACCTCTCCAGGGACCTTAATTCCTTTAATCAAATGAGAGACTATGATTGCTTTTCCGGTTGTACTCTGGCCTGTGAATGATCACAAGCACTCCCTTCTGTCCTGGATATGTGAGGAGAGTCCCTGATCTGTTATAGTTGTATGTGTCCCCTGGCTGTTACTTGGATCAGAGCTTGAACTGAGGAACAGAGTCCTGTTCTAGGAATAGAAGAGAGACCACAACAGTCTCCCCTGATCCTCTTACTGTCCTTGCTTTCAGTTTACTCACTTTATTGTGGCAGAGATTTACTTCTGATCTTCCAAGCTTTCCTTGGCAATTCCTAGATTGAGAACTATGGAAATTGCTCCCACTACTATGTACCCAGGCTCCCCCAGGGACACAGGTGACATATGAGTTATTTCTTGAAGACTGGACCTGGTTCAGTCTGCATGGTGTGCCTGGGCAACATTATGTTCCTTTCAGCTGTGGTAGAACAACCTGGCCTACTGATTTTCCAAGTTATCTTGGGTTAGAACATTGTTCTACTCAGTCTTTCTGTTGGTTTTACCTCTCTAGAATTTGGTGGGAGTCATAATTTTAAGGTATTTAAAGTATTCTGTGGGAGAGCTTCTGAGGACTCCTTGCCTCCATGCTGCCATCTTAGCTCTGCTCCCTCTGTGCAGCTATTTTTAAAGGTACTTCTAGGGAGTTATGAGTTTTCATTTCTTCCAAAGTGGAATTATCTAAGTAGAAATATTTACTCCTATCAGAACTGGTCTGTGCTTTTGTCTATCAATGACCTGGAACTGTGAGGTGCTTTCTCACTCCCTTATGATTGCCAAAACCAGTGTGCTTCTGCTCCTCTCTTTGGCATTGCCACTTAAGACTATGACTTGGATATTAATATGTGCAAAGAAATGGAATCCTAGCAAAGAGATCCTTCTAATATCATCTGACTAGTCTTTACCCTCCTTTCCCCATCACCTGTGTACTCAGAGCTCCAGAAGTAGCCACAGTGGCTGCTTATTCTTTGTCTCCTAAGGCCTACTTCTGGCTTGCTGGTTGTGGGGCTGTGCTGGCACATACTACACTACACTGTGCTCCACTCTCACCTAGGAATGGTTGCTAGCCTTCTATGTATTATTTGGTGTCTATTAGCTGAGAGCTATTGCCATTGCCACTTCTGGATTTCCAGGGTGGAGCCAAGATGGCAGCATGAAGCTAACATGCTCCCTGAGCTTTTCCCTACCAAAGATAAAGGAAGATCCAAACTACAGATCCCACCAAGAAAAAGAGAAGATTCAAAGAAATTTTCACAGAAAGCCATCATGGGAGATCTTCACTGAAGTTCTGTCTCTTTGAGGGAGAAAAACAATAAAAGCCAAGCAAGGCATTAGAGTGGGAAAGCCAGTGGGAGGCTTATAGTCACAGAGCAAATGAGGTCCTGACAGTTAACAATAGCAGAGGTCCCTGGCAGCTAGATAGCAAGCCAGCAGGGAGTAACCAATTCCAAAGTCTCAACTCTGGGAACACTGGGGTAAAAGACAGGACTGGGCTGGGAAAAAAATCACTGCTAAGTCAGAACCTGGACATAAAGGCTGGGGAAAAAAAGAAACCTCTGCAAAGCCAAGGCCTGGATTTCACAGGCAACATCTTGACCAAAGACAAGTCAGTGATTAGACCCCAGTTTCAGCAAGAAAAGCTTGGATCTCAATACCCTGTACCCCAGGAGCAGATCTAAAACAGCAAAGATAAGCAAAAATGTTAAAAGAGCAATCACAATAGAAAACTTTTTAACAGACAAAGATGATGGCAATGCCATGTCTGAAGAAGGAGCAGTGAAAAATCACTCACAGGGGAAGTATCAAAAAAGTCTATAAATTGGGCCCAATACAAAAGTTCATCAAAGAACTTCAAAGAAAATTTAAAAAATCAAAGGAGAGAGGAAGAATAAAAATAATTAAATGAAATGAGTGTCATTCAGGAAAATTATGAAAAAATTTCACAAGGAAAAAATAAAAAATAATCAATTTGAAAAGGAAAAGCTAATTGAAGAAAATGAAATCTGAAAAATTAGAACTGAATAGATACCAATGAATATACAAGAGTACAAGATTCCATCAAACAAAATGAAAAGGCTGAAAAAATTGGAGAGAAAATAGGTCTTGCTTCACTTAAAAAGAAGCAAGGACCCTGGGTGAGGGTGGGACGTAAAGTAGGAGAGAAAGTAGGCCTGGTAGGAGGAGCACAAATAGTTTAAGAAATGATCTAGCTTTAGATGATATTTGCTTAATGAGGAGGATTATGTGTATTTGAAAGATAAATGAAAAGAAGGTAAGGTAAAAAATGATTATAAGTGTAATTTAAGACAATACTGGTTATCAAGCCATCAAGAAAACAATCTGTGGTGATACATTGATAGCAATATAAGATTATCAAGCAATCAATCAAACTGTGATTGACGATACCTGATTAATAGTACAAGAGTGATAAATAACACACATTGAAGATGTACAAAGATTTATAATTTTAAAGAGAAGGAAGGGAGAATATTAATACTGAGTAAATTCTATTCAATAGATTTATTCTGGAGAGGGAATAAGAAACCTTCCCATTTGGGTGTAATATTCTACCATAATATATAGGGAAGGGAGGGACTGGGAAAAGGGAAAGAAAAGGGAAGAAGGGACTGATAAAAAGGAAGGCAAAGCTATAAGTAAAAATAACCTGAAAGTTAAATAAAAAAAAGCAATGGGAAAAAGTAGTAAAATTTTGGTGAGTAGGAAAAAGAGAAAATCATAAATGGAGAAAGATAGAATGGAAGGAAATACAGAATTAGTAATCTTAACTGTAAACATAAATGGGATGAACTGTCCCATAAGACAAAAGCACATAGAAGAATGGAATAAACACAAGAATCTTTCAATATGTTATTTACAAGAAGCACGTTTGAAGTGGAGAGATACACAGGATGAAGGTAAAAGTTTGGCTTAAAATATATTATGCCTCAGCTGAAGTGAAAAAAAATCAGGGGTAGTGATCCCAATATCATTAAAACAGATGAGGGAGTTAGCAACATCTTCTTAAAAAACACCATTGGTAATGAAGCTATATCATTAGTAAACATGTATGCAACTAGTGGTATAACATCACATTTCCTAGAGGACAAACTGAGTGAATTACAAGGAGACAAAGAGGGCAAAATTTTTATAATGGGAAAACTCAATATCCCTCTTTCAGGAATAGATCAATCTACCAACAAAATAAAAAAAGAAGGAATTTAAGGAGGTGAATAAATTCTTAGATATGAAAAAGAAAACTTAATGGGGATAGAAAAGAATATACCTTTTTCTCAGCAATACATGGTACTTATATCAAAACTGAACATATACTAGGTCACAAAAACCTTACAGTCAAATGCATAAAGGCAGACATAATAAATATATACTTCTCATATCAGATATAAATCAAGAATTAATTGGAAATTAAACAACTTTATCTTAAATAATGGGTAGATCAAACAACAAATAGAAATAATCAATAATTATATCCAAGAAAATGGTAATATTGATACATCATACCAAAATTTTGGGAATGTATCCAAAGCAGATTTGAGGGAAATATTTACCTTTCTAATTTCATATATGAATAAAATAGAGGAAGAGTAGATCAGTATTTGGGTATGCAACTAAAAAAAAGCTAGAAAACAAACAAATTAAAGATTCCCAATTAAATATAAAACTAGAAATATTGTAAATCAAGGGAGAAATTAATAAAATTGAAAGCAAGGAAATAATTGATCTCATAAATGAAATGGAAAGTTTTTAGTTAATCTGATTTTTTTAAAAGAAATAAGATAATAAAATTACCAGTATCAAAACTGAAAAAGGGACAACTAACCACAAACAAGGAGGAAATTAAAGAGATAATGCATATTTTTTTCCAAACTATATGTAAATAAATTGGATAATGTGAGTGAAATGGATGAATATTTACATAAACACGAACTGGCCAGATTAACAGAAGAAGAATTAAATTACTTAAATGACCCCATTATAGAAAAAAAAAATCGAAGAAAGTCTACAAATCAAATGGATTTACAAGTGAATTCCACCAAACATTTTTTTTTGCTATTAAGATTTTTTTCTTTTAATATGTCATGAGTTACCTTGATTGTTTGTCTATTTTCCAAAGTTTTATATCTTACCAGCTTCCATTTCCCAACCCTGACAATAGGATTTGTCCTTTTTGTTCTAATGGAAGAAAAGTTGCTGGAGACAGTTCTATGCTCTTTTGTTTTAAAAGAAAGCAGCACCTAATGCCAGTGGCATGAATTGGCCATATAATCCCATATGAGAAAGGGGGGGGGAAGTGTACAAGCATCAGAAAACTAGTTTTGAAATATTTCCTTCAATTTACATTGGATCAGTTTTTTAATCAGTAACAAAAAAGGTAGCAGTTGTAACTAAAAACATTTCTGCTGAGGGGAGGGGAGAGAGAAGGGAGAGTGAATGCTACATTTCTCCATTGGCACCAAAAGTGCTCAGTTCACAATGGGATACATCAGAAGCAAACATGCAATGGTTATTTTAAAACTTTTACTACAATATAACATTGAAGTAAAGAGTAATTAGGTTTCTACCATTTTCTTCACCAAAAGAAAAAAAAATCATCAACAGGAAAATAACTTTGCCTGTATGTATACAGCTTCTGAAATCTTGTTAGAAGGGGTCGCACATTCAATAATCAAGGAATTTTAAAATAGCAGTAATGATTTTCATCAGAAAGGATTTCTCTCTGCCCCCAGCAATTAACATGAAAGAATGGGCTTTCTTGCACTAAATCCATACATATTTGAAGCAGCAAAAATAACCACCTATAATTTGCCAATTATGTTTACAGTTGCTCCAAAAATCTTTTGAATTTCACAACGCCATTATTCAATGTTGCCATGAAGTAGAGATTGTAGATTCTAGGCAGTAAAGGCTCTCTCCAGAACCAATGTTAAGTCAAAAGAAACAAGAAGCAGGGCATTACGCTAAATTTCTGGATCTAGTACAATAAAAAGAGTGAAAACCTAGGGAAAGTTACCTGCAGTTTTATAGAAGGAACTAAATACCTGCAAAAGCTGATTTTTGGTTGTATAGTGTTTTACACTGTGTGGATTTTTTTGCACCTGCCAATTTAAAGCAGACATGCACTGTATTTCTTCCTGCCCTTTTTCCTATATCCCCTCCCACCCCACCCCCAACCACCTACTACCTTATACCAAGTATCAATCAGGGCCTGGTTGCCACCATCATGACTCCTCTACCAAACATTTTAAAGGAAAATTAATTCCTATTCTACATAAACTATTTTAAAAAATAGGGGAGGAAGGAGTTCTGCTAAACTCCTTTTATGACACCAACATGGTGCTGATATCTAAACGAGGAGGCACCAAAACAAACTAAAATATTATAGACCAATCTTCCTAGTGAATATTAATGCTAAAATATTAAATAAAATTGTGGCAATGAGACTACAGAAAGTTATTATTAGCATAACAAACTGTGATCACGTAAGATTTATACCAGGTATGCAAGGATAATTCAACATTAGGAAACTATTCAACAGAATTAAACATATCAATAGAAAACAAATAGGAATCATATGATTATCTCAGCAGATGCTAAAAAAAGCCTAGTGAAACAAGGATACCCATTATCACCATTATTATTTAATAGAGCATTAGAAATGCTAGCTATAGCAATTGGGGAAGAAAAATAAATTGAAGGAATCAAAATTGGCACTGAAGAAACAAATTTTACTCTTTGCAGATTATATGATGGTATACTTACAGAAACAGAGAAAATCAACTTTAAAAACTCTTTGAAACAATTAACAAATTCAGAAAAGAAGCAGGATATAAAACAAACCCATATAAATCATCAGCATTTCCATATACAAACAACAAAGGCCAAGAGCAAGATATAGAAAAAAATTCCATTAAAAATACTTATTGACAACATTAAATACTTTGGGATCTACTTTCCTAGACAAACCCAATAACTCTGTGACCAGAATTATAAAGCAATTATCACCTAAATAAAGTCAGATCCAAATAATTCGAAAAATGTCAAATGCCCATAGGTAGTTCTAATATAACAAAAATGACATTTCTATGCAAATTAAATTACTTATTCAGAACCATACCCAAAAGATTGCAAATTACTACTTACGAAGCTATAAAAAATTGTAACAAAATTCATCTGAATCAACCAAAGGGCAAGAATAGCAAGGGAATTGATGAAAAGAAAATGTAAAGAAGGTGGCCTAGCTCTAACAAATCTAAAACTTTACTATAAAGCACCAGTCAACAAAACTTCCTGGTACTGGTTAAGAAATAGAGAAATGGATGAGTGTATTAAATTAAGTTTAAAGGAAACCATTGGAAATGACAAACCCAAAGACATTAGATTCTGGGATAAGAAATCTCTATTTGACAAAGAATACTGAGAAAACTGGAAAATAATATGACAAAAATTAGGCATAGATCCACATTTCAGACCCTATACCAAAATAAGGTCAAAATGGGTACAGGATTTAGACAAAGAACAACACCATAGATAAATTAACAGACCAAAAATACTCTACCTAGCAGATCTATGGCTATGCAATAAATTTATGACCCAGCAGGAATTAGAGTAGATTATAAACTGCAAATTGAATGATTTTGACTATATTAAATTAAAAAGTTTTGCACTAATAAAATCAATGCTGCCAAAATTAAAAGGAAAGCAGAAAAATGGGAAATAATTTTCACAACTAGGATTTCTTATAAAGGTCACATTTCTAAAATATAAAGAGAATTTCAGCAAATTTATATGGTCATGCTTTATTTCCCCATTGATTAATGGGCAAAGGATATGCATAGTTTTCAAATGATTAAAATTGTCATATCAATTATCATATAAAAATGTTCCAAATTATTATTGAGTAATGAAATGCAAATTAAAGCAACGATTAGGTATCATTTCACCCCTATTAGATTGGCTAAGATTAGAAAAAAGGGAAAATAATCAATATTGGAGAGTTTGTGAGAGGATTGGGACATTTCTGCATTGCTGGTGGAGTTGTGAATGGGACCCAAAGCATTTTGGAGAGCAATATGAACTATGTCCAAAGAGCAATAAAACTATTCATACCCTTTGGCCCAGAAATTCAAATTTTAGGTTTATATCCAGAAGAAATTATAGAATAGGAAAATTCCCACGTGTTCCAAAATATTCATAGCAGCTCTTGTATTGGCAAGGATTTTGAAGTTGGTGGGATGCCCATCAAGTGGGAAATGGCTAAACAAATTTTGGTACACAAATACTATAAAGTACTATTGTTCTGTAAGAAACCATAAGTTTGAAATGACTAGTAGAATCTGATGCTGAACAAAGGGAGCTGACCATGAGACCAATGTACACATAAAGAACATTATGAGATGAACAACCTTGATGGAAGGAGCTCCTCTCAGCAGTCCAGGGAGCTAGGACAACTGTATTAGACTGCTTATGGGCTATGTCATCCCCATCCAGAGGAAGAAAAATAAAACAAAACAAAACACACACAAAAAGACAACCCTTCAGAATCTGATGAACATTTTACAAAAATTGTCTTATGTATCTCTTTCCCTTAATCGTAATTCCTCATACTGAAAATAACTGATGTGTAATTATATTTATCAAAATCTGTAAGTACAGTGCTAACCTATTTGTTCATTGCTAATGGTAGCAGGATAGGAAGTAAATTTTGTAACTTAAAAATATACATGTGCATATGGATGAAAATAAATCTATAAATAAATTAAAAAAAAAAGAAACTGCCACTGCTGCCACTCATTCAGGGACTGAAGACCTGCTCCTGACTTGCTGGGACCTGATCTATAGTGGCCAGTTGCACAGGCTAACCTGCTGATCTTCTAAATTGTCTCTTCTTCTTCTCTACCATCTTGACTTCACCCTCTAATTACCAAATATTTTGCAAACTTTTTCATCCTGTGAAATTCGTCTTTGATCCGTTCCATGAGCAATTCACTCCAACACTGAGCTTTGTATATTTTCTCTAGCCATATTTTAACTATGCCATCCATGCCCTACCTCTTTTGTTATCACTACTGACTTACTTACATTCAAATCACAATTAAATTAGTATATTCTCTAAAGTGCTTTCCTTAATCCATCTTAATTCCATTGCTTTTTTCAATTTTTTCCTATATGCCATCAAAACATGCTTCAAATATTTTTAATTGTATTTTAGATATTATTTATATGCTTTTACTCTCACTCATTAGATTGCAAACAAATGAATTTGGTGATTTTTTGATGATTTTGTAATACACTCATTTGACACTATACTTGACATTTTGTAATTTACTAATAAATACGTTTTTTTTCTTTTGATTGACTGAAGAGTTCACAGGAGGAAATGTATTATTGTTAGGGATTAGCATTAAGCTTGATTAATTGTATTATAATTGTGGTCCTATGTCAATAAGCACAGATATATTGAAGGATCGTTGTGTAAGAATTTATTTTTACAGTGACATCTAGTAATATTATCATTTCCTCCAAACTCATTCAGCTAACAAGGGACAGAGCTGAGATTAGAAATGGTGTCTATTATCTTTTGCAGTGTTTCAGTCATTGCATCATACTACTTCTTTCATCCCACAGCATATTTTATTATTAGACTCCTTGTTTTTTTCGCAGTTAACTTTAGCTCTAACAGATCAGAACACTTACGTGGTATTATCTATGTTTCCCAGAGAGACGTGGACAAACACAATTAAATTGCCCGGCTAGAGGGATGTCTTGTAACTTTCCTTTTTCACATCTAATTATTGTTGTTTCTGCAGCATGTGAGATAAGCATCGACAAAAGATCACACTTTCTATTTTTTGGTAAAGATTAAGCAAGTTGGAGAACAGATTTTACCCTTGAGAACAAGCTTACAAGTTTTGTTCCCACAACAAATATAGAAATAGGAGGTTGGCCAGAGCTGACTGATACAGAAAATCATTTTCTCCACTAAATTTTCCACCACTATCTGCTTCACCCACAGCTCATATGAAGAGATGCTTTTTTTTTCTTTGTCAAGACTAATTCCTCTACCTCTAGCAGAGGTGATGGCCTAAATCTTATTTATGGGCCAAAGATACATGATGCATCTCGACTACTCATTGCTGATTAATCCACATTGATTAATAATAGGGACATGATCCTAGAGTGATGGACTGAATACTTCCATAGGTTTCTTAACAGATCATCATCAATTAATGCAGAAGCCAATGATCATTTACCTCAGGTTTAAGTCAATCAGTCCCTACCTCAAGTTTAAGTAGACTCATTTCAAGTGGCAAAGCACCTGGTGCTAATTCTATTCCAGATGAGATATACAAGGTGGGGGAGGGGGTCCATTGATCCTCCAATAACTGACTGGAATTTTCCAAGTTATATGGCATACAGAGGTTATCCCCCAAGAATTCAAGGATACCTCCATTTCCATTGTCCATCTCCATAAAGGTAAAGGGAGTAGATGGTCCTGTGACAATCACAGGGGTATTTCTCTTTTAGTCATTGCTGGTATGATTTCTGCCAGTGAATCTTCTCATTATTGTGTCCAATCTCTCTGACTGTGTCCTCAATTCAACCTCTGAAACTGAGATGCAGCAAAATATGGATCAATTCTCTGCTGCTTGTGCTCATTTTGGTCTAACAATTAACACAAAGAAACCACAGGTGGTCCATCAGCCAACACTACATCATCCATATATGGAACCATCAGTTATAGCAAAAGGTGAAGTTTTGAGTGCTGTGGACAAGTTCACTTATCTTTATAGTGTCCTTTCCAAGGAGGTACACGTGGACAATGAGGTTGACACTGCCAGAGCTAGATTAGTATTTGGGAGACTCAGAAAGAAAGTATGGGAGAGAAGAGGTATTAGACTGACTACCAAGCTGAGGGTCTACACAACTATTGTACTGACCTCATTGCTATACGCCTGTGAAATGTGGACAGTCTACCAGCTTCATGTCAGAATCCTGAATCTCTTCCATTTAAATTATCTTAGGTAGATTCTGAAGCTCACCTGGCAGGAGAACATACCAGACCCTGAGATCCTTCCTCAAGCTAACTGACTAACATTCCTTCATTATTTCAGAGAAGGCAACTAGGAGGGACTGTACACATTGTGAAGATGCCAAACATATGTTTACCAAAAAAATTATTTTATGGAAAAGTCACACAGGGCAAGCACTCATAAGGGAATCAGAAGAAACAAAACAGAAATCCTGAAGGTCTCATTGAAGAACTTTAGAATTAATTGTCTAGCATGGGAGACACTGCTACAGGACCACCCAGCAAGACGTGGGGTGCTGCACTCTATGAGGAAGGTAGAATTGAAGCAGCTCAAGAGAAACATGGCATAGTTAATTTTAGAGTACCAATTCCAGGTAATCATGTGAACTATCTGTGCCCAACCTGTGGTTGAATAACCTGAGCTCATATTGTTCTGATCAGCCACAGTAGGACACACTGCAATTTGTCTCAAACATATTGATGTCATTTTCATCTTCAATAATAAGGACATGAACCAACCAACATTTATTTAAAAAATATTTCCCTCTTCATTATCTCCATTTTTGTATTAATCTCTATCTCCCCTTATCTAATGCTTCTTTTTCTTTCTTTCTTTTTTTTATGCTTTTGGCTTTTTTTTGCTAGGCAATGAGATTAAGTGATTTGTCCAAGGTCACATAGCTAGGTAATTATTAAGTGTCTGAGGCTGGATTTGAACTCAGGTCCTCCTGACTACAGGGATGGTGCTCTATTCATTGTGCCCTGTCTAATGTTTCTTCATCATGACCTAAAGTGTCCATTTTTTTCCTCATCTTTAAAAATAGTCTCTATTAATATATCATCCTCATTAGCTATTATGTGACATTTCCTTCTTCTCAAAACTATACTTTTTTCAGTAAAAATAATATATAATTCATCTTTTCATTTCCTTTCCTCTTCCTTTCCTTTCCTATAATTCTATGTAATTTGACTTGCAATATCATTTTCAATCAAAACATAGTTTTCTAAGTTTGATTCAGAACATTGAGATTATAGGTCAGGCAAATTTGAATGATGAAAAATGTGTTTTTCTCCCCAAACGCTTTCCTTCACTTTTTCCTTTACTCACAGTTCATATAAATAGATGCTACTTTCTATTTATTCAGAAGTTAAATGGTCATTATTTAAATCATCATCCTTCTCATCACTGGAAATTTGTATTTACTGATCACTTTCCTGATTTCAACATTATTTTCTCTTGTATTTATGATTGTTTGCTAATTTTTGTTCTGATTTTAGAATGACACTTCCTTTCTCTCTTCTATAATTCCTTCTCTATTCTCTTTGCAAGAAATTTATCCATGTCATGTACATTACTCATGAGTATTCCAAAGCTCTTGACTCGAGCCTCTTGTCTTCTATATTAATTCCATATCCCTTGATGATCTCATAAACTACCATTAATTTGAATATAATTTTTATGTGGATGAATCACATCAATTTTTCCAAACCCCTACTCCTTTTCTCAATTTTCAGTTGTTTACTGATCATCCCCAAACACGCATACAATTCACCTTACATGTCTTGAAATATATATTTCAAAAAGAGTATTTGTTATATTTTTCCTAAACCTTCTACTTCTCCAGTTTCCATATTATTTAAGAGAATTATTGGAGGAGATCATTATGTATTATCCTTCTTCTGTGAATGTTTGCAGTATACTAAGATATTTGGTTTCCTAGGCTTGTTTGGATATACTTTCATTTGAGTTGGAAAAGGTTCAGAAAAAACAGTCTTAAGGCAGCACTAATAATTTTGGTTCATTTTTCTTTAAAAAATATCTTCCGTTCCCTTCCCCATTTTAAAACACAAGTCAAAACAAATAAAAAAAAAGAATAAGAGAGTCTGGCCACTCCAAATAAGTCCTATTTTCCCTGTTCTCTGTAAGGTTTTTTGCTCTTTTCATCTGAAGTAGATTTCTGAATTTAAAAGTAATCTAATAACTAGTGGCATTTTTTTTCTTAATATCAAAAATAGCCCTCAAATATACCCGCTTAGGGAAGAGTAAATGATAATTAGCCTTTTGACTGTTGGACTCAGCTATTCAGCTTACAATCCTTCCTTCTATTGTATGTTTAACCGAATACCCACTTCTTTGAGAATGATTTATAAAACTCACTTTGGAGGGAAATAATTGTGTATTCTTGCAAATTCTTTTTTAATATATTTTGCTTTTGCTAAATTTCTAAATTTCTAGTTTTTTATAATACTTACTTTTTCCTTGAAATTTCCCCCTGTTACCTTGCCTTGTTTGAGAAGAGTAGTATTTAGTTTAAGGGAACAATTATTCAATGTCTAAACATCTATCCTGGGTATCAGAGAATAACAGTAAGGAATTTTTAAAAAATGACTGAATTCTAGTAGCTCTGTTCATACTACTTACTCTATAGAAATGAATAATTTAATTCCTCACCATTTTCTGCCCATTACTTTTCTTTGGGCATTCTCACTTTGAGTTTAGAACTCAGTTTACATTTTTTCATCAAATAAATATTTTGACTGGAAAATTGGTGGGCTCATAATTTAACCAAATGTTGAGAAAGAAAGAAGAGAAAAACTGAATGCTAAGGAGCTTTCAGTAATTTAGGAGAAAATTCTCAACTTTTTGAGAACTGTCATAAGACATAGTTTACAGAGAAAAATATATGGCAGGGGACTGAGATCATGGTTGAGGCAGGAGAATATATTTGTGATGAAAAGTCATTTTTATATCGAAGTAAAATGAGTCAAATGAACATTTTCCAAAAGTCAAAGTACCCATCACTCAAACAAGCATACTAAACAATTGCCTAATGATATAAATGGATCTATTGATTCAATTAAAAAGAAAAATGGCAAATAGGGAAAATTTGAGATTTACTGTTAGATAATGCTGGAGACTGGAACCCAGGTAAATGAATTGGAACATTCCATCATGTGATCATATAATAAAAACAATATATATTAGAAATTAGAAACCATCTCTTAAAAGTATAATAAATGCAGAGTTTATTTAGAACATCTGGAAATGAATGACTGAGAGGTAAAAATGGATTGCACAAATAAATGATTTATATATACACACATACATACACACAAACCTGAAATATATATTATATTCTAACAAAGCAATATTTAATTACATGATACATGTGAATTTATGAATTATATGGACATACACATGAACACATATACATATTGACATATGCATAAACATTTTTTCATGTACATGTACAAATATACACACGTATTCGAATTATTCTGATTATTGAGAAGGTGATCCACCCTCTCTGTATCATCTTTATTGATTGGGATCATATCATGGAATGTTTTCAAATGTTATGATCTAAATCATCATGCCAAGCTTTAAAATACTAAAACAAAAAATTGGAAAAGGTAAGATCGAGTGATGAGTTGATAGCTTCTAATTATCTGGAAAATTATTCATGGAAGTTCACTATATTATGAGGGAAATAGTAAAAAAAGCATTCCAAAGTAAAATATGATCAAAAAATCAAAAAGGTATTGAGGAAAGAAGGAACATGAGAGATTCAACTCAAGGAAATGTAACATATTTGACAAATTAAGATATTTATCAATAACTCCAAAACAATGAAAATTTGTTTTTCTTAGGTGTTTTATGACTCTTTTCAACATTGCCACCATAAGTGATCTCCAAAAACATGAAGGAAATCTCTATATGAATATTTCTCTCCTAATCAATATCTGTGTCATCTTGGATGGATATCTTAAATGTTTTAAATTTCAGTTTTCTCATTTGAAATTGAAGCACTTAACTACTTACTTCTATGATAAGCACAAACATAAAATAGATCAATGTGAAATTCTATATGTGATTATTATTACTATTATATATTTTCCATCATGTATTAATTGATTTCGAAACTACATGATAGTTGGGAAAAACGTTGCAACAAAGATGAATAGCTTCTATTCTATTAGCATTTAGTACCATTCTCATAAAATGAAAGTACACACATGCACACATGTATACATGCATACATATACATGTACATATGCATATGTGTATATATCGTATATATAGTACATTCTTAAATTTCAGAATAATTCCAAATTAAACTAATTTTATTCCCATATGCTGTACCTAAACTGAAACTTATTCCAATATTTTAATAAAAGTCAAATAATTAATTTGTTCCTTAAAAAAACTGGACTTCATCTTAGGGATAGATTTGCTTTAATGATCTAATTTTTCAAGTTTTTATTTTCAAGAATAACATATTTTATGGTTGAAAAATTGAAATTACTGATGATATCATAGAGTTGAACAAAAAGGAATCTGATAGATTTTCCTTCTGTTTTTGTTTTTGTTTTTTAGGTATGTAATGGTTTCAAGATAACATTTTCCTACAACTCACACTTTAAAAAATTTCATTTTCTCAGTTTCAATTGAATGAGGAAGAAATGATATCCAATATAAATAAAATGAAATTATATTTTTTAGAGAACATTACAAAAGAATCTTTCGTTTCAGTTTATTTTCTTTTTCTTTTTGCATTATCAACATATTTGGAAATATAATGAAAATCTAACACGCTTGATATTTTTGGTGACTCAGAAAACAAAAATTCAAGATGAAATTTCATTATATAAATGAACATGCAAAATGTTGATATAGTTATCAAAATGAAAAGCAATTAATACTTTACCTCTAAAATTACACACTTACTTTTACAAACTTACTTTTATAAATTACCTAAAATTGTATGTGCTAACTCACTAGTTGTTTGAGAGATTTATTTTTTGCCTTATTAAATGATTGAAGAGCTTCAAACAAGCCATCAAAACCTAATTTTTTAAAATAATTAAATATTTTATTCATTTTTTACAACTACAAGCAATTATAGTTTTTAACCAATCACTTTTTGCAAAGTTTTGAGATTTACATTTTTTTTTCTCAATCCCTTCCTTCTCACCCCCTGACAGAAAGTTATCTAGTATTGGCTTTACCTTTACAACCATGAAAAAGCATAGAACCATAATGATGATGTTTTGAGAGAAGAATAAAATCTAAATGGAGGAAAGAACATTAGAGAGATAAAAATAAATGACATAATATATGACAATTTTTATAAATTGAAGATGGTTTACTTTGTTCTTCATTTAAATTACACAGTTCTTTCTCTGGATATGAATGATATTTTCCATCACAATTCTATTAAAATTGCTTTTGATCGTTGTCCACCATGGTTTATCATCACCCTATATTGATGCTAGTGTGTATAATGTTCTACTGGTTCTGCTCATTTCGTTCAAGATCAATTCAAGCACGTTTTCCAGACTTTTCCCAAAATCCTGTCCCTCAGGATTTCTTATACAATAGTGTTGCATCACATACATATACCACAATTTATTCAATCATTCCCAAATTGATGAGCATCCCCTCAATTTCCAATTCTTTCCCACTACAAAAAGAGCTGTGTCAGATTTTTACCCTTTTCATGATCTCTTCAGTATATTGACCCAGTAGTGCTATTGCTGGATCACAGGTATGTGCAGTTTTATTGCCCTTTGTGCATAGTTTCAAATTGCTCCCCAGAAAGGTTGGATCAGCTCACAGCTCCACCAGGGATGCATTAGTGTCCAGGTTTTGCCACATTCCCTCTAACACTGATGAGTTTTCTTTAATAATGATTTAGAGTAATCTTTTTTATGATTATATCTGACTTTGAGTTCTTCATCTGAGAAATGCCTTTTCATCTCCTTCAACAATTTAATAAATGGGGAATGACATTTTTTTAAAAATATATTTGACTCCTTTCTCTATATAGTTTAGAATTGAGTAGCTTGACAGTAAAACTAGTAATAAAAAATGATTTTCCAACTTAAAACATTCCTTTTATCTTGGTTTCAGTGTTTTGTTTTGTTTCTTTTTGTGCAAAATCTTTTTAATTTGATGAAATTAAAATTATCTATTTTTTGTTATTGGAATATTGTCTATCTCTTTTTTCTTAATAAACAGTTCCCCTTTGCATAGATCTGACAGGAAAATTATTCCTTGTTCTCCTAATTGGCTTATTATATTACATTTTCTGTCTAAAATTCAACATGCATTTCAAACTTATCTTAGTTTAAGGTGTGATATGTTGGTCCATGACAAGGTTCTGCCATACTAATTTATGGTTTTCCCATCAGATTTTCTCAGAGTGAGTACTCCTACCTCCACCCCCAGAAACTGGAATCTTTGGTTTATTAAACAATAAAATATGGTAGTCATTTACTGCTGTGTTGTTTGCTCCTTATCTAATCCACTGGTCCACCTGTCTATTTCCTAGTCTGTACAAAACAGTTTTGATGACTGATGCTTCATAATACAGTTTTAATTACGGTATGTTTTTCTGCCTTCTCTGACATTTATATCATTAATGTCTTCAATATTCTTGACCTTTTATTGTACCATAGGAATTGTGACTCTGTTTCCTACCTCACTGAAAGTAAATTTTTGAAATTTTGAGCAATTTATATTTATATTTGTCCAATTATTTAGATCTGATTTTATTTGTGAGATGGTGTTTTATAGTGGTTATCATAGTTTCTATGTCTGGTTGGCAGGCAGATTCCCAAGTATTTTATATTGTCTGCAGTAATTTTAAATGAAATTTTTCTTTCTATCTATTGTTTCTGTGTTTTGTTAGTAATATGTAGAAATGCTGAGTATTTATGTGGGTTTATTTTATATCCTGTAAAATTGTGAAAGTTGCTAATTGTTTACAGTAGCGTTTTAGATGATATTCTTGGGTTCTCCTGGTATACCATCATATAATATGCAAATAGTGAGAGTTTTGTTTCTTCATGGGTTATGCTAATTCCTTCAATTTCACTTTTTTTCCTCTAATTGTTAAAGAAGTAGTAGTGTTAAATTATAGTGGTAATAATGGGCATCCTTGTTTCACCATTGATCTTATTGGGAATGCTTCTAGTTTATTCCTATTACATATAATGCTTTCTATTTGCTTTAGATAGGTAATGCTTATGTTTTGAGGAGCCTTTCATTTATTCCAATGCATTCCAGTGTTGTTTTACAAGGAATGAGTGCTGTATTTTGGCAAAAACTTTATCAGTCTCTATTGAAATAATCACTTGATTTCTATTAGGTTAGTTATTGATATGATCCATTATGCAGAAAATTTTTCTAATATCGAATTAAAACTGAATTCCTGGTATAAATCCTGCTTGATTATATATATATATATATATATTATATATATATATATATATATATATATAATATATATATAATATATATATATATTATTCTAGTGATATCTTTCTATAATTAATATTTTATTTAAACTTTTTGCATCCACATTCATTATAGAAATTCGTCTATGTTTTCTTTCTTCACTTTGACTTTTCCGGGTTGAGGCATCAGAACCATATTGATGGCATAAGAAATTTTGGCAGAAGTCCTTCACTTATTGATTTTAAAAGTTTATATTGAATATAATTGTTCCTTGACTTACTTGGTAGCAATCACTTTTGAATCCAAATAGGATTGAAAATTTTTCTTTGGGAGATTATTGATGGCTTGTTAAATTTTAATAGATGGGGTTAGTTAAGTATTTAATTTCATCTTCTTTCAAACTGGGCAGTATATATCTTATATCTATTCACTTCATTTACTTTGTGAAATTTTTTAGCTTAAAATTGGACAAAATTGTTCTGAATTATTATTTTGATTTCCTCCTCATTGGTAGTGAATACAACTTTTTTCTTTATTTTGGATATTAGCAATTTTCTTTCCTTCTTTCAAAATTTTAAATAAAATTTACCAAAGATGTCTATTTTATTGCTTTTTTCATAAAACCAACTCAGTTTTAATTATTGCTTCAATTCACCTTAAATTTTCAGAATTTCTAATGAGGTATTGATATACTGGGACTTTTTAATTTGTTCTTTCTCTTTTTTGGTTGCATAGCCTGCTCATAGAGTTCTTCTTTTTCTATTTTATTCATTTGAGCATTTAGAGATATAATATTTCCTCTATCAACCACTTTGGCTGTATCACATAAGTTTTGGTAGGTTGTCACCTTTTACTCATTGTCTTTGATGAAATTATTCATTCTTTCTATGATTTGGTGTTTGATCCACTCATGCATTAAAATGTGCTTATTTGACTTGTTATTAATTTTTGGTCTATCCATGGCCCTTTATTGAACACTATTTTTACTAGATCATTATCTGAAAAGGATTCTATCAATATTTATGACTTTTTGCATTTGATTATCAAATTTTTATGCCATAATATATGGTCAATTTTTGTGTAGATTCCATGTACCATAGGAATAAAATATGTTCCTTTCTATGCCATTTCAATTTCTCCATACCTTTAAAAATCATTAAATTCCTTATTTATAATTTTTTAGATTTATTGAATTCTTAAAGAAGGAAATTGAGGTCCCCTACCAATATAGTTTTGCTGTCAATGTCTTCCTGTAACTCATGTAACTTCTCCTCTCAGAATCTGGATGGTATAATGTTTGGAACATACATATTTAGTATTGAAATTACTTTATGGGCATCTTATCTTTAAGAAGGATATAGTTCCCTTCCTTCTCTGTTTTAATGAGATTTATTTTTTTGCAATTGCTTTGTCTGAGAAGAATATTGGTATCCTTGCTTTTTTACTTCAGCTGAAGCATAATATATGCTGCTCATTCTTTTACCTATACTCTCTGTGTATCTCTCTTCAAATGTTTCTTGTAAGAAGAATATTGTGGGATTCTGGATTTTGATCCGAGGTTCTCCATTTCTAATAAATGGAAGAGTTTATCCCATTCATAGTTAAAATTATTAACTGTTTATTGCCCTCCATTCTTTCCCCACTCTATATTTTCCCCCTCTACTTTTTCTTATCCCACTTACGCAGTGTTTTGCTACTCAATACCACATCCTTCACTGTGTACCCAATATTGCTTATCATCCTCCCTTTACTTTCTTTTTCTTTTTCCTTTCCCTTTTCCCTTACTCCTTTCCTCCCATTTATCAGTTCCTTCTTCTCTCCCTCCCCTTCAAAATATTTGAAATACACTTAGGAATAGCAACTCTGGGGAAAATATTGAAGCATTTTCTCTGATGAATTTATGATAAAGAAAAAAGGTAATGGGATTTTAATACAGGCCAAAGTACACTTTTTCCCCTTGCTTTATCTTTCCTGATCTTTCTCTTTGTTTGTATCTGTGCAGGAGCCCGGGTTTGGTCTATTTTTGCAACATAACTATTATAGTAATGTGTTTCTTGGCTACACATTTTTAACCTTCACCAAGTAACTTGCTTTCTCACTGAGGGTAGTGGGGTGGGAGGAAGTGAGAGTATTTGAAATTCAAAGTTTTGGAAATAAATGTTGAAACTTACTTTTAGATGTAGCTGGGGTAAAAATATAAAAATTAAGCAAAAAATTAAATTAAAAATACTTTGAAATTTAAATAAATTTTGAAACTCAGGTGAGTATGTGTATTAATCCTTCTTGGAGTCAAATCTGCACTCTCTTCCTTCTGTCCTACACTTGCAACAGGTCCTGTGATGTTATTAATCCTTTTCAACCTCCCTTCCTCCCATTTCTTTACATTTCCCCTCTCTTTCTGATATCTTAATTTTTTGTTTCAGTAAAGTCATGGCCATATGATGGATGTACATACCTTCAGTACAAGTATATTCCCACTTAAAGACTTACATTTCTATTGAAGTTTCTTCATCCCAGGTAGAGATTTAACCAGTTTAGTGTGATTGAACATAAATCTTTTTTTTTCTTTTCTTCCGTTTATTTTTTCACATATCTCTTGAATCTCCTGTTTGAAGATCAAATATTCTCTTCACTCTGGTCTGTAGATCAGGAAGTTTAGAGAGCTAACTATTTCATTAAATGATCATATTTTCCCTGGAAGAAAAGGCTCTTTTCTGATGGATGATTGATTCTTGGTTACAATCCAAACTCTCTTGCTCGCCAGAATATCATGCTCGAGGCCCTTCTATCTTAAATCTGGGTGTACCCAGATCCTATGAAATCCTGACTCCAACTCCTTAGTTTTTAAATTGCTTCTCTCTCTGACTGATTGCAGGTTTGTCTCCTTCATCTAGTAATTCTGGAGTTTTGGCATGGTATTCCTTGTTGTTTTTATTTTGGAATACCTTTCAGAAGGTGTTTGATGGATCAATTTTTGATTGATTTTTTTTATTTTATTTTTCCAATTTCATGACATGAAAGCTTTTCAATATTCACCCACTTGTATATTTTTAAGTTACATACTTTTCTTCCTCCTTTCCTTCCCTTCCTCCTCTGAGTGGTGAAGAATCAAGTGAAATTTGCACATGAACATTTATATTTAACATGTTTAAATATTTGTCATTTTATGTATAAGGAATTGGTTCTTGTCCATTATCAAAGAAGACAAAAATGACATCATTATTCATAAGGCAAATTTCAATGTGTCTGACTGTGGCTGATCAGACCAGTATGAGCTCACAATGCTCTACTGCAAGCTGGGCACAAATAGTCCATGTGAACACCTGGGGTGGGTACTCTAAATTTATGAATGTCACATTTCCTTTGAGCTGCTTCAATTCAGCCTTCCTCATAGAGTGTAACACCTGCTTTGATGAGGGCATGCCATGCTAAGTGGTCCTGTGCCAGTGTCTCCCATGCTGGACAATCAATTCTTAAGTTCTTCAATGAGACCTTCAGGATGTCTCTGTTTTGATTCTTCTGACCCCCTTATAAGTGCTTTCCCTTTGTGAGTTCTTCATAAAATAATTTTTTTTTGGCCAGCGTACAATCTGGCATTCTAAAAATGTGTAGAGTCCATTGTAACTGCCCCGTCTATAGTAATGTTTGAATGCTAGGCAGTTTATCTGGACAAAGGGCCCAATTGTCTGATTTCTTCTCCTGCCAGGTGATCTTCAGAATCTTCCTAAGATAATTTAAATGGAAGCGATTTAATTTCCTGACATGGAACTGGTAGACAATGCAGTTTTCATAGATATCTAGCAATGAGGTCAGCACAAAGGCTGTGTAGATCTTAAGATTGATATTTACTCTAATACCGCTTTTCTCCTATACTTTCTATAAGACTCTCCTAAATACTGAACTAGTTCTGGCAGGGTCTATGTGTGTGTCAATCTCATTGTTAGTGTGTACCTCCAAGGAAAGGGTACTGCCAAGGTAAGTGAATTTGTCCACTGTACTTTGTACTTTGTCAAAGTGTTTTTCAGCATCTATTGAGATATTCATATGCTTTTTGTTGAATGTGTTACTGATAGGTTCATATCTGTTTAATATTTTCCTAATACTGTATCATCCCTACCTACCTGGTACAAATCTTATCTGATCATGGAGTATTATCCTAGCAATAGCTTGCTGTAATGTATTTGCTAATTTTTTTTTAAGAATTTTGCATCAATGTTCATTAGGGTGATTAATCCACAATTTCCTTTTTTCTGTTTTGACTCTTCCTAGTTAAGGTATCAGTACAACATTGCTGTCATGAAAGGAATTTGGCTGAACTCTTTCCTGTCCTACTTTTAAAAAAGTTTATACAGAATTGGTATTAATTGTTTTTTTGAACTATTTGGTAGAATTCACTTGTAATCTGGACCTGGAGACTATTACTTAAGGAGTTTATTAATGATTTTTTCACTTTCTTTTTCTGAAATGAATCTGTTTAAGTATTGTATTTCCTCTCTTGTTAATCTAGGCTGTTTGTAATTTCCTAGATATTTTGTAGATATTCCCTTCAGTATTTTTTCAAATTTATTGGCATACAGTTGATTTTTCTACTCATTTGTGGGTAGTTCACCCTTTCCATTAATGATATTGGTAATTTGAAATTCTTCTGTCATTATTTTTTGTAAGAATAACCAAAGAAATTGGTAGAGAGAAGACAGGCACTGTGATAGGTGCTCTCTCTTTCCCCTCAGAAAAACACATGAGAGAAACCTCTTAACATAAATTCAATTAACAAAGCCCAGAAAGAGAAGCTAGGAGAAGAACACTTACCAAGAAGGTCTGTCTCAGGGGATCTTGGGTGAACCAGAGACAAGGGCACAAGATTGGTGTGAGGACAGCAGTTGGGGGAAGATAGTGGGCCAGCCTCAGCCATAGAGACATCAGTGAGTGGTGGGTACAAGATCCATATTTAGTTGAGGAGTTTTTGGCAAGGGGGGTGGGAGGGAGGAGCAATGGGAGGGTGAGTTCCAGCACAGAGGCTCAGACCATGTCTGGAGAACAATCAGCTGGCCCTGGGACCTGAGTTCCATACTTTCAGCAGAGCCCTTTGCCCAGAACAAACAGTAAACAACAACCCCACCCCCTCAGGGCAACAGTTTACTCAACAGAATGAGATTAACTCCCAAACCCAGGGCCCAGTCCTGGTCAACTCAGACCCTACTGCTGAGGACTTCACTACAGAACAGAGAAAGCAACCATCATGCTCTACTGGCCGGTCCATGGAATTACTGAGCTAAGTGAACAAAGTCTCTAGCAAACCTCTGAAAGCCAGCTCTCTCCCCGCCCAACAAAAGATGAAAAAGGCCAGAGAAAAGGGGGGCACATGGAGAAATATTAAGAAGAGACAGATTCTAACCCAGAGAGATCTAGCACTGCTGATGAGAATATGAATTAGTCTGCAACTCAGAAAGACTTCCTTGAAGAAATCATGAATGAGTTTAAAAATCAATTCGAAGAATTGGGAAAAGAAACTCAAGAGAAAATTAACACCATGCAGCAAGAAAACAAATCCTTGGAAAACACAACTGAACAAATTACAAAATGTGAATAACTTTCAAATCTCCAATTGGGCAAAAGAAAAAAGGAAATGAGTTTCTAAAAACTACAAACTTGGGAAAATAGAAGAATCCTTCAAAAATAGAATAGACCAACTGGAAAAGGAGCTGCAAAAGTTAAATGAAGAAAAATATTCTTCCAGACAACAAGATTGTGGTGATAAGTACTTATAAAGCACTTTAGTATTTTCAAAGAATTTTATATTTGTTAAAACTTTTGATCATTAGCTCTAGTCAGTTCTTGTCCTTCATTATCAAAGAAGACCAAAATATCATTACTGTATCAGAGACAAATTATATTGCGTCTGACTGTGACTGATCAGACCAATATGAGCTTGGGATGTTCTTGCACACAAATAGATCATGTGAACACCTGGGGTGGGTGCTCTAAACTTACATATCTTATATTTACTTTGAGTTGATTCTATTCTGTCTTGCTCATGGAAAACAGCTCTTTCTCTGATAAGGGCACACCATGCTTTGTATTCCCCATGGTGAATTAATTCCAGAGTTCTTATGAGAGATCTTCAGAGTACCCTTGTATTGTTTTTTTTTTTGGGGGGGGGATACCTGTAATCAGCTGCCTTCTGTGAGTTCTCCATAAAATAATCTCTTGGGGAGGTGTCTGGCATTTGAACAAAGTGGTCAACATCATAGTTTCATGCTTTCTCATAATGATTCAGTGTTTGGCAATTTAGTTCAATGAAAGAGCTTGGTTTCTGGTAAATTTCCCTACCAATTGATCTTAAGAATCTTCCTATGAAAATGTAAGTAGAAGTGATTCAATTACTACATTCCATAGAGCTGGACCAGATCATTAACTGTATGGCCTCAGTCAAATCAATTTCTCTTTTGAGACCTCAACTTCCTCCTCTGTACAATGGGACTTTTGTGCAAGAGAATATTTTTTTCCCTAAAAAATATTAACCATATCATTTCTGATAGCACAGTAGAATTCCATCACTCTCAAATATCACAACTTGTTCAAACATTCCTTAGTTGATTGGCATTCCTACATTATCAAGTTCTTTGTCATCACTAACAGAGATGCATGTTAAAACATATGTTTTTTTTTTCATTTTTTTCCAATTATTTTCAAAAATAAATCAAGTAGTAGAATTGCTGGCTCAAAAGTAATTTAATAACTCTATGGTCATAATTACAGATTTCTTTCCAAAATTATTGGATCAGATTATAATTTCACCCAAAATAAAATAGTGAAATAGTGTTCCACTTTTCCCCCATTCACTCTAACGTTTGTGATTTTGCCCAGTTATAATTTTAATCAATATTTTAAGTATAAAATTATATATCAAGGTAGCTTTAATTTGTATTTCTCTAATTAATAATAATTAAGATCATTTTATATGACTGCAAATTTTGTTGATTTCTTCATGAGAAAACTGACTGTTCATAGACTTTAACTATAGCAATTAGGGAATGATTTTAATTCTTACAGTAGGATAAAATTTGTTAAATGTATACTGAAATGTGAAATCTTTATCTGATAAGCTATCAATGAAAATTCCCACTTTTTTCTTTTCTTCTGAGATTTGAAATATTTATTTTGTTTGTACAAAAACTGGATATTTTAACAAATAATTATCATTTAGCAACTAACCTCTAACTCTTGATTATTTATAGATTGAAATGTCTCTTCATAATTAGCTCATATATACTTTTGGCTTAATATTGGTAAACAATGTAAGTTATTGGTCTACTCCAAATTTCTGCATTGCTTCTTTCTACTTTTGACCAAAATGTTTGCCAAATGATGAATTATTATTCCTAAATAATATTTCTTTACACTTTTGAAATATAAGGTTATTATGTTTAGTAGTGCTATAAACTTCACATATACTCTATTTCATTGATTTGCTTTTCTATGTACCAGATAGAATTGACAATAACTGTCTTATAATATATTTTGAGAACTGTTGTTAATACTAAGCATCCTCCCTTCAAATTTTTAAGACTTCTTTTGAAATTCTAGAATTTTTTACTTTAAAAATGAATTTTTATGTTATTTTTTCTAATTTAATATAAATTGACATTGAATATATAATTTAGGCAAATTGTCATTTATATTATATTGGCCTTACCTGTACAGAAATAATTACTATTTTTCCAAATATCTAAAAAGTTTTGTATAACAAATAATCAAATTTACTATAAAGGACATATGGAGAAAGACACAATCTGTATCCAGAGAAAGAATTGATAAATCCAATATATTAGATTTAGCAATAGTTGTAGATATAGATATAAATATATAAGTATGAATAGAACAATTTTTACTAATTTATTCTTAGTAAAGATATTATTTGAGTTTAACAATTTTCCCCCCAATCTTACTTCCCACCCCCCTACCCCCCACCCCACAGAAAGCAATCTGTCTGTCTTTACTGTGTTTCCATGTTGTACCTTGATCCAAATTGGGTGTGATGAGAGAGAAATCATATCCTTAAAGAAGAGACAAGAAGTCTAAGAGGTAACAAGATTAGACAATAAGATATCTGTTTTTTCCCCAAAATTAAATGAAATAATCCTTGAACTTTGTTCAGACTCCACAGCTGCTTATCTGGAAACAGATGGCACTCTCCTTTGCAGACAGCCCAAAATTGTTCCTGATTGTTGCACTGATGGAATGAGCAAGTCCTTCAAAGTTGATCATCACTCCCATGTTGCTGTTAGAGTATACAGTGTTTTTCTGGTTCTGCTCATCTCACTCAGCATCAGTTCATGCAAATCCCTCTAGGCTTCCCTGAAATCCCGACCCTCCTGGTTTCTAATAGAACACAGTGTTCCATGACATACATATACCACAGTTTGCTAAGCCATTGCACAATTGAAGGACATTTACTTGATTTCCAATTCTTTGCCACCACACACAGGGCTGCTATAAATATTTTTGTACAAGTAATGTTTTTACCCTTTTTCTTCATCTCTTCAGTATATATACCCAGTAGTAGTATTGCTGGGTGAAAGGGTATGCACATTTTTGTTGCCCTTTGGGCATAGTTCTAAATAGCTCTCCAGAAGGGTTGGATAAATTCACAGCTCCACCAACAGTGTAATAGTGTCCCAGATTTCTCAAAACCATTCCAACAATGATCATTGTCCTTTCTGGTCATATTGGCCAATCTGAGAGGTATGAGGTGGTACCTCAGAGAGGCTTTAATTTGCATTTCTCTAATAATTAATGATTTAGAGCATTTTTTCACATGGCTATGGATTGCTTTGATCTCCTCATCTGTAAATTGCCTTTGCATATCCTTTGACCATTTGTTGATTGGGGAATGGATTTTTGTTTTAAAACTATGACTCAGTTCTCTGTATATTTTAGAAATGAGTCCTTTTTCAGAATCATTAATTGTAAAGATTGTTTCCCAATTTACTACATTTCTTTTGCTCTTGGTTACATTAGTTTTATCTGTGGAAAAGCTTTTTAATTTAATGTAATCAAAATCATCTAATTGCTTTTTGCTGATGTTCTCTAACTCTTCCTTAGTCATGAACTGCTCCCCTTTCCATAGTGCTGACAGGTAAACTAGTCCTTGGTCTTCTAATTTGCTTAGAGTATTGTTTTTATGTCTAAGTCCTGTAACCATTTGGATCTTATCTTGTTAAAGGGTGTTAGGTGTTCGTCTAATCTAAGTTTCTTTCATAGTAACTTTCAATTATCCCAGCAGTTTTTATCAAAAAGGCAGTTTTGATCCAAATGGCTGGACTTTTTTGGTTTATCAAACAGCAGCTTACTATAAGCATCTCCTGCTTTTACACCTAGTCTATTCCACTGGTCCACCACTCTATTTCTTAGCCAATACGAAACACTTTTGATGAGTGATGCTTTATAATATAATTTTAGATCAGGTAGGGCTAAGCCACTTTCTTTTGCATGTTTTTTTCATTAAGCTTCTGGCAATTCTTGACTTTTTTTATCTATATGCATTTATGTACAAGTTTTTCAAACTCATTAAAGTAATTTTTTGGAATTTTGATTGGTAGGGCACTAAACAGATAGTTTAGTTTTAGTAGAATTGTCATTTTTATTATATTAGCTCCACCTATCCATGAGCAGTTGATATTTGCCCAGTTATAAAACTGGTTTAATTTGTGTGAGAAGTGTTTTATAATTGTTTTCAAAAAGCTTCTGAGTCTGTCTTGGCAAATAGACTCCCAACTATTTTATATTGTCCGAGGTTACTTTGAATGGGACTTCTCTTTCTAGCTCTTCCTTCTTTATCTTGCTAGACATATTGAGGGTTTATGAGGGTTTATTTTATAACCTGCAACTTTGCTAAAATTGCTAATTCCTTCCAGTAGTTTTTTGGATGATTTCTTGGGATTCTCTAGGTAGAACATCATGTCATCTGCAAAGAGTGAGAGTTTTGTCTCTTCCTTCTCAAATCTAATTCCTTCAATTTTTTCTTCTCTAATTGTTGATACTAAGAATTCTAATACAATATTGAATAGTAGTGGTGATAATGGTCACCCTTGTTTCACCCCTGATCTTATTGGGAATGCCTCTAGCCTCTCCCCATTGAATATAATGCTTGTTGATGGTTTCAGATAGATACTGCTAATTAATTTAAGGAACAGTCCATTTATTCCTACACTCTCTAGTGTTTTTAATAGGCATGGATGCTGTATTTTGTCAAAAGCTTTTTCAACATCTATTGGGATGATCATATGGTTTCTGATATGTTTGTTATTGATATAATTGAGTATACTAACAGTTTTCCTAATATTGAACCATCCCTGCATTCCTGGAATAAATCCTACTTGATCATAATGTATTATCCTAGCGATGACTTGTTGTAATCATTCTGCTAAGATTTTATTTAGGATTTTTGCATCTATATTCATCAGGGAAATAGGTCTATAATTTTCTTTCTCTGTTGTAACAACACTTCCTGGTTTAGGTAACAGCACCATATTGGTTTCAAAGAAGGAGTTAGGCAGAGTTCCATCTTTCCCTATTTTTCCAAAGAGTTTATATAGAATTGGAACCAGTTGTTCTTTAAATGTTTGGTAGAATTTGCTTGTGAATCCATCAGGCCCTAGAGATTGTTTTCTTATGGAGTTCAATGATGGCTTGTTGAATTTCTTTTTCTGAGATAGGGTTGTTTGGGTATTTAATCTCTTCTTCATTTAACCTGGGCAACTTATAGTTTTATAAATATTCATCCATTTCACTTAGATTATCAAATTTATTGGCATAGATTTGGGCAAAATAATTTTGAATTATTACTTCAATTTCCTCCTCATTCGTGGTGAGTTCACCTTTTTCATTTATGATACTAGCAATTTGCTTTACTTCTTTCTTTTTTTAAATCTAATGGATCAGAGGTTTATCAATTTCATTGGATTTTTCATAATACCAACTTTTGGTTTTATTTATTAATTCAATAGTTTATTTACTTTTGATTTTATTAATTTTTCCTTTAATTTTTAGAATTTCTAATTTGGTATTTAATTAGGCATTTTTTATTTGTTCTTTCTCTAATTTTTTTTTAGTTGCATGTCTAGTTCATTGATTTCCTCCTTCTCCAATTTATTCATGTAAGCATTTAGAGCTATAATATATCCCCTGAGAGTCACTTTCAATGAATCCCATAGGTTTTGGTATGTTGTTTCATTATTATCATTATCTAGGATAAAATGGTTAAATCTTTCTATAATTTGTTTTTCGGTCCACTCATTTTTTAAAATGAGTTTATTAAGTTTCCAATTTGTTCCGTGTCTATATCTCCTTGGTCCAATATTGCATATGATGAATAGAACAATTTTACAAACACACATCTATCATCTATCTATCTATCTATCTATCTATCTATCTATCTATCTATCTATTTACACACACTGTAGAGCTACATCTACATCTACATACATCTCTCTTATGTATGCCTATAACTGTTTGCATATATATGTTCATATACATACATCCAAGCAATGCATACATGTATACATTTCTACACACATGTATAGAACATTCATATGTGAATAATATATACTTAAATACAAGCATACATATGTGCACACATCACAATACATGTATATAATGTGAATATATACACACAATACGCACATACATAGATTTACATGCATATAGAGGAAATGTGCATATGCCCATAAAAACATGCATGCACTCACATCTTTAAATAAATACACAATGCACATATGCACATATATATATATATGTATGTAAATGGGTGCTAGATGCATTTATATTTGTATATGATATGGATGTATTTTATTTTTTTATATTATATTTATATGTGCTTCTACATTTGTGTTCATATGCACATGCAAGCATAAATATTTCACATATGTTCATATATAGTTTAGATATAGATATAGATATAGATATAGACATAGACATAGACATAGACATAGACATAGACATAGACATAGACATAGACATAGATATAGATATAGATATAGATATAGATATAGATATAGATATAGATATAGATATAGATATAGATATAGATATAGATATAGATATAGATATACATAGCATCTAATGGCAGGAATATTTAGGACAAGAGAGGAGAGAAGGAAAAATAATCAATAATTTTGGTGTAGATTTGAAAACTATAGGAAATTATACATAGTAGTTTTGCAATCTCATGGGCAGTTAACTTATTATTGTACTATGTTATAGAAAAGCTTGTTTTGTTCCATAATTAAAAAAAATAAAAATTAAAAGGACATATGAAATTCCCTTCATTTCTATTGCTATAATTATTATCTTGAAAAATTTTGATTTTAACCTTTCTCGCTGTCTTTCCCATCCCTGACTCCTCTTGGTCACTCTTAGCATACAAGTATCTATGTTATATACATTGTGTGCCATTTGTCTTTTTGAAGTTGTATTTCAAGTTAAAGTCATATAAATCTTTTTTTTTAATCTTCCTAATTGTTACTACTCTCTTCCTTCAAAAATTATCTTATACTTACTTATGTCACCCCAATATCACATGTTATTATCAATGACGTCAAGAATCCTCAGTAATTAAAAAAGTTTAGAACATGCACATTTAAGAAATATGTGTAAAAGTTAATTTAATTTTGAGAGGACCCTGGGGTGATTACTCCTTTATACCCAAAGAATATAATGAAGAAATTTAAGCATATTGGCAGTTCAATTCAGAAAGAATTTCAAATAAAATATAGTTTTGTAAGACACACTTCAAAAATATGGGTGAGTTAATAAGGCATATTCTGCCTATATATGCCATGAGACCCGATCAGGTTCTATTATTGCTAGAAGAGTGTTCAGGGAAATGAAATCAAAATCAATAAAAGTGGGTACATTTTTAATAAAGGAGTGACTTTAACTACATACAGATAATATGGTCTGCCTGAAAATTTGCTTCTGAATTTTATATTTATGTTTCACAAAACCTGAAAGATGAAACTAATTTTATATGAAATGTAGGATCTGAAAAAACTTACTTTAGCCATGATATTTTAGTTTTCCTGAAATGAGAAATTTCCCACATATGCTATAATTTCCAGGTTCTAGGAAGTAGTGGAATGTAGAATCTTTCAAACTGAGACTCCCAGCACAGAGTTTTCTTCCTAGTGGCAATGAAATCATAGATGCATTTTTTTAAAAACCTCAAAAATAATTTCTATCAGCTATTTCATTATTGAAAACCTCAGTCAGGTATGAAAATATCATCGCGATTGTATTTAGAAGTGATAGTGGTTGAATGAGAGTTGAACGTAAGTCAGGAATGGACAAATCTAGTCCAAACCCTTTATTTTAATAACTAATAAACTTATTTTCTAAAACATATACTATTAGAAGGTTTGTAAAGTATTTTAACCTTAAAGTTATCTCATTTGGACTTCATATTCCTAAAAGGGGTGCTATTATTTTCTCTATTTTACAGATGAAAAAAGATATTTTGAGAAAAATTAAATGAATTTTCAGTATCAGAGAGCAATTAAATCTCTGACATAAGATATGAAATCAGATTTCTCACTTCATGTCAACAATCCTTTCCATTAAAACTTTTAGCTGTAACTCATTTTACAAAGCTGCTTATTTCTTGTTCTTCATCATGGAAGAAAACCAAAATGACACCAATATCTTAAAAACAACTTGCAGTGAAGTGTGTAAAACTGTGGCTGATCAAACTAATATGAACTAGCAATGCCCTACAACACATCGGGCACAAATAGTCCCTATAAACATTTGGAGTGGATTCTCTAAATTCTCTAATTTTCACATTTCCTTTGAACTGCTTCTATTCTACCTTGCTGACAGAGCACAATACCTTTTCTGATGAGAGCTTGACATGCTGGGCTATCTCCCATGCTGCACAATCCGTTCCAAAGTTTTGAAGAGATACATTCAGAGTGTTCCTTTGTCACTTTTTCTGACACCCTTGTAAACACTTGTCCTATGTGAGTTCTCCATAAAGTAATATTTTTGGCAAACATAAATTTGATGTTCAAACAACAGGGCCAGTTTACTGTAATTGTGTTCTTTTTTGAATGCTTGGCAAATTAGCTCAAGAAAGGATCTCATTGTCTGGTATCATATCCTGCCTACTGATCTTCAGAATCTTCTTAATAAACAATTCAAATGAAAATTATTTAGTTTCCTGACATGGTTTCATTGCAGACAACAATGAGATCAGCACAGTGACTGTAGATTCTCAGTCTGGTTGTCAGTCTATATCTCCTTTGGGCCCCCCCCCCCCCCAAATAAAACTGAACTAGCTCTGAAAATTTTTGTGTCAACCTCAGTTGATAAAGATTTACTGTTTCTAGAAATTCTTGAGGAACATAATACATTATTTTTCTATGCTATTTATACACTATTCTTTGCTTTATTATTTTCCAGTTTATGGCCACCTATATAACTTATTTTTAATTAGTAAGATATTTTTCAGTTACATATAAAAATTAACACTCATTTTTAAAACTTTGAGCTCCAAATTCTCTTTACCCTCTTCTCCTTAAGAAGGCAAACAGTTCCATATAGCTTATACATGTAGAATCATGCAAATTTTCATAATAATTAAAATTTTTTAAACAGTAGAATTAAAGAAACCTTCCAGAAAAAAACAAAATATGCTTCAGACTATATTGAGACATTAGCTGTTTATTCTCTAAGAATAAATAGTATTTTTAATAAGTCTCTAAAAGTTGTCTTGGATAATGGTATTTCTGAGAATAGCTTTTATTCACAACTGATTTTGTTATAAAATGTTCCTTTGCCCACACTACATTTAACTTTGCAGCAACTCCAGGAAATTGGAATTTCCAGGACTTTTTTGTTTGCTTATTTGTTTTTCTTTTTTTTTTCTTTTTCTGAAAGCATTTAGTTCATCATTTCTTATAACAATTCCTCAATAGCTAGGCATCTTCTTAATTTTCAAATATTTGCCACCAAAAAAAAGAGCTGCTTTAACCATTTTAATATGTATATATTCTTTTCCTTCTTTGTTTTAATTCTTTTGGGTATTAAATGTAGTAGTGGTTGATTCTGATTCTTGTCCTTTGTTTCCAAAGAAGACAAAAATGACATCACTATGTATGAGACAAATTACAGTGTCCAACTGTGACAGATCTGTCCCATACAAGTTCAGAATGCTCTACCATATGTGTGGCACAAATATTCCATGTGAACAACTTGGGTGGGTATTCTCAACTTATGTATATCACATTGCCTTTGAGTTGCTTCTATCCTGCCCTTCTTATGGTGTGCAGCTCCCTCATTGCTGAGGGCACACCCTGTTAGATAGCCCTGTGTCAGTCTCCCATTGTGTAATATCAATTATTGTGTCCTGGTAATACTTCCACTGACACCCATGTAAGCACTTGTCTTGTGAGAGTTCTCCATAGAATAGTCTTTTTGGTAAGCATACTTTTGGCTTTCTAATAACATAACCTGTCCATCATAGTTGCACTCTATGTAGTATTGTTGAAATGCTAGGTAGTTTACCTCAAGAAAGGACCTCAGTGTCTGTTATCTTCTCCTTCCAGATGATCTTCAAAATATCTTGAAAAATCTAAGGCAATTTAATTGGTTCTGTTATACTGTCCAGGTTTCACAGGCATATTTTTGTGGCCTATGGGCTTGCATGACTTAGATATTTTGGAGTATAGTTCTAAATTGCTGTAGAGAATGACTTTTTAATGCTCTTTTGTAGCACTTTTACTTTTAAGGTGTTATTTTTTCAGTATATTGAGTGTGTTTCTTTTTTCACTCAATTACATAATTTTTCCTGCATTACTTTCATTTCTCTTTGTCAATTTTTACAGTATCTCCTTTTCTATATTTTTAGTTGCATGTCCAATTTATTGATCTCTTCTTTCTCTTTCTTATTCATATAAATATTTAGAGATTGAAAATTTCTTTTAATAGCTTTTTTTGGTTGTATCCTGCAAATTTTCATATGTTGCCTGCCTCATTATTGTCATTGTCTTAGAAGGACTTATTTATTATATCTCATATATTATATTTATATATTTCTTATATATGTTACATATATTTTATATACATTTGTAATAATATATATTAAATCTGATTTTATATTTGACCCACTCATTCCTTAAAATTAAATTATTTAAAATTATGATTATTATTCTGCATATAGGGTGTGTTCAAGGAAGACTAGTATCTCTGGTGTAAGGGATGCTGAGCTCTTTTTAGGGTTCCTTTCCACCTTTTAGGTCCACCTGAGTTACCTAATTCTCACTTGTGGCTCTAAGAATCTGTAGCATAGACAATGGTCACACCCCAGTAAACCATTTTGGCCTATGGGTTAAACCAGTTTGAGGGTGACCAAAGGAGTTTTAAACTCATTGGTGGGTTTTGGGGTATGGAGTGGGCCAATGAGAGTATTTCATTCCAACAGTCACGAAGGCAGCTGATGCAGGTTCTGTGGAACAATTAGAACTTGGTTACTCATCAGACACCAACATCATTCACTGAATCTACAGCCATCACCATTTGTCTGAACTCTGCCTTCCCATGCTGGACCTTATTGACTTTGGAAGAGCGAATGAAGAATTTGTAGAGCTCTAACTCATTTAAATTTCAATTTATGCATTCTTCAAAAGTTATCAACCAAAATTTCCCATTCTTCAAGGTCATATGGCAACATGCAAGTGACAAAGAAGCAGGTGTGAATATTCTGGGCGCTGAGGTCATAACTCTGCACATCAACATCCAAGGCCATACTATTATTCCCCTACTGAAAGCAGCAGTGGTATGAAAATGGTATGGCTTAGCAGCCTTTTAAGGATTGCACTGCATACCTCCTGATGTGAGAAAGGAGCTAGAAAAGGGGCCCCAAAATTTTCTGCTTACCATAACCTGGCCTGACTACTATGGCAGGTGGGAATTCTACAGTGTAGTCGAGATGCAAAGAAATCTACAAAAAATTCTTCAAAGAATATTCCATTCACCATCACTGCATGGAATTTATGCACACTCATAGACAGCACAAGATTCCAAAGACCTGAAAGACAAACAGATCTTGATGCAAGAGAACTCAGCAGTTATCATATCCAAAAACATCTCTGAACCGAGTCTTGTGAATGAAGTCCAGCTTGCTGAAGTTGGATTTGGGTTCACATTTTTTGGAGTGACAGCAGTGAAGGGGAGCACCATGAAGCTAGGGTAGGTTTTGCAATAAAAACTAATCTATCTAACACTCTTAAGTACCTACCAAAAAGTAGTAAACAATAGGCTCATGAAAATGAGATTGCCAGTTCCAGGAAAACATCATGCCCCTCATCATCAGTACCTATGTTCCAACCATGATGAACACTGATGCAATCAAAGGAAAATTTAATGAAGACCTGGGATCTTTTATCATAAATATACCAAAAGAGGATAAAGTTACAATTGTGAGTGACTTTAATACTAGAGTAGAATCAGATTAGGAGTGATGACAGGGAGTCCTTGAGAGGAATGAAGTTGCAAACAGCAACAGCAGTAGTCTACTACTGAAGGCTTGCACACCTCATGACCATTTCATCACCAACACTATATTCCAATTTACCTAAATGCAATAAAACTTCTTGGATTTGCTGTCAAAGCTAACATTGACATCTATTAGACTGTGTGACTGAAAGAAAAAGAGACAGAATGTGAGAGTAACAAAGGCAATATTATGTATAGACTGCAGAACTGATCACTGACTCATCCTTTCCAAGGTAAATATTCACATTTAATCAAAGTGGGAGACCCATACAAAATGACTACTGGAAGAATTAATGTCAAGAGATAAAAGTGTTTCTCTGAGTGGGAACAGTTTGTTGCCAACTTAAAGGGAAAACTGAGCAATGTACAGTTGGGAACTGTGGAAGAGAAAAAGAGTAGGCAAATTTCAGAGATCTGGTATACAGTACTTCATTTGTTCATCTGGATCAGAATATTCACAAACACAAAGACTGTATTGATGAAAATGATGGGAAATACAGAAGTGGCTAAATGAGAAATGAGAACTTCCCAGAGCTTGCCAGTAAAATGGTTCATCCATTTCTAAGAAGATATCATTTAATTCAATCAAAAGTCAAATACAAGTGAAACTTAGACAGATGCAGGATTCTTGGCTCAGCAAGAAGGCAGAGGAAATTCAATTTCATGCAGATGGTTAGAAAAAAATCAAAGTGCTTTTATGATACCCTGAAGGTTATTTATGGATCAAAGACCTATAGTACATCTCAGCTGCTCAGTGCTGATGGTTCCACATTGATCAATGATAGGGACATGAACATAGAGACATGGGCTAGATACTTCAATAGGGTTCTTTTTTAAAAACACTTTTTCATTTATTTTCACATGATTACAATAATCTTGTAAAAATAAACATATCCCCCTCCCTCAATTAAGATAGATAAAACATCAAGAAAAATAAGTCTATATTCAGATCCCTTCAGCTCCATTTTTGGGATAGGTTACATTCTTTATTCTAAGTCCATCAGAGAAGTTTTGTTAATATTTTTCTCACAGTTACTATTGTTACTATATTTCCTTCTATTCTATTTCTCCCCACTCCCATTTATTCTGTTCTCTCTCACCTTTCACCCTGTCCTCCTGAAAAGTGTGATGTATCTGACTACCATCTCGCAATATATTACCTCTCTTCTCTCAAAAACATCTCCCCTCCCCACCCCTGTGTCCTTTCCTTTCTTTTTTTTCTCTACGGTAAGAGAGATTTCTATACTCAATTGAGTGTGTATGTTTTTCCTCTCTGAGACACTTCTGATGAGAATGAAGACTCATTCTCCCTCACTTCTCTACTTCCACTCCATTGCAAAACCTTTTTCTTTAATTGTACATGAAATATTTTAACTAATCCTCCTCTCCTTGCCAATTGTCCCAGTACATTCCTTTTATGCCCATTGACTCCATATTTATATTATACCTTTAAATTAAACTTCTTCCTGTGTCTTGTCTATATATGATCTTTCTAACTGCTGTAATAAATGAGAATGTTCATATGAATTATCAGTATTTTCTTCTCACACAAGGATACACTCAGTTCAATAGCATTAAGTCCTTCATAATTTGCCTTCCCTGTTCACCCTGTCTGTACTTCACCTGAGCCCTATACTTGAAGATCAAATTTTCCGTTCAGCTCTGGTAATTTCCACAGGAAAGTTTGAAAGTCTCCTATTTCATTGAAGATCCATCTTTTATCATGAAAGATATTGCTAAGTTTTTCTGGGTAGATGATTTTCAGTTGTAATCCAAGTTCTTTTGTGTTCCAGAATATCATATTCCAAGCCCGTTGAACCCTCAATGTAGATGCTGATAAATCCTGAGTAATCCTGATTGTAGAACCAATATACTTGAACTGTTTCTTTCTAACTATTTGCAATATTTTCTCTTTAACTTGGAAGCATTGGAATTGTGTTATAATATTCGTGGGAGTTTTTATTTTGGGATGTCTACTAGAATGTGATTGGTTGATTCCCTTAATTTGCATTTTATCTGCTGCTTCTTGGGTATCAGGGCAATTTTCCTAGAGAATTTCTTGGAAAATGAAGTCAAGGTTTTTTTCCTGGTCATGACTTGCAAGTAGCCCAATAATTTTTAAAGCTCTCTGAATCTATTTTTCCAGGCTAGTTGTTTTTTGCAATGAGACATTTCACAATTTATTCTAGGTTTTCATTCATTTGAGTTTGTTTTATTGTTTCTTGACTTCTCATAAATTCATCTTCCCTTAGCTATGGAGTTATTTTGAAGGAGTAATTTTCTTCAGAGAACTTTTTATCTCCTTTTCCCTCTGACCAAATCTTTTCAAAGTATTCTCTTCATTGACCTTTTGTACTCTTTTTTCCATTTGAACTACTCCCATTTTAACATGTTCTTTCCTTCAACATTTCTATATCTTCTTCAAACTTCTAACTTGGTTTTCACAATTTTCCTGCATCATTCCCATATCTCTTCCCAATTTTTCCTCTACCTCTCTTACTTGCTTTTCAAAGTCTTTTTTGTGTTCTTCCATAGCCTGAGAACAATTCCTATTTTTCTTGGAGACTTTGGAGTCAGAAGTACTGACTTTAGCATCTTCTGAGTGCATATTTTGATCTCCCAAGTAACTTTCTATTGCTTACACATTTCCTCAGTTCATGAGCTCATTTTAACAAATTTCCAAAATTTGGGGAATTATAGGAATCATCCAGCAGGGAACTTAATTCCTTCAAGGTTTTATGAGAGTCTCTGACTGCTCTCCTGAATTATGCTCTGGTCTGTTAATAATCACAAGCACACCCTCTGCCCTGGTATTATGAGAAGGGTCCCTACTCCACTATGACAGATTAGTGCCTGGATCTGAGAGTATGAGCAAAACATCAGTCATGACCCAGGGTAAACAGAGAGACCTCTGCAATCTCCACCCACATCCTTACCATCTGTGTACTGAGCTCTAGTTGACTCTGCAGGTTGAAGAGCAGGGGCTGCACTGAGGCCTCCATTTAGACCTGTGCTGAAATGGGCTTCGCATTCACTCTGATGCAGCAGAATTTTTCTTTTGATCTTTCACATTGTCTTTGGCAATCCCTGGGCTGAAAAGTCTGTAAATCACTCCTGCTGTCATGACACAGGTGCCCCCAAATACTCAGATGACCTGCAAGCTCTTCCTGAAAATCTGGGTTTTGTTTGGTGTGGTGGAATGTGACTGGGGCCCAGGATTGCTTTGCTTCTTTTTACATTCCTGGTGAACTAGACTTTTTCCATGGATCTTCCAAGTCTGCTTGCACCAGAAAATTGTTTCACTTAGGCTATTTGTGGGTTCTGCCATTCTATGATTAGTCATATTTTTCTGACATTTGGAGTATTCTGGACAAGAGCTCCTGGGAATTCCTGCCACAATGCTGGCATCTTGATTTTACCCTCGTTAGTGTTCTTAACAGACCATCATCAATCAATGCAGAAGGCACTGACTGTTTACCTCAAGTTGAAGTCAATCAGTCTGAAGCTGAAGTTCTAACTGAAGAGGTTTGAAATGCAATTAGGCTCCTTTCAAGTGGTAAAGTAACTGGTTGTAATTCTATTCTAGTTGATATCTACAAGGTAGGAGGTCCATTGATCATCTAAAAGCTAACTGAAATTGTCCAGGTTATGCGGAATGAAGAGGTTATCCCCCCCGCCCCCGTCCCCCCCCCTCCACCAAATTCCGGAATGATTCCATTATCCATGTCTATGAAGGTAAAGGGAAAAGATTGTCCTGCTGTAATCATAGGGATATTTATCTTTTATTTTTTACTGGTAAAATTCTTGAAAAAGTTCATAATAAGAAGATGTTCCTTCAACTGGAAGGTGATCACCTCTGTATAACTCAGTGTGACTTTGGAAAGGGTAAAGGAATAGTCAATAAGATATTTGCTGCCCTATAACTCAAGGAAAAATGCCAGAAACAGAACACACATCTGCATATAACCACTTGTCGATCTGATCAACATGTTTTATACCATCACTTGTGAGGATTTATAGAAAATTATGGCAAACTTTGGTTGTATGGAGAAGTTCACCAGTCTTTTACATCAATGTCATGATGGAATGCTTGCCTGGGTTCAGGTTAGTGCTCAATGTTCTCGAGATTTCACAGTCACCAGTTGAAGGAAACAAGATTTCATTGAAGAATTTTAGAATTGAATTAACATTATGGGAGATACTGGCACAGACCTATTCAGTATGGCATGTCTTCATCGGTGAGGGTTCTGCACATTATGAGGAAGACAGAATTGAAACAACTAAAAGTAAACTTGACATAACCCACATGTTTATTTGTACCCGATAAGTGGTAGGTAGAGCTTTCCTAGTTCATATTGGTTGCATTAGTTATCATTGGACACACTGTAAATTGTCTTAACAGTGATTTCCTTTTAGTCTTCTTTGATAACAGAGGACATGAACCAACAAACCAATTATAAGCTTTTATTCATAGTTCATTATTACACATAATTATAATTTTTCATGAATTGAAAAGTATGTATTTAATATTTATGATTTTTGTGTATTTGATAGAGAGGCTTTTCTACCCTAGGACACAACCAATTTTTGTGAGTTCCATGTATCACTAAGGAAAGATATATTCCTTTCTGTTGCCATTAAATTTCCTCTACAGGTATATCATATCTAAGTTTTCTAAACTTCTATAAACTTCCCCAATTTATTTTTTCTTTATTTTGTAAATCTATTTATCACTTCTAAGAAAGGGAGAATGAGGGTCTCCAGTAACATATTTTTAAAAATATTTTTCTTCAATTATCAACAAAAGTTTTCAACCTTAATCCATTATTATATGAGTTCCACTTTTTGTATAACCCTCCCCTCACTCTCCCCTCTGTTGTAATCAGCAATCTGGTAAAATTATGCATGTTCAATCAATCATGTTCACCATATTCCCATATTATTCTTGTGAAAGGGAAAAAACATGAAAACGGAAAGAAAAAACATAAACTATATTTTAAAAGTGAACATAATATGCTTGACTCTGCATACAGAATCCATAGTGCTTTTTGTTTGCTTTTTTATGTTAATTTCTTTTTTTCTTTTGGTTTTCTGCATATGGATCTCATTTTCTATATCTATTCCCTCAGTAATGTCATTTATCACTCAAGTGCTAAGAGGGCTTGCATCCGTCACAGATGAATAATCATACAACATTATTGTTAATAGTTAAACTGTTTTCCTGTTTCTGTTGACTTCACTCAGTATCAGTTTATGTAAGTCTTTCCATGTTATTCTAAAGGCTGGTCATACATGATTTTTACAGAATACTAGTGCATCCTAACATTCATATAGCATGTCTTTAATCCTTTTCCAATTGATGGTTAGTTTTTCAATTTCCAAATCATTGCAACTACTAAAAAAGAATAGTTTTAAATATTTTTCTCTCTTAATGAATCATTTTTATAAGGTTTTGAGTTTTACAATTTTTCTCCCTCTCTCCCTTCCCTGCCCTCCTCCTGATGTAAAGCAATTACAATATAGGCTCTAAATTTATAAATATGTTAATCATAGCTCAATATTGAACATGTTGTGAGAGAAGAATCAGAACCAAACAGAATATAGAAAACATCAGAGAGAGAAAAAAATGATACGATACATAAGAAACCTTTTAAATATTGAAGATAATAAGCTTTTATCTTCATTTAAACTCCACAGTTCCTTTTTGGCTATGGTTGGCATTTTTTATCTCAAATATTTTGAATTGTCTGATTATTGTACTGATGAAATGAACAAATACATATTGGAGGATCATGACCCCATGTTGAATGTGCATAATGTGCATAATGTGCATAACTCTCTTCCGGTTCTGCTCATTTCATTCAGCATCAATTCTGGCAAGACTTTCCAAAGTTTTCTGAAATTCTATCCATCATGATTTCTTATAGAAAAATATTGATCCATCTCATACATATATCCAATTCATTTAGCCATTTCCTAAATGATAGGCATCCCATCAATTTCAAATGTTTTTGGTGCTACAAAAAATTTGCTTTGAATATTTTTGTACATATGAAATTTTTATCAATTTTCATGATATCTTCAGAATATAGACCCAATAGTGCTATTGCTGGACCAAAGAGTATTGCACATTATCATTGCCCTTTGAGCTTATATAATTCAAAATTGCTCTCCAGAAGTTTGATTAGTTTACAATTCCCCCAACAATGCATTAGTGTCCCAGTTTTCCCACAACCCTCCAAAACAGATCATTTTAATTTCTAGTCATTAAGGCCAATCTGAGAGGTGGGAAGTGGTATTTCAGAGATGTTTTAATTTGACTTTCTCTAATCAATAATGATTTCCATCAATTTTTCATATGATGAAATAAATTTCATTTTTCTTTGAGAATTGCCTTCCTATATGCTTTAAACATTTATCAATTGAGGAATGCCCTAATTTTTAAAATTTGATTCAGTTCCTTCTACATTTTAGAGATGAGTCTTTTGTCATAAATACTAGTTGTAAAAATTGTTCCCAAACTGCTACATTTCTTTTAGTCTTTGTTGTGATGATTTTCTTTCTGGAATTTTTTTAATTTAATGTAATCTATATAATTGATTACATTAAATTAAATTATGATATATATATATATACATACATATATATATATATATATATATATATATATATATATATATATATATATATATAGTGTTCTCTATCTCTTCTTTGTTCATAAATAAATACATTTTATTTGTGGAACTTTTTCCCTATTTTTATAATCTTGTGTGATATTGCTCTAGTATGGCACTGATGAATCACAGACTATGCAGCTTTATTGCCCTCTAGGCAGAGGCCAAAATTTCTTTCTAAATATTAATTCACAGCTCCACAAACACTGCATTAGTGTCCAATATTTCCCACATCTTTTCCATCATTCATAATTTTCTTTTGTCAACTTAGCCAAACTAATACATGTGAGGCAGTACATAATAGTTATTTTAATTTGCATTTCTCTAATTACTAATGATTTGGCACATTTTTTTCATAGGATTATTGGTAACTTTAATTTTCTGAAAGAGCCAGTTCATATTCTTTGATCATTTGTCAAGTAGAGAATCACTTATATTCTTATTTGATTTATGTTTTGTATATAATTTAGAAATGAATCCTTTATTAGAACCCTATGGAAATATAAAAAATGCATTTATTCACTCATTCCAATCTTAGCTGTAGTTCTTTTGTTTTTGTAAATTCTTTTTATTTCATTTTAGTCAAAATTATCCATTTTTCAATTTATAATATTCTCTATATTTTGTTTTGTCATTAACTTCTTCCCTTTTTTAATGCAACAGATAGGCTACTTCTTTTTCTCTTAAATGGTATATTGTATCACCTTTTTGTCAAAATCCAATATCCATTTCTTCCTTATTTTGGTATAGAGTATGAGATGGGTCCATACCTAATTTTTGCCATACTATTTTGTAGTTTATCCTGAAGTTTTGCAAATAGGAAATTCTTATCTCAGAATCTAGAATCTTTGGGTTTAACAACAGTTTAGTACTATCATTATTGGCTACTTTTTTGGTACATAATCTATTCCACTCATTCAGTTCTCTATTTTGTAACCAGTATTAGACAGTTTTGATGACTTCTACTTTACAATTCAGTTTTAATTTTTGTTAATTTTCTCAATAATCTATTGCTTTAGTTGAATTTTGTTAGTATATTTTTCAAGCTCTCTAAAATAATGATTTTGTACTTTTATATGGCACTGAATAAGTAATTTAATTTAGTATAATTGTATTTTTTATTATATTAATTAAGACTTCCCATGAACAATTGGCATTTGTCCCTCAGTTAAATCTGACTTTATCATTGTAAAAAGTGTTTTTTTAATTGTGTTAATATTGTTTCTAATTCTGTTTTTTGATTGATTGCCAAGGATTTTATATTGGTTACAATTACTTTTCAGGGAATTTTTCTTGAATCAAGTAATTATTTTATTGTTTTTCTAGAATTTTTGAAATTTACCCCCATATCATTTGTATTTTTATTGCATCTTTTATTTTCTCCAATGAATTTTTCTTTTCTTATTGCTAAGCTAACATTTCTTTTTTTTTTTTAGGCTTTTTTTTTTGCAAGGAAAATGGGGTTAAGTGGCTTTTCCAAGGCCACACAGCTAGGTAATTATTAAGTGTCTGAGACTGGATTTAAACCCAGGTACTCCTGACTCCAGGGCCGGTGCTTTATCCACTGTGCCACCTAGCCGCCCCTAAACTAAAATTTCTAATACAATATAGAATAAGAATGGAGATAATGGCCACCCTTGATGCACTCCAATATTATTGTACATATTTCCTTTGTTTGCCTAATTCATATAATCATTTATGGTTGTTTTAGACAGATTCTCCATATAATTTGAAGGAAAACTTCATTTATTCCTATGACTTCTAGTGTTGTTAGTATAAATGGGGGATTTACATTCTCAAAGGCTTTTTCAACATTTATTAAGACAGTCATGATTTCTTTTAAATGTGTTGACATGGTCTATTATGCTCATTGTTTTCCTAACATTGAACTATCCATGCATACCTGCTATGAATCCTCCCTGCTCACATGTATTATTCCAATAATAACTTTACTAAAATTTTATTTTATTTAAAATTTTTCATCAGTATCCATTAGAGGAATTAGTCTATATTTTTTCTCTGTTTTGATTCCTTCTGATTTAGGTATCAAAACCATATTTTTTTTTGTAATAGAAACTAATTTGGCTGAATTACAAGAAATTTTTTCAGATTGTTTATATAGAATTGGAATTAATTGTTATTCATTTTTTGGTAAAATCTCTTTGTAAATCATTCTGAATTTTTTTCTTAGAGAATTTATTGCTGATTTCCTCAAAAATCTTTTTTTCTTGCAAAATGATCATTTAAGTAATTACTTTCTTCTGTTAATGTGGGAAATTTTTCTGTAATTTACATTCAGTTCACTTATATTAATTAGATCACTGTATATTATATATGACTTAGAGTTGTGGCATACAGTTGGGCAAAATAAGCTCAAATTGTTCATTTAATTTCCTCCTCATTGCTGGTCAATTCACCCTCTTCATTCGGATACTCTTAATTTTTTTTTGTTTAAATAACATTAATCAGAGGCTTTTCTACTTTATTGCTTTTTTTAAAACCTAATTAATTTCATTTATTATTTCAATAGTTTTCTTATTTTCAGTTTTAACAATTTCTCCTTTGAGTTTCAGGATTTCTACATGGGTATTTAATCAAGAATTTTTAATTTGTCCTTTTTCTCATTTTCCAGGTTTAGTTGCATTCCCAATTCATCAAATTCCTCTTTCTCTATTTTATTCATAGAAAACTTTAGAGATATAACTTTCCCCATATTAATTGCTTTGACTGCATCCCACAAGTTTGCATGGTGTTTCAACAGTGTTATTTTCTCTGATGATATTGTTGATTATTTCTATCATTTATTCTTTGATCCACTCATTCTTTAAAATTAGCTCATTTAGCTTTCAATTAATCATTCATTTTTTGTTCCTTGCTACTTTATACATGCAATTTTTACATTTCATCATGATCTGGACAATATGAATTTATTATTTTGTCTTTCTGCAATTTATTTGGGAATTTTTATACTGTAACATATGGATAATTCATTGATTTAGGTACCTAAAATGTGTTTCTTGTAAAAAAAGTAAAAGAAAAAAATCACATTCTAGGATTCTGGCATTTAATCCACTCTCCTAATCTGATTCTGTTTTGTGGTAGACCTAAGGCTATTCACTTTACTCATGATCATTGCTAATGCTGTATTCCTCTAGACCTTATTTCCCCCTTTTGTACTTTCCTCTATCCTTTCACCCTTTGCTTCCTCACCAGTATTTTGCTTCTGTTATTCACTTCCCTGATTCTGCTCTCCATTTTATAAATTGTTCTCCCTTTTTATTCCCCTTTCTCCTCTTAATTTTAGCTTGTTTTCCTCTCCCTTTTATCAGTCCATCCTCACATTTTCTCCCACATTTCTAATTATTCACTCTAAGGTAAGATAATTTTCTAAACTCAACTGAATATATACAATATATTTGAATATATATATATATATATATATATATATATATATATATAATTCTCTCTTTGAAACAAATTTGATCAGAGAAAGATTCAAGAAATTCTCACTCCTCCTTTATTTCCTCTAAGACAAGTTCTTTCTGCCACATCATTTCATATAATTTGTTCAATTCTGCCCCCTCTTTTTTCCCAATACAAACCAATTTTTGTTCCTTAAATTTTTTTCCTATTACCCAGGCACAATCAATTTAGGATTATTCCTTCTGTCTAAGCATACTCCTAAAAGGCATACAGTTCTCAGGAATTACAAGTATTATTTGCCCATGTAGGGATGCAAGCAGTCTGACATTTCTTAATAACATTTCATTTCTTTTTCCCTGTTTATATTTAATCGTGTATTTGAAGCTTAAATTTTATGATCAACTCAGGTGTTTCCATCAGTAAAATTTGAAAGTCACCTATTTTGTTGAATGTCAATCTTTTCTCCAGAAAGAAAATATATATTTTTGTTGAGGAGCTGATTCTTGTTTGCAATGCAAAGTCCTTTTGCCATTTGGAATATCATATTCTTTGACCTTGAATGGTTTAATAATGAAACTGATAAGTTCTAAAATTAATTATGACTCCATTGTATTTTATTGCTTCTCTCTAGTTGAAAACAGAAATTCACCTTGACCTGATAAATCTGGAATTTTACATTCTCTTGGCATTTTCATTTTGGGATCTTTTTAGTAGAGTTTTTCAATGACATCTTTCCCTTCCTGTTACAGGATATTAAAGTATATTGCTTGATAATTTCTTGAAAATTTTTACCCATTAGCCCAACAACTCTTAACTTATTTCTCCTAGATATGTTGTTTATGTGATAGAATATATTTTCCTTCTAATTATTTCATTTTAAAAAAAATTGACTGAAAAATTTTATATATTTTTTAAAATTTGTTTTAAAATTATTTTTATTTGTTGTCCAATTTTATAAAATTGTAGTTTCTATCTATCATTTTTTTTGGATTTTACATTTTTTCCTCCACCTTTCTATCCCTCCCCCACTCCTACAGAGAAGGCAGTCTGATATATTGTTTCCATGCTATACAGTGATCAAAATTGAATATTGAGAGAAAACCACATCCTAGGAGAAAAATATTAGAGAAAGAAAAATTATGTAGTACATAAGACACCTATTTTTTTTTAAATTAAAGTCTTTAGTCTTTGTTCAAACTCCACAGGTCTTTCTCAGGATACAGATGACATTCTCCATCACAGATACCTCAAAATTGTCCCTTTACTGCACAGATGAAATTAACAGGTCCATTATTAAAAACCCCATGTTGTTGATAGGGTATAAAATGTTCTGATTCTGCTCATCTCACTCAACATCAGTTCATGTAAATCCTTCCAGGCTTCTCTGAATTTCTATCCCTCCTGCTTTCTAATAGAAATATAATGTCTGATCATGTACATATAACAAAATTTGTTTGTTCATTCCCCAATTGATGGACATTCACACCATTTTCAATTCTTTGACACCAAAAACAGAGCTGCTATGAATATTTTTGTATACGTGATGTTTTTACACATTTACATGATCTTTTCAGGATATAGACTGAGTAGTGGTATTGCTGGATTAAAGCATATGCTCATTTTTATTGTTCTTTTGGCTTAATTCCAAATTGTTCTCCTGAAAGATTGGCTCAGTTCATAGCTCCACCAACAATGCAATACTGTCCCCCATTTCACCTTTTTTTTTTACCGTTTCCTGTGTCTCTTGAGTCTCCTGCTTGAAGTCCTAATTTTCTATCTCTCTCTCTCTCTCTGTTCTTTTTGTCAGGAAATGTTAGATGTTTTCTATTTCATTATGTCAGTCTTTTTCCCTGCAAATGAAGACTCAGTTTTCCAGGATAGTGGATTCTTGGCTGCATTTCAAGCTCCCTTGCTCTTCAGAATATCTCATTCCAGCCCATTGGATCCCCTTGATGCAGCCATGTCCTATTTAATCCTTACTGTGGCTCCTTGTTATCTAAATTGTTTCTTTCTGGCTGCTGGCAGGATTTTCTCCTTTATCTGATTGTTCTAGAATTTGGCCAAAATAATCCTTGGTATTTTCATTTAGTATCCCTTTCAGGAGGAGATCAATGTATTCTTTAAATAAGTATTTTGCCCTCTGATTCCTGATATCAGGGAAATTTTCCATCACTAAATCCTGAAATATCAAAGCCAGGCATTTTTATCCTTAATGTTTTCAAGATGCCCAGTGACTGTAAAGTTGTCTCTTATAGATCTTTTCTCTAGGTCAATGGTTTTTTTTTTTCTAGTGAGGTGTTTTACATTTTCTCCTAATTATTTTTTAATTTTTGCTTTTGTTTAACATATTTTTGTTTTCTCATGAATTCATTAGTTTTCACAGATTCCAGTCTTTTTTTTAGAGAAGAATTTCTTCGTTTACCTTTTGCAGCTCCTTTTCCAATTGGACAAGTCTACTCTTTTTTTTCCTTTTTTGTTTTTGTAAGGCAATGGGGATAAATGACTTGCCCAAGGTCACACAGGTAATTCTTAAATTTCTGAGACTGGATTTGAACTCTGGTCCTCCTGACTCCAGGGCCAATGTAGACCACTGCACCATCTAGCTATGCCCCTCAATTTTACTTTTGAAGGCGATCTTCATTTGCCCAATTGTATTTTCTAAGGATCTGTTTTCTTGTTACAGGCTGTTAATTTTCTCTTGCATTTCTTTCCCCAATTTTTCCAAATGATTGTTGAACTTCTTCCTGATCTCTTTTAAGAAATCTTTCTGGACTGGAGACGAAATCATATGCTCCTCAGATTTCTAGATCTCTCTGATTTAGAATCTTTACCTTCAAGATAGTTTTTTGATTGTTCCCCTTTTTTTTCTGGCTTTTCTTCATTTTCCTAGGATATTATGTGAGGGCGGGAAAGGCTGGTTCACAGACCTTTGGTCTTGAAATAGCTAGAGGCTTTGCCCACTGAGTTTAGTAATTCCAAGTGGACTAGCCAGTAGAGGATGCTATTTCTTTTCTCTGGAGTTCCTGTGATCTCTATCTGTGATCCACTCCCTAGTCCAGGGTGTTGAGGGGAGCAGCAATATCTGTATTATCCTGCAACAATGTGGACTTCCTCAGGTTATATAGTTAATCTCATTATTCACCTAATAGTGTAAGTGATCTACTGCCCAGGTACTGCCCATACCTGAACCTGGGTGGTGGTGGTGGGGAGAGGTTGTTACTGTGTTTGTTCTGGGAAAAGTACCTTTTTCCCACAGGAACTGGGGCTCAAATGGAAACATGGAGACTCCACTGATAATATGGGGCTTGCTGCCCTGTTATTCCAGACTAACTGAGTTGACCAGATAGATGTCCAGCTACACTCTGGAACTTTCCCTCCTGCCCCATTGGAGCGCACCCACCTATTGGGCCAAATTTTCCAAGGCTGTTCTCAGGCTAGTAGTCAGACCTCACCCTAGCATCCCTGTGCTGGCTCTCTACTCTGTCCCTGGCTCACCTACACTTTCCTGAGACTTTGTTGATTTATTTTCTTCTCCTAGGTTCTTTTACTGCATATTTTGGATTTAATTCTGGTAAGAGGCTTGATTCATATGAGTTCTCATGGAATGCCAGGAGATTTTAGCACAGAGCCTGACTTCACTCTGCCATTTAATTTTTATATCTTACACATTAATTAGCTTCTGTTTGCCCAATTAAGTAATTATTTTCTTAAGTTAGCTTTTGGATCTCATTTTCCATTTGGTCAATTTTAATTTTATATGAGTTTTTATTTATTGACTTTTTTCCCATTTTTCTAGTTGGAATTTTTAAGGATTTTTTCTTTAGTCAATTTTTGTGCTTCCTTTTGCAAGCTATTGACTTTCTCATGCAAACTTCTGATTTCTTTTCCCAATTTTTCTACTTGATTTGTAAAATCATTTTTTAGATCTTTAGAACTGTCTGAACTTTTTGAAATTGAGATCACTTCATATTGCCCTCTCTCATTTCACATGTATCCCCTTTTCAGTGTCCTCTTCTTAGTGAGTGTTTGAACTTAATTGCATCATAGTAGCTTTCTATAGTCAGGAATTTCTTCTATTTCTTAATTATTTTCAATCTAGGTTGTGATTTTTAAATTTGAACTCTGCTCCTGGGCCCCAGATAGGTATTGAAACAAACTTCATGGGTTGGGGGCACAGGCCACTACATCAGGATCTCAGGTGCTAGCATTTTTTTCACTCCACTGTGGTAAACTCCTTTGTTCCAATCTGGTCTATTGAGTCCATGTTGTTGAGCTCAGAATCTTTGGTGTGTTTGTGTGTGTGTGTGTGTGTGTGTGTGTGTGTGTGTGTGTGTGTGTGTTTGTGTTTGTGTGTTAGCCTTGGAGCCCTCACATCTGGCCTGCTATGCTACTGTTCTGCTAATCTGTGACCAAAGGGTCATTGTTACTGATCTTTGATGTGGCTTAGAGGCTTCAGCTGACTTCCTCACCTACTGCCCATACTTGACTGCACACTCACCAAAGTTAGATAAACAAAGCCTTCCTAAAGTTTTTCCAAGATATCTTGGGAAATTGGGAAATTGCTCAACTACCTCTGTTTGTGGGTTCTATTCCTCCAGAATCTGTTTAACATATAAATTAGTGCTATTTATCAGAGAAGGTAAAGAGAGTTTAGGTAACTTTCTGGCCATTCTCTGACATCTTGGAACCACACTCTCTTTCTTTTACCTCCTTATCTGATTTTCAAAATCATTTTTGAGGTCTTCCATGAATAAGACTAATTCATATTTTTTCTTGTACTATTGACTCTATAATTCTTGACTTTGTTATCTTTTTCTTAGTGTGTTGTGAGGTTCTTTGTCATTATATCAACTTTCTAGTCAGTATAATTCCACATATGACTGGTATGGTGCTTACTGATAGACACCAGTGTTTTCTTGGTGTTGTTAGACCAAAATGAGCACAAGCCACAGAGAATCCATCCATACTCTGTTGCATTTCCATTTCAGAGGCTGCATTGAATACACAATCATCTATAAATGGAAGAATTTGCACAAACACTTCCTGCATGTTGGACTAGACTTGTAACATTTTCAAGTTGAATATTAGTAGTCAGTTGACTTTGAGGCCTTTTTCATCCTCAGTGAAGCCATTTGATACTATACTACTACCATAATACTAAAATGATGGGAGTAATGATGCATCACTTTTTTCTCCATTGGTGACTAGGAAATCTCGAGATCATTGTCCACTATCCAGAGCCCAGGCATGTACACCATTATGAAGCTGATATACAATACTGAAAAACTTTTAGGGCAAGAAAATTTCGACCTAATTTTCCACCCCTCGGTCAGATCTACAAATATTGTTTACAGATCTATTTTCTGTTCCTTACATTGTTTCCTGGAATTTTTGGATAGCTCAGTATTTGAGAAGTGCTGAAAGAAAGTGTGAGAAAGAAGAAGTATTAGACAATCAAACTGAAGGTCTATAGAGCCACTGTATTGACCTCATTGCTATATGCCTGTGAAATTCTCAGAGCCTACCAGTTCCATGCCAGGAAACTAAAATGCTTCCATTTAAATCGTCTTAGAGGATTCTGAAGATCACCTGACAGGAGAAGATTCCAGACATTGAGTTCCTTTCTAGAGATAAATTGCTTAGAATTCCTACATTACTACAGAAAATGAATCTAAGATTGGCTGGACATGCTGTTAGAATGCCATATGTATGCTTGTCAGTAAAGGTATTTTATGGAGAATTCACATAGGGCAATTGCTCATAAGGAAGACAGAAGAAGTTATACCAGGAAACCATGAAAGTATCATTGAAAAATTTTTAAATTGACTGTACAGCATGGGAGACACTGGCACAGTACCACCTAGTGTGGTGTGCCCTCATCAGAGAGGATGTTACCTTCTATGAGGAAGGCAAAATTGAAGCAGTTCAAAGGATACATGACATCCATAAGTTTAGAATATCCACTCCAGATGTTCACATGGACTATTTGTTCACAAATCATGGTAAAGCATCCTGAGCTTTTATTACTCTGATGAGTCACAGCCAGACATACTATAATTTGTGTCAAACATAGTGATGTCATTTTGGTCTTCTTCAAAAACAAAGGACAAGAATCAACCAAGAACTAATCCAGGACAAACACATACTATCTGAGAAACTGTTCATAAAAGTTTTTGTTTCCCCACACACAATTTTCTATATTCCTGCAATTAAGGTTACAATAGTTTTATTTATGCAAAAAATAAATTTAAAATTAAGTAATCCATTTTAAACATCCATTATGATCTTGTCTTATATGGTCTGATATTATGAATATCCTTATGTTACATCTTTTTTTTTGTTTTTTGAAAAAAAGATTTAACAAATTTATTTTCAAGTTTTTCTCCTAAGTAAAAAAGTAAGAAAAAAGTTTTCATATGCAGAAGAAAAGATTAGATACGATTCATAATAAAAAGCAATAAATTTCCTTTTCAAGAGAGCCTATAAAATAAAACTACACATTTTGTTCACATTGTCCATGTTTTTTTTTTTTTTTTTGGTTTCTTGCATGTTTTATTCTGCTCTTTGTTGTGCATTGTTGACTGTATTTTTCCATCCCACTCCAACAGGATAGCTATAATTGAGAATGGATCCATCTATCTATCTATCTGCATATATATATATATATATATATATATGCATGCATTTTTACATACTGATATATATGTACATACATATATATATAATATAATATATATATATATATATACACAAATATTTAGATATTTGAAAGCCTTTCCTTCCAATTCTTTAACTTCCACCTTTCCAAAAATTCTTCTCTTTCACCCTTTTCTGTATTCCCATTCCCATGGAACTACAGCTTCTTACTCAATACCTGCCCTCTTTTCACATATTGTCTCTCTGAATTTATATATTTATTTATTCATTAAATCATTCATTCATTTGTTTATTTGGGTGTTTTTCAAGGCAATGAGGTTAAGTGATTGGTCCAAGATCAAAAAGCTAAGTAAATATTATGTGATGCTGAATTTTAATTCAGGTCCTCCTGACTCCATGTTCAGTGCTCTTTCCACTGTTCCACCTAACTGCCCCATTTTGCTGAATTCTATTTATTTATTTATTTATTTTTTAGATTTTTGCAAGGCAAATGGGGCTAAGTGGCTTGCCCAAGGCCACACAGCTAGGTAATTATTAAGTATCTGAGGCCAGGTTTGAACCCAGGTACTCCTGACTCCAAGGCCGGTGCTTTATCCACTACGCCACCTAGCCACCCCATTTTGCTGAAATTTAAAGGATTGTGTGTGTGTGTGTGTGTGTGTGTGTGTGTGTGTGTGTATATATATATATATATATAATTATATATTTCTCCATGTTTATTATAACATACCAACATCATAATCATGGCAAAATGAAAAACGCAACCTTTTCAACTCATAATTCATTAAAATTATGTATATTAAAAGGTGAGAAAAATGTAGATCAAGAATTAATTGGAAACCAATTAGTCTAATCCCAATTAATAAATTGATCAAAGAACAAATTGTAGAAATAATATCAATTTTATCAAAGAGAATGACAATAATGTGACAATATACCAAAACACCATTGATGAGGTAGTTTTGCGAAGAAGAATCATGATAGGGAAGATTTTGTATCCATGTGATCTAAGTCTGGGTTGAAGAAAGTGGAACATTTAACTTAGAACTTAAAGTTTTCATAGTAGTTTATAGGTGACTTGATATAATTCTACCTATACCTGGAATATTATTAATTAGCAAAGGTTTCCTATGGTTCTGCTTGTCTTCAAAAGTAAGAAAACTTTTAAAGATCTATTTAGGTTTAATGTCAGGAAAACATACAAAACTCAATATCAACCTAAAACAACAAACTATACTGAGAGTTTTCCTGTGCCTGAGTTTAGAACATTATTAGCTATACCACCTGAAGTTCTGTGGGAAGAAAGTTTACAAATGAACTGAATGGGAAAGTAGCATTAGCTGACTATGGACATCTGTGCATTCTGATAAAACCTTCCTCATGAAGTAGCTTGTCTTAAGCCTAATTCTTGCCCTAAGCACTGGTATTTCTTCTCCTCTAGGAATTAAAGGGTGTTTTTCCAGTGATGCTATTTCCTCCCCACACACACATGAACTTTTAGTCAATCAACTATTCACATATGAAATTTAGCCCTACTGTGGCATAAATAAGCCATCTTGAGTCTACTTTCAGCTCAACTAGCACTTGAATAAATCTTGGCAGTCTGTTCTTGTTTCCAACATAACACTAGCAATCCCTCTTACTCACACTGTAATGTCTGTTTTAGGACATGGATTTTATTTAAGTAAAGTAGCATTAAATTTGTCAGCATAAAAGCAATCGAATTACAATCTGACCCTTCTACAATCTGACCCTTCTTCAGGCTTCTTCATCACTACTGATAGAGTATATTCCTGAAACTTATCCCTAAAGCACATAAATTGAAAGTTTCAAAGATGACAATGAAATTCATTTTGTTAAAAATAATAAATGTCTTACTTTTTTAGTGGAAATGGGAAAACTCCATTATTCTCTGAACAAAGGAAATGTTCACAATTCTCTTTCTCTGATAACACAATATTTTAAATATGTAGATGTCAAATTCCTCCTCTAACCACTTTTGTGATTCAATATTAAATTCAAGATTTCAATCAAACCTCTTAATCTACCAGTAAATGGTCTGTGTCTGCATTCTGGAGGCATGCTTTCTTGGCAAACTCATTTGTGGTATTACTATATCTCTAGTCTTGAGCAACTCATTCCTTCCTCATCTGAATCTCCAAACCATCAGGACTTGGGTACTATATTTCTTATTCTCGAACACTTAAAAATTATTTAGTATAAAAATTAAAGCCTGATTCATGAACTCTTCATTTAATAAGCTTCTGAAAGATAGACTCCTAAACTCTTATTTAATCTATCATGCTCATGACTGTCAAACTGATGGTCTAAGGTTTAAATAAGTCTTGGCTCTAATAAAAGAGATTAAATTCATCTTGCTCATCAGATAAAATAAAAGTTTGCCAGTAATATTCATTTAATTTATTTTTTGTCCCATAACTTCACTTAAGTACAGATAAAAACAAATAAACCATGATCAATATATATTATAAGCAAAGTAATTTCCCATATTTCCATTTGTAGAATTGTAGGTCTAATTCCATTTATTATATCTATTTCATCTCTACCAGTAATTTTAACATTCTAAGTGCACTGGAAACATGGTTAGTCATTAGATTGGTAGATATTCTTAAAGGTCAGTGACAGAATGCTTGATGTTGGTTTTGGATAATTTGATAAAAAAATAAAATTGAAATAACCTCCCATTAAATTCCAATTGCATGACAGGATATGCCCAAGTTTTTTCCACTTCTCAATCAGGATTTTTAAGACAGAGGTATAACTTTTCCTGAAATTATTCATCATTTTTCTATCTTAGCGTTCATTATTTGGAGTGGTACAAGTGTAAAAAAAATATTTCATAGTTATATTTTTCCCCTCTTGAAAGATGAATATGGTTAATCTGAAATCACATTCTCTTCTTTTAGAAAGGAGTTTCGCACATGTCTAAAAACATGTTTCACACTGTGACTATCATGCATCTTTTCCAGGCTTATGATCTATTATGTTTCCTGTATCCTTTATTATTTTATCCATAACTGATACAATTTTCCTTTCTCTTTTCCTCTCTTTTCCTCTCTCTCTCTCTCTCTCTCTCTCTCTCTCTCTCTCTCTCTCTCTCTCTCTCTCTCTCTCAAATTTAAATGCCATAAACAAATCAAAATTATATTATTAAGGTAAGAAAAAAATACTCTTCTATTTGTCATTTACTGCATTAATGTTAAGCTAAGAAGTTGATGGCATGTCTAGTATTTAGGAAATCTATAACAGAATTAGCTATATTTCCCCCTTTTTTGAGAGGTTATAGAGAAGAAACAGATTATGATGGTTGAACAACTTACATAAATAGGAAGTAGTGAATTCTTGCTGGAGCCAAGATGGTTGCAAGGAGCTAGGTTGCAAGGCTTTTGCCAAAATGACATAAAATTAAAGCTCTAAACAAATCCTAAAGCAAACGAATCCTGCCCCTCCCCTCCAAAAAACAACTTTTCATCACCCGATATCTTGTACAAATTTCTGGAAAAATTTTGTCTTATGTGAATAAAAAGGAATGCAATTCAGAATAGGCAGGAGAGATGGGAAGACTCTGGGAGACTTTCAGTCAGTTTCCTCATGACCTGACTCAACTGGCCAGAGGTACAGTGGACCAGAAATGAAAGTCCCAATATCAGCTTGGAAGACAAATTTCAAGTTTGGAAATGTTATTGCAGCAGTTAAGACTGGATTGGGGTACCCCAACAAAGGAAGCAAGCCATGAGAATCTGGAATGTCAGAGCAGAAAAACAGTAGAAAGCTAGACCTTCAGGTCCTAGCAAAAAACCTTGGTATTGTATCCCCTGTCCTTCAGAAACAGAACTCAACTTTCAAAATCAAAAAAAAAAAAAGAGTGCTAAATATAGAAAATTGCTACACTGATAGCAAAGATAAGATTACTGTCTCAGAAGAAGAAAGCAGTGATAAAATATGTATATGTGAAACCTCAATGTGGAATATAAATTGATCTCAAATGCAAAATCAATTAAAAGAGCCAAAAAAATTTTCTAAACCATAGAAGAAAGTAGAAAAATTGAAACACAAATGATAGGAATGCAGGAAAATTATGAAAAATTGACTGAAGAAAGCGGTACCATTAAAAATAAAATTGAAGAAATGGCAAAGGAAAATGACTCCTGTTGAAGTAAAATTGACAAACTGGAAAATGAAAACAATTCCTGTAAAAGTAAAATTTAACTGCCAAAGAAAATGCAAAAGCTAACTAAAGAAAATAAAACCCTAAAATTTAATTTTTTTTTCATATGAATGAAATATTCTTATAACTGTTAACAGTGTTTTTCCTCTATTCAAGGGGAATTCTGATGATTATGAAGATTTGAATTTTGTCTGTTTTTTTTTTTTTTTTTTTGTCCCATATCGTGCAAGTTGGGTTTCTTTCCATTGTGGACCATTTGATGAGCAGGAAAAATTAATTTGTGATTAAATGCTTTCTCACACTAATCACATTTAAATGATTTCCATCTGGTATATAGTCGTCGATGAGCATAAAAACGTGAATTGTGACTGAGGTTCTTCTCACACTCATCTCACAAAAATATGAATTCTCTGATTAAAAAAAATATTGATTTTTGATTGAATCTTGTCACCCAAGTTCACATTAATAAGAATTTACTTCTTTTGAAGTCTTTAACATATAGACTTATAATGTGATTGGGATGCTCCTTGTATTTATTATAGAAATATGGTTTTTTCCAGGTTATACTCTCTGATGAATAGTTAATATCAATTTTGAATGGAATCTTTCCCCCACTGATTATCTGAATAGGGTTTATCCATAACATACTTTATACATAACATAGAAAACCTGCTTTTTACTGGTATTTTAAAATTTCTACCAATATAATGAATAATCATAACCCACATTTTCATGCTTTCAAGCTTTACCAGCCACCAACAGAGTAGTGTTATATGTATGCTCCCATGATTTTAAAATGTTTTCAGTGGTGTTGGACATTTTTCATGCAGCTGAAAATGGAATCAAAAGCTGCCAAAACTGCATTGTAGCTAAATTATTTAATTTGAAAAAATTATAAACCAAGAGTAAAGTGGAGGGAAAGGTAATGTGCAATTTTTTTTGTTCACAGATGATTGTGTAATTTATGCATCTCTGAAACTTGAGATGCAACAGAGATCAATTCTTTGCTGTTTCTGTTAATTTTGGACTGATGATTATCAGTCCAAAGAAAAATAGCCTCTCTACACATCAGTCCCATCACATCATTGAAAACAAATGAGGATATTTGAATGCTGTAGGTAACTTCACTTACCTAAGCAGTATACTTTCCAGAGATGTACACACAGAGAATTAAGTGGATGTAAGCATTATTAGAGCTGTTTCGCTGTTTGGGAGTAACTAAAGAAAAGTGTAGAAAAAAAGAACTATTAGGTTGTCTTCAAAACTGCTCTAGGGAGCCATTTTGCTAATATGAATGATATTTTAAATTACTATCTTATTTTTCCAAATATGTATATTTTTAAGTTACAAAATTTCCTTTCACTCTCCTTTACCACCCACCTCCCCTCAGCAGCGAACGACCAGGTTTGTATTGTACATACACGTTTATGTGAGATGGTGGTATATGGCTATCTTCTGCGATACAATCTTCAAATTTACTCATCAGTTTTTACTGGAGTGAATTTTTTTGTTTCTCCATATGAATTTAGTCAGTTATGAAGAATAGCAACCAGGAACTCTAAAATCTTTCTTAAACTTTTAGGTGCTTCTATTCATGAATACTTAATTTTAAGTTTACTTGTCATTATTAGCTCCCTAAAGGTTTTGTTTATGAGGATCAAATAAGAAAATGTATGCCAAGTGATTCACAAATTGGAAAATTTGACATTGTTCAATTGTTTCAGTCATGTCTGATTCTTTGTGTCACATATAAATTTTCTATGCAAAAATATTGTTTTCTTGTCTGGAAAACAGAGTTAATTACTTTCCAGGGCAAAGGATTAATAAATGAATACCTTATATTGTTGTCTTTCTGAATACACATACTATAACTAGAAGAGAACTTCATTTAGAATACAGATTAGATGATCTATACCATGTTTATTACCCTTGTTTTACAAGGGAAATGACTTTGGAATTCACTTAATTATCTCATGTATGTAGAATTTTTTTCCTGGATCTATAAAATGGATTGGGAGAGATGAAGACTAATATTACTTCCTTGTATTATTATATGACCCAATGTTTCCAGCTATCTACATAAAATGTTCCGTCATTATGGAGTGTAAAACAAAACAAAGGAAAACAATTATTTTTAAGGCACACTCTGGTCTATATTCAGGCTCTTGTATGTCATATCTGTATGAAACCAGACAAATCTTTAACCTATGTTGGCCTAGTACACTGGAGAAGGAAATGGCAATCAATCCACCCAAGTACCCTTTCTAAGAAAATCCCATAGACAGTGTTAGCATATAATAGACAATGGAGTTGCAAAGAATAAAGTATAAATGAATCACTTCACGACAAAAATATTTAGACATTTTAGGCCCTTTTGTTGTGCTTATCCTCAAAACATTCAATGATGTATCAATTAGATTTTAAGCTTTTGCAAATATCAGATTATTATGGAATCAAATTCTCCTTCTAATCATTTTCTCCCACTCTTACAGAATCATAATTTTAGATGGCAAAGGAAATAAAAAAAAACAGTTCTTTTAAATCTAAGTGAAATTTTGAAATAACCAGCAAGTATATTGTTAGTGATCATTCATACATTGCTAAAAGATCAATAATCAAAGCCTATTAGACCCAAAGTTGTCCATTGATTCCACTTTTAGATATTTATGTTTGGCAATATATTTTTTCACTTATAAGATTTTGAGGGAAAAAAAGTTCTCTTACTTTTTGTGTATTTTTCTCGCAAAGAAGAAAAATATATTTCATTTCCAGGTACAATCCCAACATATACTAAGAAAGCCAGAAGATCTTAGATTTAGAGCTAAAAGAGACCTTAGTTACAATTAAATTTAATCCACTTTTTAAAATAAATCATGAAATACAGGCACAGAATCCTTAAATGACTTGGCAATGGTCAGTCAACTAGTGCCTGAGGCAAGTTTTGAATACAATTCTAACTAAAATTATGTGGCATTTGTATATTGCAATACTAGCTGTGATTACTTCCTCTTCTGCTCCATCTTGGCTAAGCCTATTTCTTTTTAGTGTAGTACTAATATGACATTATCTCAAGAAAAAACTCCAATTGGATTCCCTCATCTAAAAATTTTCCAAAATATTATCAGTATTCTTGTTGAAATGTGCTCAGAATCAAATCCAATAATCTAATTCTAGTCTGATCAGAATGTAATTTAACAGTAGTATATTTTAAAATCCATTGAATATTGAATTGCTTCCTTTATTAAACTATAGAATTGAAGCACTTCACCTTATTAAGTTTTCTTGGGCTTCATCTTGCCTTAGCACTTTTTTTTTGCTTTTCTACTGCATTTTGATGGTAAGATGAAAGTGATCTATTCATTGTTGTCATGATTTCTTTTCATATTTATGAAAATATTCAAATAAGAAAAATGAATGTTGAAGAAGTGAATCCAACCTTTTAGGTTCCATAATCTTTGTTATAGCATTATATACTTTATAATTCACAGTTGATACCAGTGGAAATTATTGTTGTGTGCTGTATCTACGCGTGGAACAACAAAATATCTTCCATTTCTTTTTTTTTTTTTATTCTTGGAAGGATTCACTTCCTCCTGAAGGTGGCTGATCATACAAAGGGACTAGTTGTATCTCCTTGAGTGAGTTGATCATTAATGGTAAAAGTTGCCTCCTGTATGTATGGAAACACAAATATGTATGTATATATGTATGTGTGTGTCATATATATATTATATTTCTATAATATATATATATTATATATATGGAGAGAGAATAGAGATAGGTGGATAGGAGATAGAGAGGTATATAGAGATAGTTATAGGTATAAAATGATATTATTTTGTTGCCATGCTATGTTTCATACACACACATATATACATGAATAGACATATCTACACACTAAGTAATTTCATGGATATATATATATATATGTATATATATATATATATATATATATGTATATATATTTTAGAGAGAGGGAGAAAGTGAAGATGGAGGAAGATAAAAATGTATTTAAGTAAGAATGATGGAAATAATACTGTCATCTTCCTTTTTTTCAGCTTATTTTACTACTAATGTTGCTTGCCCGTCAAGCATGTACATTCATGACCACCATTACCAACATATTCCTTCCATCTACCTCCTTAACACTGATATTCTTCATGGACACAAACACATATATTATTTCAATCCTCACAAATTTCCTCTTCCTTATGTCCAGCACTACCATTTTAATTATATTTTAGCAATTCTAACTCACTCCAACATTCTCCTCCTCAACATTATCATCACATAATTATCTACATCGAATATATGCTGCAGAAAATAAAACTCTTTCAAAAATATATTTTGTTTTATCTGGACAATTTATTAGGCACTGAAAATGTAAGGAAAATTTGAGGCACTTTGGAGTAGTGGAAAAAAGTACTGGCACTGTAGTCATCACTTCCATTCTTATCCTAAGCTACATTTACACTGAAAATTTGATCTCCATGAATCTCAGTCTTCTCATCTATAAAATGGAGCTTTTGGTTCTGTTGACATTAAACATTAATTCCAACTCTAAATTTTTGTGCTATGATCCTAATTCAATTATTAAGTGTTCCCTACATTTTAGGAATTATGCCAAGAACATATAAAGAGATACAAAAATGGGAGACAATCTTAAAATGGAGATGCTAGCAGTAAGAGGGGAAACAAAAACAAAAGCTTTTGTAAATGGGATTTCAGCTAAACCTGAAAAAAGAAAGCTAGCAGAGACAAATTAGAAGAGCATTGAAATCATTGAATACAGTCAGGGAAGGAAAAAAAAATTGAGAGAGGGTGGACCCTGTTAGAGGGCTAAGAAGTCTATTGTCATCCTGAATTCATTAATGAAAAGCTTACTGTGAAAAAAAGAAAATCTATTCATTAAATAACTAAACTTAGGTTTGTTCAAATCTGCCCTTTTCATTATTGTTATATAAAAATACATTAAATATTAAAATTCACAATCAAAGGATTCTATGTGGAACTTATATTTCATTTTTTGTCACTCCAATTTTTATTGCTTCTACTGTCTATTGTTATTAAATAGATGTAAAAAATCTAGAATAGTTCTATTTCCCCCTCTGATTAACCCCAAGTATTCAGAAGCTATTTCTGTTCTCAAATTGGTGAATTTTCACTTATGTGTTAGACACTGTATCAGCTTCATGAGGGCACAGACTGATGGTTCTAGTTTTGCTTTTCAATCACCAAATTCCAGTGATCTTTCTACAAAACCTTTGTTGTGTTTATAGAAGTTCATAGTATTCAATATTCTAGGTTAGATAAGTATGTTTGTCATATTATCTATACTATTAATTTGAGAAATCATATCAAGGACTTCCTATTGCTTCAAGTAAGAAATATTCTAAGTTTTACAATGATAATATGTATAACTTTAAAATGGATAATATTTCACTCATTGAATGTAGTAATATATAGACACCATATATGGACAATATATGGACAAGCAGCAGAAGTAAACTATGGCACTTTCAAATGTGTTGGGGGAAAATTATTCTCATATAATGAAAGACACAAAAAGATTCAAAATTTTGAAATAAAGATACAAGAGAGACAGAATAAGAATTAAGACAGAATCACAGTAAAATAGAAAGGTAGAAACAGCATCATAGGCAAGAGATTTAGTTGAAAGAAAAGAGACTTAGAGGGAACACGGATGAAAAAAGAAGAAATAGAAAAAAAAGCAAATACCCAATAGAATGAAAAGCTAGGAAAAATAGAAAGAGGTAAACAGAAAAAGAGTGACAAAGAGGAAGGGACAGGGCAAAAGATAGGAATAAACAGAAAGTGAAAATTATTCAAATCCAGTGAAAAATATCAAATAAATGTTTCCTAGAGATTTTTTCATTGTGGAATCTATCTCAGGGGAGGTAGAGCCAAGATAGAAGAGTAAAGGCAGGGACTTGTCTGAGTTCTTCCTGGAACCACTCCATGTAAATATATATTTTCAATTATTTAAGTGACTTGCCCAAGGTCACACAGTTAGGTAATTATTAAGTGTCTGAGGCTGGATTTGAACTCAGGTCCTCCTGGCTCCAAGTCTGGTGCTCTATCCACTGTGCCACCAGCTGCTCACCAATACTTTTAAATAATGACTCTAACGAAATTCTAGAGCAATATAACTCATAAAAGACTGTGAATCAATGTTCCAGATGATGACAACTGGGAAGATCTGTGGGAAGAGTTTCCTGCACCACTGTGACAGAGAGAGAGACCTAGAGCAATGCAACCTTTCCCTGAGCCAACATCGCTCAATTATACAGGAGCTTGTATAAGAGCCAACTATATTGGTTTCCCTCTCACCCCAGGGATTGATAAGAACAATTTGGAAGTTCATCAGGAAAAGTCTGCTACATAGTGTAAGAATGGTGTCCAGTTATCACAAATGATAGCAGCATAGACCTGACCCCAGTGGATCAGAAACAGGACCAGGGAGCCCCCTGAGTCTGTGGAGGAAGCTGCTACAGGACTCAGGCATATGCTAAAGGGAGCAGAAGGAGGTTATAGGAGTTGCTTTGATATCATTGAGGCAGGCCTCTGTTGCCTTGTCCTTACACAGACCTGGGTCATAATCAGTGACCCCTATTCGAAGAAGAGGAGCAGAAACACAATAGAGATTATTTCCATCACATAGCAGGGGCCCTCCTCATAGTTGCTGGAAGAAGGTAATGCTTTTGGTCACCCTCAGACCACAGCACAGGCAAGGAAAGTAGTAAAAACCTCTCCTTTAGATCATAAGACCTTTGAAGCATTGAAAACTTGCAGATCCATAGAAGTATCTCTGAAAACACCTGTAAAAACCCTCAAAATATTTGAATGGTGCATCATGCTCCCTGAAAGGTGAGCCCCACCTAAACAGTCAAAATCATGTCATAGGCAGGGAAAATAAACAAGTTGCAGAAGAAAAGAAAACCAACTGTGGACAGGTACTATGGTTATATGGAAGGAAAAAAAAAACACTAAGCTTTTATATTCAGAACCTCCAAGAAAAATAGATATTGAATTCAGGTTATGGTAGAGTTCCAAAAGAATTTTCAAATTTAAGCAAGAGAAATAGAGGAAAAATCTGGAAGAGAAATGAGAGGGATGAAGGAAAATCATGAAAACTGAGTCAGCAGCTTGATGAAGGCAAAACAAAAAAAAAAGTAAAAGATAAAGAAAATAGCATCTTAAAAACGAAATTGGGCCAAATGGAAAAAAGTTCTAAAAAGTCAATTAGGAGAACAATATCTTAAAAAACAGAATTATCCAAATGGCAAAGAAGATTCAAAAGCTTGCTGAAAAAAAAACAATTCCTTTAAATAGGGAATGGAGCTAAAAGAAGGTGATAATAGTGTGAGAAATCATGAAAAAATAAGATAAAATCAAAAGAAAGCAAAAAAAAAAGAAGAAAAATGAAAATTATCTCATGGGGAAAAAAAACAACTGACCAGGAAAAAACAGATCCAGAGGAGATAAGTTAAAAATCTCTGGACTTCCTGAATGTGATGACCCTCCCCCAACCAAAAAACAAAAAAAAAAAAGAAAGACATCATTTCCAAGAACTTATCAAGGAAAATTGCCCTAATTTACTGGAAGTAGAGAGTAAAATAAAAATTGAAAGTATCCACAGATCATCTCCTGAAAGAGATGCAAAAATGAAAATTCCCAGCAATATTATAGCAAAATTTCAGAGCTCTCAAGTCACAGAGAAAATATTTCAAGGAGCCAGAAAAGTGATTCAATTATCATAAAGTTACAGTCAGGATAACAAAATATTTTGCAACTTCTACATTAAAGGATCTTAGGACTTGGAATATGATTTTCCAGAAGGCAAAACAGTATGAATTACAACCAAGAAAAATTATCCAACTATACTGAACATATTCTTTCAAGAGTAAAATTGGTCATTTAATGAATAGGGAGCTTATGAACTTACTTTCATGATGAAATGACTGGAGATAATATGAACTTCAAGGAATAAAGTGAAGCATAAATACTTTCAAAGGAAAGGTAAATTATCAGAAACTTAAAGATGTTGAACTGCTTATATTTGCGCATGGGAAGATGATACTGGAAACTCAAATGATTTTTTTAAAATTTATTAAGGCAATTAGAAAGAGTATATATATATAGACGAGCCATAGGTTGGAGTTGAATTTGAAAGGACAATATGTTAAAAAAAAAAGATGGAATTAATGTGAAAGAGAAGAATATACCTGGATAAAGGGAAAGGGAGAGGTAGAATGGGGTAAATTATTTTGCATAAAATAGGAAAGAAAAAGCTTTATTTTGGAGTGGAGGAGAAGAGAGGTGAGAGGAAGTGAGTGAGTTTTACTGTTATCAGATATGGCTCAGAGAAGTAATAACATGAGCACTCAACTGTACACAGCAATCTATCCTATCCTAGAGGAAAGTAGGAGAGGAAAGGGATGGGGGAAATGAGGGCAGTAGGTGATAGGAAGAAAGGAAGATTGTAGGAGGGGGTAGTCAGATACAAAGCACTTTTGAGGAGGAAATGTATAAAGATAGAAAGAGTAGAATAAAAGGAGGTGGTGAATTAGGATGGAGGGAAATAGAGTCAGCAATTAGCAACCATGGTTAAAAGCATAGTGAACTGGGACACCTAGGTAGCCCAGTGGATAGAGCACTGAACATGGAATCAGGAAGAACTGAGTTCAAATACGACCTCAGACACTTGATAATTACTTAGTTGTGTGGCCTTGTGTTAGTCACTTAACCCCATTATCTTATAAAAATCAAATAAAAATTAAAAATTGTGATGTTTTCTCTCATATAGACCTCATTTTTCAACACAGACAACTGAGTCAAATTTATAAAAAAATAAGAGCCATTTCCCAATTAATAAACGATCAAAGGGTATGAATAGTTTCCACATGAGATTATCAATGCTATCTATTTAAACCCTATTTAAAATATATCCTAGCAAACCATTGACGGGAGAAATGTGTGTTGGAACAATTCTAAAGTAAAACCTTTTATCTATTGCATTGATTAATAGCACAAAAAGATAAAATGACAAATGTTGGAGGGATTTAACAGTCAATGCATTGTCAGAAGATTTGTGGAAAGTTTAAACAATTTGTAGAGGAATTTGGAACTATATCTAAAGAATTATAAAACCATGCCTATTCTATGACCTAGAAATGCTACTTCCAGTTCTAAATTCCAGAAAATATGAAAAACAAGAAGGAAGAGGACATATTTGTATAAGGATACTTAAAGCAGCTCTTTTCTGGTAGTAAAAGACTGGAAATTGAGGGGATGATCATTATTTGGGTAATGACTGAACAAATTTGTAGTATATGTTTAAGATGAAATGCAATTGTTATGAGAAATAATAAAAAACTTGCATTAGCAGATGCAATGGTAAATATACTATTTGTGTAGAATGATCTACTGTGAATGATTTACCTTTTCTCTGCAATGCTATGATACAATGAAGTTCTGAAGGACTTTTGATAAAGCATACTATGGTATTTGAATGCAATTAATTTTACTTTATTTTTATTCAGGTTTCTTTTTTAGGAAGAGGGGATTTTATGTTTATATTTATAGCAGGAATTTTGTAGTAATTTTTTTCCTGATCACATTTTTAACCTCTATCAAATAAATAACTTTCTCAATGAGGGGAACTGATATGGGAGGAAAAGAGAAAAATCAGGACTCAAGATTTTAAAAGCGAATGTTTGAAACTTGTTTTTGCAAGTAACTGGGGAAAAATAAAATAAAACAAAAAGTTATCTCAGTTGTGATATGTTTTAATATTTTAATGATATGATGCTATTCCAACACAGCATGTGTTTTTTTTTTCCCATCCTTTCTTTTGATTTGGCCTTCACAGTTTTACTTCACCTTTGCATTTTATATTTGGATAGTCTTCTATGTGGACCAGTCTTATTATAAGCTCAATTCCTACTACCATGTGGCTTTTCCATGCACCCTGTGGAGCTACAACTGCAAGCATGCTGAATCCTCTCTAGTACCAATCTCCCCAAGTTAGTGAGGCAGTTGTTTTTCAAGCACAAAGGGGAACAAAGGGGAATTTGGAACTCACTCTAAATAAGCCAAATTCACAGGATTGGTAAACAACGAAAATCCTAACCGAGATTCTACTTAAATCAATCCTTATATACCATGAAAATATTTCAGCTTTAAAGCACTTATACATACAAGATTACTTCCCCCAACAGGCTGATATACATAAACTCATCTCATTATCCCTAGTGTCCTTTTAATTGCTGTTTGATATTCATCCTATAGAGACTAGTCTAGTTCTCGAATTCTTCATCTGTTTGTTCATTGATGGACATGGAACATCCAGCCCCCTTTTCAATCAGTCAGTGAAAAAGAATATTTGATTCTTGATCTTGCTCAGAATCTAATATTTTATACTGCTCCTAGAAACAGATTATGAACTTTTTTCTAAAAAAAAATAATAGTAAGGTGTTGCTACAGAGAACCAGGATATGCATAGAGTTTTATGTTGATGGAAGGGCAGGAATATCGTTTTTTTTTTCCTTGAAAGACTGTTATTATCATTCATTTAGTTCACTGTTTTCCCCTCTTCTCCTGATTTTTTTTTTCTGATCTATTCCTCTGAGAATAAGCAATATGAGTTTTCCTTTATTGGCAGACTTTATTCCAAAAATGTATTTAACTAAACTTAAGTAAAGTAATGTATTTATTTTGGCACATGAGCAAAACACTTTCTTTTTTATTTTCTTTTTAAAATTTTATTTTTGTCCAGTTACAGTTAAAACAAAATTTAGCATTAATTTGTAAAACTTTGAGTTCCAAATTCTGTTTCTTCTTCCCACCTCACCTACCCACTCACTGAGAAAGCAAGTAATTTGTTAAATATTTAAAATGTGTACTCATGAAAAACATTTGTATAATAGATTGTGAAAGAAAACATAGAACCCTCACCCATGTACCCCTCCCCCCAAAAAACTCAAGTAAGACAATGCTTGTTTGTATTCAGACATCATCAGGTCTCTTTCTGGGGGTGGGCAGCATTCTTTATCATAAATCCTTGTGAATTGTCTTGGATCACAACACTGCTCTAAAAAACAGTCATCCACAGCAGACCATTCTGCAATATTGCTGATATTTTTTACATAGCACATTTCTGCCCATGTGAGTCAAGATTTTACTAAAAGTATCTTGCCCATCATTCCTTATTACAGAATAACATTCCATTATGGTCACATTGCACAGTTTGTTCAGACATTCTCCAGTTGACAGACATCCCCTCACTTTCTAGTCACTTGCCACCAGAAAAGAACTGCTATAAATAATCTTATTCATACATATAGGTCCTTTTCCTACAATTTTCAACTCTTCTGGAATATAGATGAAATACTGACATTGTTACACTAATAGTGCCTTGATGTCTCATTTTCCTTCCATCCTCTCCAACATTTGATATTTTCCCTTTCTGTCTTTTTAACCAATTCAATAGAACAATAAAAATTGTTCTAATATTCATTTTTTCCAAACAACAGTAATTTAGAATATTTTTAAAATATATCCATGAATAGTATTGATGACATCATGTGAAAACTGCTCATATGTCTTTGATAATTTATCAATTGAAGAATATATCTTAATGTTTATGAATATATTTCCATTCTCTCTTTTTGTTATATGAGAACTTTATCAGTGAAATTTCCTTCAATATTTGTTCCCATAATTGCTATTGTTCACTGTATTTGCTTCCATCCTATTCTCTATGTAAGGTTAGTCTATTCTGTCTCTCATTTCCCCCTATCCTTCCTCAAAAGATTATGCTTTTCAACTACCCACTCACACAATCTACCTTTCCTTCCATTACACCCAGGCTTTCTCAAATTTCTTTCCCTTCCACTTTCCTGTGAAGTAAGATAGGTTAATATATCAAATTGAATGTGTTTCTTACTCTCTCTCTCTCTGAGCTAACTCTGATGAAAATAAGGTTCATTCACTCCCTCTCAGTTCCCCTTCTCCCACTCCAAAGCAAAAGTTTTTTTTTCTTGTCTTTTTCAAGTGAAATAAATTACACCATTTTACCTCCCCGTTTCCCTTTCTCCCTGTAAATATCTCTCATCCCTTAACTACACTTTTTTTAGAAAAATATTATCCCTTCAAAATAAACACCCACCAGTTCACTGTTTAAATATATGCTTCTTGTAAATGAATGAGAAAGCTCATTTGAATTATCAGCATCAAATTCCCATGTAGAAATATAAGCAATTTTGTCTCAATAAGTCCTTTATTATTTGCCTTTCCTGTTTATGTTTATGTTTCATTTGAGTCTTGTATTTAAAGATCAAATTTTCTGTTTAGTTCTCTTCATATCATCAGGAAAGTTTGAATGTTTCTTATTTTAGTGAATGTTCAACATTTCCCCTGCAAAGACTATATCTTGCTGGACAGTTGATTCTTGGTTGTAATCCAAGCTCTTTTTCCTTCTTGAATATCATATTTCTAGCCCTCTACTATACACTGATATTCTATTCTTGATGCCAAATAATCTCAATGAGAGATTAGACGTATTTAGCCTCATCCCAAAGGATACAAAATGGATCAATAGGTGAAACTTATAAAAGGTAAGATATTTGATAAAAGAAATCTCTGTCTAATAGAGATGATTTTATTTTTTAATATTTCAGATTTTATTTGTTTTCCAATTATATTCAATAGTAATATTTACCCATCATATTTTGCAAGGATCTGAATTATAGAATTTTGCCCCTCCTCCCTTCCCCCCCACCGAAGGCTGTCTGACAGTCTCTACAATTTTTCCATGCCATACATTGATATAAATGAATGTTATAAGACTAAACATAAGAATAAGCATAAACCCCTCCCCCACAAGAGTATGAAAAACTTCAAGAATAGACAGAGAGAAAAAATAATTGTACTTTAGTCTGTGTTCAGATTTCAATAGCACTGTCTCTGGGGTGAGTTTCTTTCTTTATCATAAGTCCACCAGAGAAGTTGCTTCAATATTTTTTACTTCAGTTGCTATTACTAGCTGTACCTCCACTCTATTTCTCCCCACTCTCAATTATTCTATACACTCTCTCTCTCCTTTCATCCTGGCCCTGTCCACAAGTGTGTTGAATCTGAATACCCTCTCCCTCAATCTTCCCTGTCTTCTATCACTTATTCCCCACTTCCCCCCACCAATTCGCCCTCAGCCCATCCCTTTCCTCCCATCCTTCTCCAGGGCAAGACAGATTTTCCTCATCCTATTTTTTTAAATTATTTTGCCCTCATCCTATTAAATGTATATGTCATTTTTGCCCTGAGCCATTTCTGATGAGAATGAAGGCTCCCTCATTCCCCCTTGCCTTCCCTCCCGCCACTTCATTGAAAAAGCATTTTCTTGACTCTTATGTGAAATCTCTCAGCTACTTATTCATCTCCTTTTCCTTCCTCCCAGTAGTTTCCCCCCATCGCCCACTGACTCCATAGCTTTACCACATCATACCATTATATTCCACTCCTTCCTATGTCCTGTCTATATATGCTCCTTCTAAGAGCTCTTATAAATGAGAAAGTTCATATGATTTATCAATGTCTTCTTCCCACGCAGGAATAGGAAGAGTTCAACTTCATCAAGTTACTCATTGTCATGGGTCTGAATGAGAGCAAACAGCAGAGTTCTGCTCCAGGGAGAGCAGAGAAATCTCTGCTGACTTCTCTTACAGGCTGTTTTCTCCACATTCTTGCTGCAGATTCTGTGCCCTGTGCTCTTCACTCCACACTCATTCTGGTGCAGCAGAGTTCTCTCACTGCCTTGTTGCCTGTGGTCTCTGGGCTGGGCTTGGCTGGGCTGGGCTGGGCTTGGCCAATTTTTACAACACCTGGTCCTGTGAAACACACTTTTCCTGTGGAACTTCTAAGCTATCTTGGAATGGGAAAATGTATCATTCAGTCTTTTTCTGGTTTCTGTCCCTCTAAATTTTGGCTAGAGCCATCCTTTGTCTTTTGGGGTTTGGGGAGTCAGAGTTCTCAGGAAATGATGCCTTCATGCTGCCATCTTGGCTCCGCCCCACCTCGAGATGATTTCAAATTTAAGTTCATAGAACTCCTTGTTTCCTATGTTGAAAGACAAATTCTTTTTCAAGTTCTGGCTACAATAGATAACTTTTCTGGTTCAAAACCTCATCACATCATGCTTAGATTATTGCAATAGTTTCCTGGAGAATTCCCTTCACAAGTTCTCTCCCAGTTTAAATCCATCCTTCATTCAACCACAAAAGTGATTTTCCAAAAAGGCAAGTCCAATCATGTCATCATCCACTAATGCAATATATTCCAGGGGCATCTTACTGCTTCTAGGACCAACAAAATATATTTTGCTTGCAAATCGAAGTCCTTCATAACCTATGCCTCTCCTACTATCAATCTTAATAGACTTAAAACCTCCTCGCACATGTATTATTTGAATCTGTGATACTGGTCACTTGGTTATTTGATGAATAAGATACTCCATTTCTTGTTCTCTCTGACTGCCCACCATGACTGAAATGTTTTTCTCCTCTGCTCTTATGACTAACATTCATGTTTTCCTTTAAATCCAAACTAAAATCCCATCTTCTACAGGAAGTCTGCCCCAATTCCTCTTAATTTCCAAAGCCTTTTCTGTGTTAAGTTATATCTTTTTCTCCTGTATATAGCTTGTTTCGGTATATTTGCTTGCATATCACCTCTTCCATTAGATTATAAGCCCCTTTAGAGCATGGACTGCTTCCATCTCTTTTGTATCCCCAGAACTTGTCATGGTTCCTTGAACATTGTAGATGTGGAATTGATTGTTTGATTTTAATAGTATGATATCTGATGATGCAATGAATAGCATGAACAATAGTACCAGTTGTGTATATGTGATCAGAAAATAAAGAGAACTAAGATATTCATGTAATGAGATGATCAGAAAGCATATAATCTGGCAATTCTTTAGTATATTGACAATAGTTATGGAATTCTGAGATTGTATCCACAGCATAATGTATGAATCAGAGGACAACTTCTAGTATTTGAAGAGACTAGAAATAAATAAAGAATATAAATATATGGAATATATTGAATATAAATATAAATAAAGAAATAAATAATAAAGATAAAATAATGTGAGAAGGTGAGAAGTTAATGTTTGTGAATAGTATAGTGACAATTTGGATAAAAATAGGAGAAATCACATTTCTTTGAGAAAGGTATATCTAGTGTCAATGATCTCATATTAAAATCTTGTCTCTGATACATAACCATAATCTGTGAAATATGGTAAGTCAAAAATTACTTGGAGCTAGCATTTTTTCTCTATAAAAATGAGGTGCTAGGTGGCTTTTAAGATAATTCATCATTTCATGAAGTTGAAGATGTGGCAATGAAGAACTGATTTTATGATAGAGTGGTTGTTGTATTACTGCATATATTTTTAACTTATCCCATATTCCCATGTGTTTATTATCTTCTACATGGTAGGTAAAGAATATTTCTCTTTAAATCTATTATTATACATATTCTTTGTAGTATCTTGCATATGCCAAATTTTTTTATACAATTCATAATTTTTAATCATTATAGTCCATTCTTAGAATCCACAATTGAAATGAGCAAGAATGTTGGTGAGGGGGGATTTAAACAAGATATTTCATTTAAATATTATTACTGTCTGAGGAGTGTAAGTTTGCCCTGAGAGTTGTCTTGTTTCCTGAGTGACTTGAGAAGTCTCATTCACATGCTTAAAAGATTTTTTAATATCAATTTCTGGCATATTATTGCTTCCTTTAAAGTTATTTTGATTTCCCAGTTGTCAGCACTTCCCCATTCTAGTGCAATATATAATAAAAAAAAACAGAGTGGTCAGAATTTCTCACCACTTCTGCGGGGTACCAGATAATAAATTAATTACTATAGACTAAGTGAAAATTTTGTGATATCCTTCCTGTCCAGATGTAGATGGCCTTATTACCATATAATGCAAACATATTTTATACCACATTGTCATCAAGGTCAAGAAGTGGGTAATTGATCATAGCTAGTCAGTATTATGGAAGAGAAATGGGCCGTGCATATATTATTAAAGACGGAAGATATGACTGGCTTCATTATCTAAATATGAGTTTCCCCTAATTTTCCCAAAAAAGCATCTTATTTTTTAAAATATTTTATCTTGTTATACAAATTTACACAAAATGCAACTGCTCAATTTTTGTTTTGCATCAGATGTTCATTGAGGGACTAAGCAAAATTCCCCTTTAGTTTTTTGTTGCTTTTTTTTTTCCTAGGACTAACAAGTAGTATAATTTTGTATATTATATATCATATAACTTAGCTCAATAATTAAGAAGAAAAGAATTGGGTCAGAATTTAATTGATATGTGTTCAAGCAACCCTTAAGTCACTTAATAACTGTGTGCACTGGAAAGTGATCAAATATTTCTGAACCTTAGTTTCTTCATCTCTAAATGAGGGAATTGGACTAAATGATTTAATCTGTCTCTTATATGTTGAAATTTCCAATCTGATATTAATACAATTATAAATACATCCAAGACCCTTATTTTACAGAGGAAGAAGTAGATACAAGGAACAATATATATCATTTACTCCTTGTCTTTATTTAATTGAAGGTTTGTCTATATATTTTTTAGATATTTATCTTTTAATTTACCAGTGTGTCTATTTTTAATATTTGAGATAGTTACTTGATACAGTGAATAGAGTACTGCATTTGCAAGTAGGGAAAATTTAATTCAAACCTACTCTCAGTCTCTTAATTAGCTGTGTGACCATGCACAAGTAAGTTAACGTTCTGTCTGCCTTCTCAATGGTAAAACACAAATAAGAATAACTTCTAGATACATCAAACATTCTGAGGATCAAGTGAGATAATACTTGTAACACACTTTGTGAATGTGAGAGTGCTATATAAATACTTGGTATTATTCATCTGTCTAAAGTAAATTAAGCTGTTTAGAAGATGATTAACTTCTAATACTGAAGTATCATGTTGCATTTAGTAGTTGTAATAGAGTTCATATGGCAAAGGTCATCATCAAGATATACTGAATGTAATGAATGGATTTTAAAAATTTTAGTAGCATAACCAAAGATTATTTGTCTATTCTAGGTTTAACCTTTGGTTTTTTGACTTGGTTTTGTCAACAATCTAACTGAAGATATCAATGAATTAAGAGGTAAAGAATTAGAAAAAGTAAATATTTTAAAATTGTAGAATCAAATCAACATTATTATATTACATGATATCCATGTCTTTAGATAGATAAATCAATATGTAAATTTTCACGTGATTTCCCAGCATTAATTTCCATGTATCAGATGAAATTAACATAAAATGGCATGAGTCTTTTATTTGATCATATATCAATGAGAGTCAAATATTTCCTGAAGTCTTTGATGAAGAATGAGCTCCAAGCTATCATTAATGGAATTTAATTGTCTAGAACAATGGCAATCACAATCTTTCTGGAGTCTAGTCTACTGGCCAATGCAATTCTGGGTGTTGGAATCTACTCATCATTTTTTAAAGGACATATTGTCAAATGGAAGAGAAAATAGAATAGTATGATAAAGGACTGTATACTTTAAGAATAGATATAGTGGGAAAATATAGGACTTTTTAGCATTGACAAAGGAACCTAAAGTGAAAAACAAAAATTTTCTTCAGATATTTGAAAGTCTTCCATTTGAAAGAGGAAGTAGAGTGTTTGCACACTTGTCTTGATGGCAGAATTAATATAAGTATTAATGTAGCTATAATTTATTATATAACAACTATTTCTGGAAATAAAAGAATAAATTTGTGCATCAAAGTAGTGCGTCATTTGGAAAATGTAATAATATACTTGAAGTCTGGAAGACTGGGGTTCAACTTTAAATTCCCTTAATAGCTGTGTGACTTCTTTTGTTATAGATTCATCAATTCCAACATGAGTTTTTTTAAAAAATCTGGATTCTAAGGCCTTTTCAGATTTCAATGAACAATTGAACAATGTTGGGTAATGGAAGAACAAAATGGGAAGCAAGAGTTCTCATTGATATATATATATATATATATATATATATATATATATATATATATATATATATATATATATATACATACACACACACACACACAATAGCATTTCAAATCATCAGTTGTTGAACAAAAAAAATCATACTTCTGAAACATTTTCTTAAACTCTCACTTTACAATTAAGCAAATTCTGGACCTGAAGAGTTAAATGGTTTGCTTAAGAAAAAAAGACTTTAATCACCCTGTTTTAAGATACTGATTGTAAGGTCAACTTGCTTATTGGTATATTGTTCCATTGCCCCAAGGGCTATTAAATATCTTCTCCATAATAACATCATTTTAACGCTTATTTTATGTTTTTTCAATGTCATATAACAACAGCTTTCAAAATTCATCTTTTTAGAAGATTTTGAGTTTCACACTTTTTCTACCTCCTCCCCTTCTCTATACTCTGCTGATCACAGTGATTAATCTATATAGAATATGCAAGTACAATCATATTTGATATATGTACACATTAGACACATTGTGAAAGAAGAATCAAAACTAAAGGAAGAAAAATCAAGAGAGAAAATAATAAAACCAGCTTTAAAGAGTGAAAATATTGTCTTTTGCATTGCATTCAGACGTCATAATTCTGGGGTTTTTTTGTTTTTGTTTTTGTTTTTCTTTAGACCTAATTGGTATTTTCCATAACAGGATTCTTAGGATTGTCCTTTTCAATAAACTGTTAAGAGGAGCTACTCCCAACATAGTTAATGATCACAAAATTAATTTCAAAATGTTAATGTCACAGTATTTGACTGATTCTATTAATTTCACTTAGCATCAGTTCATGCAAGTCTTTCTAGTCTTTTCTGATATCCGACTCCACCTGATTTCTTTCTTACAGAACAATAGTAATCCATCACATCCATTCACTATAATTTAATGCAGATATTTCCCAATTCAAGGTTGGCTAAAATGTAGTCCCCAGGGTAATGTTATGTGGTCTGCTTGTGGTTTTACTAAATGCTTTAGTAAAAAACAAAAAGCTGAGCTAACTCAGAGCTCTCACTGAAATGGCAAATCAAATTATATTGTCTATTGTTTCAATTAAAAAAAAAGCTTGAAAGGTAAGATTAGTCAGCTCTGTCCTAAGTGATGGGCATCCCTTCAATTTCTGGTTCTTTACAACTACAAAAATACTGCTAAAAATATTTTTGTAAGTGTGGTTCATTTTTTCTTTTTTTTATGACCACTTTGGGATACAGGCATAATAGGGCTAATGCTGGAACCAAGGGTATTCACAGTTTTATAGATTATGGGACTTAGATCAAAATTTCTCTGCAGAATAATTATATCAAATTATAACTCCTCCAAGAGTGAATTAGTACCCCACCATTCCCATATCCTCTCCAATATTGATCAGTTTTATTTTTATCATATTGATCAATCTCATAGATGTGAGGTGTTAACAGAATACATTCAATTTATATTTCCCTAATCAATATTGATTTAGAGTTTGTTTTCATTTGACTAAATAGGTCATTTTAACTCATCAGAAAAATTGTCTTTTAATACTTTTGACTATTTATGAATTGGGAATGACATATTCTTATGAATTCCATTTCTCTATATATCTTAAAATGAATTCTTTATCAGAAACACTACTTGTAAAAATTGGTTCCCACTTTTTTGCATTCCTACTAATATTGGTTTACATGGATTTTATTTGTGCATAATCTTTTTACTTCAAAGGTATCAAAATTATTTGATTACTAACTTAAAATATTCTCTATATTTTGTTTGGTCATAAACTCCTCCCCTGTACATAGATCTATGGCTATATTATTCCTTATTCTGCTAATTTGCTTATGGAATAACACCTTAAGTCCAAATCCTGTACCTAATTTGACCTTATGTTTCTATAGTGTGGGGATATATGCCTGTTTTTTGTCATACTAATTTGTAATTTCCTCAGCAGTTTTTGACAGATACTGAGATCTTAGTCTTTGGGTTTATCAAAGAGAAAATTATTATAGATATTTATTACTGTTTTTTTTTGTACCCATTCTATTCCATTGATTCACTTCTCTATTTCTTGGCCGGTAATAGATTTTATAATATATTTTTATTCCTGGTATGACACGGCCATTTAAATTTCAATTGACATTTGTTTTCATTATTTTCCTTGATATCCTTAATTTTTATGTTCCTCCAGATTGATTTTGTTGCTATTTTTTTCTGGTTCTATGAAAATAATTCTTTCGTATTTTGATTGACACTGAATAAATAATTTAATTGAGGTAAATTTGCCACTTGTATATTAACTTTATCTAACCATGAGCACTTGACATTTTTTCCAAGTTTTGGATCTTATTTTTTGTTGGTTTTTTTTTGCTAATTGAGTTTATTTTGTTTTCTTGACAGCTAGAATTCCATGCACTTTATGTTATCTAAAAGTTACTTTAAATAGAATTACACTTTATGTCTCTTCTTGCAGGGTCTTATTAATAATATGTAGAAATAATGATAATTTATGGAGGCTTATTTTACAAGACTCTACTTTGCTAAAATGGGTAACAGTTTCAAAACATCTGCAAATAATGAGTTTTGTTTCCTAACTGCCTGTTCTTATTCCTTCATTTTTCCCTACTTGCTAAAGCTAAAATAGCAAATACAGTACTGAATAATAATGGTGACTTTGGGCACATCCCGCTCCCAGAATTTATTGGGAAATATTATAGTTTTTTTTTTTCCCCCAATACATAAATGCTTGCTGATAGTTTTATATAGATATTGCTTATCAATTTAAGGAAAACTCCATTGATGCTGATACACTCTAGTGTTTTTAATAGGACTGGGTATTGCATTTTGTGGAAAGGTTTGTCAGCATATTTTGAGATAATTATATGATTTCTGTTAGTTTTGTTTTTAATTGGATAAATTATGTAGATTGTTTTCCCAATACTGAAGCAACGCTTAATTCCTGATATAAATCCTTCTTGGAAATAGTGCATTATCTAAGTAATAATTTATAACCACTTTGCTAATGTTGTTCTTAAATTTTTTGCTTCAATATTCACTTGGGAAATTGGTCTATAATTGTACTTGTCTGTTTTGGCTTTTCCCCCTTCAAGTATCAGCATCTTACTGGTTTTATAAAAAGAATTTTGCAATGTTCCTTCTTTGCATATTATTACCTAAGGCTTTATATAGAATTGGAATTAATTGATCTTTAAAAGTTTCAGAAAATTCACTTCTAAATTGATTTTGCCCTGGAGATTTTTCTGAAGAAATTCATTGGTGGTTTGATCATTTTTTTTTCTCCAATTGGGTTTTTTAAGTATTTTATTTTTCCTTTTATTTTAATCTGAGAAATTTATATTTTTGAAATTCTTCATTTATTTCCCTTAAGTCAGATTCATTAACAAACATTTGACCAAAATAACTCCCAATTACCACTTGACTGATTCTTATTGTCTCTTAATACCATTAGCATCCATTTCCTCAGTGCTAGTTGTTAAGGAATTATTTTTTAATTAGTTTTTTATTTGCTTTTTCATTTGGCCAATAATTTTATTTTTATTTATTTAATTGTCCAGCTGTATCTTTAAATCTTTTGTCTTCTTCAGTGATTTTTTTTCTCTATTGCTCAATTCTATTTTAATGTGTTTCATTTTTGCATTTACCCAACTGCAGTTTTAAAATTCCAATTTTATTTTTCCTTTTCCAAGCTGTGTATTTCTCTAGCATTTCCCCCGAGTTTTTCTATTTGATTTTTTAAAAATCTCTTTGAGCTCTTCCAAGACATTGTGTTTGGCTTTAGATTAATTCATAATCCTTTCTGGGACTTCATATGATTTTGCTGCTTCCCTCTTCTGAGATGGTGTGATCTTCCTTATGTTCAAAGTAAGTCTCTAAGGTCAGAGCCTTCCTCTCTTCTTACTCATTTTGATCTCTGCTGCTGCCATAGGTAATGCTGTCTCAAGATCTTTTTGACCCTACAGGGTTGTGTTCATAGACTTTCCCTTGTCTCTAATGCAAGTGACTTGCTTTGCCTGGCCTGGCCGAGCTGGAAGTGTAGGGGTTCTGGGACTCTCAATTTGCCAAAGTCACAGGTATTGGCTCCCTCACAGTTGTCATCCTGTGTAGTGGGCCTGATAAGCAAGAACCCAGGAAAAAAATTATTCCTGACCTTTGGAATAGCAGAGAGCCTCCAGATCGCTTCATCCACACCCTACTGCTCTTGTCTCAGTTCCCCTGAACTGCTCCTGTTTTCTACACTGCATTTTGCATCCTGTGCTAGGCAATGCTCTTCTTCAATCAGAGTGAGACAAGACATTTCCTGAAGCTCTTCTAAGGTATTTTAAGCTGATAATTTTTCCATTCTATCTTTTTGTGGGATCTATCACTTCAAAATTCATTTCGAGCTTTGATTAGCTGTTTCTGAGGGAAGCTAAGAGAGCTAAGGGAAGTTCCTGGCTTCTTTCTGACATCTTGGCTCCGCATCAATATAACGGAATATATCTGTTCACATTGAGGTTATAGGAAGGCAATGAGCACATGGTGCAAATAAAATGAATACTAATTAAATTATATAAAGTTCAACTACTATTTAATGGTGTCCAAATTTGAAAATCATGTCCAAGCCCCTATAAGATCCTAGTACAACATCAATGTCAATATCTTTAGATCACTCTTGAGTATGCAACCTATAGAATTTTATAATTCTCCATTGAATTATTACAGATACAAGATTAAATAGTAGCAGTAATAATGGGCATCCTTGTTTCACCCCTGATCTAATATATGTTGGCTTCAGATAGATACTGCATTGTAAGGAAAAATCCATTTATTCTTACTCTACTGTTTTAGTAGGAATGGGTGCTATATTGTGTCAAGGGCTTTTTCAGCATCTGTTTAGATAATTATATGATTTCCGTAATATTTATTATTGATATAGTCAAGTATTTCTACCCATATGAAGTTACTTATTGGGTACCATACCAATCAAACTATCAAATAACTAATTTATGAAGCTAGAAATAAATAGTAACAAAATCCATCTGGCACCACAAAAGAGCAAGAATAGCACAGGAACTGATGAAAAACAATGTAAAGGAAGGTGGCCTAGGTCTACCAGATCTAAAACTATTATATAAAGTGGCAGTCATCAAAACTGCTGGTACTGGTTAAGAAATACACTAGTGGATCAGTGAACTAGGAGAGTTTGAAAAGTAATTGTTGTAAATGACTACAGCAATTTACTATTTTACAAACACAAAGATATCAACTTCTTGGATAAGAACAATATTTGACAAAATTTGGGGAAATTGGAAAATAGTCTGGGAAAAACTTGGGATAGATCCACATCTCACACCCTATACCAAAATATGGGTACAGGATTGTACACAAAGAGTGATATCATAGAGAAATTACTAAATTGAGAAATACTCTATCAGATCCATGGAAATGGAATGAATTTATGACCAAACAAGAATTGGAGCATATTTTAAATTACAAAATGAGTGATTTTGACTATATTAAATAAATTAAAAAAAGTTTTAACAGTAATAATATCAATGCTGCCAACATTAGAAAGAAAGTAGAAAGCTGGGAAACAATCTTTACAACAAGGAGTTGTGATAAAGGACTCATTTTTTAGATATATGGAGAATTACATCAAATCTATAAGGTCACAAATCACTTTCCCCATTGATATATGGTCAAAGATTATGAACAGTTTTCAAATGCCATATATATAAAAAGCTATATATAATGAAAAGAAAAAAAATTATCCAAATCATTATTTATTAGAGAAATCCAAATTAAAACAACATAGCTATGTTATCACTATCCCCATTCAGAGGAAGAAAACAAAAGACACACACACACACACATACACATACATGCACACAAACACACAGACACACAGACACACAAACAACTCTTCAGAATCTGATGTACAGTTTTTAAAAATGTCTCTTGTGTATCTCTTTAGCTTAATCCTAATTCCTCATACCAAAAATTACTAATCTGTAAACTTGTTTATGAAAATATGTATGTATAATGCTATCCTGATGGTTCACCACTGGGAAGAGAGTATGGAAGGACATTTTGTACCTTAAAAATATACATGTGCATATGACTGAAAATAATTAAATAAATTTACAAAAAGATATAGTTAATTATACTGAGAGTTTTCCTCATATTGAACTAACCTTGCCTTCCTGGAATAAATCCTGTATGGTCATAGTGTATTATTTTAATGATAGTTTGCTGTAATCACTTTGCTGAGATTTTAGTTGAAATATTTGCATCTATTTTCTTTAGGATAATTGGTCCATAATTTTCTTTCTCTGATTTGACCTTACTATTTTAGGTATCAGCACCCTATTGCTTTGATAGAAATAATTAGACAGAGTTCCTATCTTCACCTATTATTCCAAAGAGTCTATATAGAATTAGAAATAATTGTTCACTAAATGTTTTCTAGTATTCACTTGTGAATCCATATGGACCTGGTGATTTTTACTTAGGATGGCTTATTGAATTTCTTTTTCTGAGAAAGTGTTTTATAGTTATTTAATTTCTCCTTCATTTAGCCTGGGCAACTTTATTTTTGTAAATGTTGATCCATTTCACTTGGATTATAAAATCAAGTCAGTTGGGCAAAATAGTTATGAATTATTATTTTAATTTCCTCATTGATGGTGAATTCACCTTTTTCATATTTTGATACTAGTAATTTGGTTTTCTTTCTCTTTTAAAAAAATTAGCCAAAGTTTTATCTATTTTATTTATTTTTTTTCATAAAACTTACTCTTTTATTAGTTCAAAAGTACTCCTGCTTTCAATTATTAAATTTGCTTTTAATTTGGTGAATTTATAATTTAGAATTTAATTGGGGGTTTCAGTTCTCAAATTTGAAGAAAGATGACTGAGAGTTTTAACATAATCAATTATAGGTTAATAAATGGAAGTTTACCTATGCTGATATACACAGGGATCTTGGAGTCAGTTTTACCTAACACAAATGAATAATTTCAGATCATTTTCTTTCACTTGGCAATGATTTTTCATAAAAATTTTTCAGATATTATCCAGAAATTAAATGTGGAAAATTAAACATAATCCCTTTTGCAGAAAATAAACATGATTTAATCAAATTCTGTGTTCATCACCGTGGGCAATCTTGAACACAGTTGCTGTGATGCATTAACTGAGAGTACTTGAGGAACATACTTTTCATTATAGGCATTGTAAGGACAACAAGAAGAACAACAAACAGTCTGAATTAGATAACTGAGAATCAATATGATGAATTGGAAATTTCCAAGGAAAGAGGAAAAAATTAAATTTTCCTCCACTAAGCAAACCTGAAACCAAAGCTATGAAAGAATAAAATAATTCATTGGGTCAGTAGAGGAAGGTAAATATGATGAATAGAATTTCTATGCAGTTAGAGGGAGAAGGGATATGGGGGTCATCTATTATTGTTCATACACATGTTGCCTCTTCCATCCATTTTCATAAATACTTCAATCACTCATATATGCTTGCCAAAATATGTATGAAAATGATACTGTCCTAAAGTATCATTGGAAATAGTCTAGTAAAGAGTTAAAATAAGGTTGCAAAGCTATCTACTGTAACAGAAGCAGATTACTCATTAATTGAAATCAAGAAAAATCTATCCTTCATATCATAGAAGTTTATCCACGTGATTTTATTCTCACTTTTTCTAATATTGACCAATTGAGCTTAGACATTGAAGATATTCATCATAGTTTCCTGAGAATTATAAATGCAGCATCTCTGAAAAAATATGGTCAGTTTGTCATTAAACTAAGCAAGTAATTAGTAAGTTGGTGTTTCCCTCAAAACGAAAACATTGCATTCTATACAGCAATTACCATCTATCTCATTCATTCCTTCAATTAATCTGGCAATCAGAAAACAAATACTATGCCAAAAAAACCTGATATGTGCTGGATATATATATATATATATATATATAGATATATAGATATATAGATATATATATATATGTATATGTATATTATATAAATATAATATGCATATATATGTAAAGGATTTTCTGTGACTTCAAGGACCTTATATTTTACCATGACAAACAATCTGTGTTTATGTATATAACTATAAATAAATTAAATATAGATAATGGAGAAATATGATAGCAACTGTGGTATCTGGAAAATATGCTGGGGGAAAACGTGAAGAACATTTGATGTATTATCCAAAGGAAAATGATTAATGTTCTATTACATGGTAGATATCCAAGTATTAAAAAAAAAGCAAAAGAAAAGTAGATTCTGTCTTTATTGATTATATGTTTTATTATTGAGGGGGATTTGTAGAGGAAGAGATAAAATGATAATGGGTCAAGGTTATTAGAACAAAATCAAAGATATATAGGGTAATCATTATCATCATAATCCTTAATATCATCTTCATCAAATAGTATTTCAAAACAATCCTAAGGGAAAATATATTTATTATAGTTTGTAAAGATTCTTGTGCTTCACTGCTCCTATAATAAATATGGTAAATATGATTATCAGATATATGATAGCGTAATCATATGATAATATGGTAAAATTTATGAGAGTATAAATCAATCTTTGAGGAAGAAGATAGGAAGAAACTATTATCATACATCTTTAAAAGAAAATTAGTTTTTGTTAAGGAAAACTTTTGAAGAAAGGAAGAAAAGAGAAGACATAGAAGAGAAATTTAGCCCATTTAATAAGAAAATATATCAACAAATAATAATTTTATATTAATTTTTAATGAATAATCTTTTATTGTCAGGTGTGTGCTACATACTATGCTAGGTAGCTAAGCTCTACTAATAGAAATAAAAAATGTCATAATTCCTTCCATTGACAAGTTTATTTTTGATGTAATAAGTAACATACCCTTACAGTGTCATATAAAAAATAAAAAAGTAATATTTCTAGGTGACATTTATGGAAATCCTGGGCATCCAAGAATAAGAAAGTCTATTCCAAAATCTTTGAGTTAAGATCATGAGGGAAAAATATGAATTTCTATAGGTTGTGTTGAGGCAATATAAATAACCATAAACAGGAGCTGGAATGTCAGATGTTAGAAAAATCAAGTAGTTGAATAAAATTATGTAGAAGAGAAGAATTTAAAGAGATGATGGAATGCAAAAGTTTCAAAGAAAATTTAGAACCGTCTTTTATGACCGAGCAATATTCCAAAGAAATTTGAATCGTAACATATTTGAAAAATGGTCATTCAATCTATACTGTAAGAACTTTTACTGGGGAAACCTAACCCCTCTCTAGGAGAGTAGAATAGGGCCAGGTTGATTAGAACATTTATTTCATGACACATCATGGATATGAAAGTAAACCTGACATTAAACCTTTTTGACTTTATTGAGTGAGAGGAGGGATAAATCCAGTCCAGAATTTTACTTGCTTGTTTTTTTTTAATTACTTTAACAATTGTGTGAAGGATAAATTGTCATAGGGAAAGATGATGCAGGGAGAACAACTTATATTTTATTAGAGTTGATGAACAGCAACTAATGTTAGCATCAAGTTATGAGATGGATGAGTGATACAAGAAAGAGGAAGAAAGATTGAGAATTGTTCTCCTTTGAAAGTTGAATGATAGTGAACTATTTCGGATGCTGCTGAGCTTCCAATTTCATGTTACTGGATTAATAGCAGTACCTTTGATTGAAATAGTGTGGTTCAACAGAAAAGTGTATTTTGAAGGAAATCTAATGAATATTTTGAAAATATTGAGTTTGAGATGATCCTAGTGTTCCAGCTTAATATGACCAATGAAGATTTAGTCATGAAGGATGAGAGTTTAGCAAGGACTGGGTCTAAAGGTTTTGAACTGGGAGTCATCTCCACAAAAATAATTAAACTCGTTGGAATTAATTGGGTAAACAAATACAGAAAGTATTTCATAAGACTGAGAACGATGTGTCTTTGCTGTGAAGAGCTTTTCTAAAACATCAGGGGGAAATGTGATAACAAGGGATGTATAAAATCTTCATAGAATTCCTGCTGGCTTGACACATTGAATGGAAATGGCTACCAATGAGGACTTTTATACCCACCTAGACTTTCCCCTCCCCATCACCCAGCAACTCCTCATGTTCCACTTTGGAGTCCTCACTCTCATTAGAATAATTTTTTTTTCTAGCACCTGTTATAATGCTTAGAGGCTATCCAAGTCTTTTTAATTAGGGGGAAAACTGTCCCCTGAATCTGAGGCACAACTTTTGTCCCCAGATTGGTCCTTTTTCCAGTTGATTTCTTCTCCATTCCCCCCCAAGATATATATATATATATATATATATATATATATATATATATATATATATATATATATATTATAAAGTTAAGCTCCATTTCTTCCTAAAATACTGACAATAAATAAAGCCAAAATTAATATTAAATAAGGAAAAAAACTGCAAATGAAACAAGAATACTATAAACTCTGTCATTTCAAATCATACTGTAAAGTATTCACAGAACTGATTCCATCTGTTTCCTGAAAATTAGTCTACTTAAATAATGAAGAAACCCATTAGCTTTAGATTAGACATGATTATTTCTTTGACCACTATGGCCCATGAATAAATGGAAAAGAAGAAGATACAGAGGAATATAGTATTGAAAAAATAAATTTCTCACATTTAATTTATGAAAGAAATTTAAACTTCCATGATTGAAAGAGCAAAATGCTGTCATACCAGTAGATACTGTGATGAAAAAAAGCAGAAAGACAAATATGGAGATAATAGAGAAATTGACATCATTGTAAATGGCTGATGAAGATTAAGATAAATAAATAACACGCAGAAACATAACTTAAATACCCACCATTTGTTAGACATCACATGAGGTGCTAAGGATACAAAGATAAGTAAAGAAACAAGAACTTCACTCACAAGCTTTAAATTATAGTTAGAGAAATAAATATGTATTTAAACAGAATTAGTAGTTAGTTTTTGTGAGGAAAGGCAGGTTTGCTGGAAATTTTAAAAAGTAAAAGTCATAAAAAGCATGACCCCTCCAATATTTGTCAAAATCTTTTGGTATATCTTTCACACATTGTCCTGTTTATTGAAACTTTGTCCACTCTAAATTAAAAAAAGATATTTAGAAAATAAAGTTTTCTCACAGGCCAGAAAACACACATTTCATTTCCCCACAGACATATATATATATATATACATATACATACATAATAAATACTTACATTCAAAAAGAATTTGGCTCTCTTCACTAAAAATATAGAAAAAAGATACTGATTTATGAAACATTTTAATTGAATTTTTCCAATATTTGCCAATACCTCCTGGGATACTAAGACTGTTTGCCATATGCCAACAACATTCAGAAAATTAATGTCTTTCATAGTTCAGAAAATATGTAATTTATGTATAAAATCTATATCCATAATATATTTAAAATTAAAAATTATTTACATGCAAATCTTTTTTTTAATTTAATATACTTGAAGTTATCTATTGGCCCTAATCTTCTCGTTTCCATATAGCTGATAGATAGTTATTCTTTATTCAATTAACTGGCTAATTATAACACCATTTCTGTCTACATTCTCCTCCCATTTTGATGTTCTCTTCTTAAAGGGTATGAGATTTTATTCTTTGCATAGCTTTTGCCATACTATTTTCCAATTTTCCTGACAGTTTATGTAAATAGTGAGTTCTTATCCCAGAAGTTGGAGTATTTAAATTTGTTAAACAGTAGATTACTATAGTAATTTAATACTTTTTTGTATTTAATATATTCCACTGATCAATTTCTCTATTTCTTAGCCAGTATCAGAGACTTGATGATGCTTACTTTATTTTATAGCTTTAGATATGGTATGGCTAGACCACCTTCTTTTGCATTTTTTTATTTGTCACTTGATATACTTGACTTTATGATCATTTAGGTGAATTGCTGCTATTTTTTTCTAGGTCTGTAAAACAGTTTTTGGGAATGTTGATTGATATGACTCTGAATAATTATTTAATTTACATAGAATTGGCAATTTTATATTAGTTCAGGGTTCCCATTAACAATGGAGATTTTTGTTCCAATTATTTATATCTGAATTGATTTCTGTGAAAATTGTTTTGTCATTGTGGAATGATTGATTTGTCTTTATTTTTTATTTATTTTGCTAAAATTGGTAATTATTTCAAGCAGTTTCTTAAGTTTATTTTCTAAGGTTCTCTAAGCATGCTGTCATATCATCTTCAAAAAAAGTTTAATTATTCATTGTCCACTCCTAATCCTTTAGTTACTTTATCTTTCCTTTTAGTTAATGCAAATATTTCTTTTTAATTTTTTTCACATAAAATTATAATTTATGCTATCCTTTCTTTCAAATACTCCCCACAATCCTCAGGAGTCAAAGCATCATGCAATTACAAATAATTTCCTGGACTATTTATACCTCCCCCCTCAAACATACTCCCTCCAATTATATCCAAATCATCAAGCAAAGGAAAATTGCTTTATATTTTTTTCATATCCAGTCCCTCTAAGTATATGCTCTCCTTCCCTTTCTATAATACTTCAGCTATGGCCCTATCCCCACCACAACCAAAATATTGCATATACTCTCTATCTCTGTCCTTTTACCACTCCAAGCAAGGGTACTAAAACCCTTGTTAACTAAAGATTAAAGCAGGATCATTTCTAAATCTGATAATGTCCATCCTTTCTATGTACACTTCAACTCTCTGTCCCTAATGTACTACCACTTTCTTTAACTAAAGTACTAGTAAGATAAAGTCACTTCTTGTTTTATTTATGTATAGGGCTTCCCCCAGTATCTATAGGATATACCACCCACATAATCAACATTGCTTCCTGTTGTGTTTATACCATATAAGTATAATACTTTCAATTATATTCAACCATTTAACTATCCTAAGATAAATGCAATTCACCAGTTACAAACTTTATCTTTCCTTTTAGGAATGTATAAACCATTTAGTGTTCTTGTCTAGTGTTTTTTTTTTCTGTTTTCAGTTTACCTTTTTATCTCTTGTGCCTTGTATTTGAATATTGAATTTCCTCTTTGTACATATATACATATATGTATAAGTTCTGGTCTTTTTAATCAGAAAATTTTGTAGGTATCCATTTCTTTGGAAGTGCTCATTAAAGTTTTCTAAGTCTGTGTTTCATTGGAAGCCTCTTAAAATTTTATAAGTATCTATCTCATTGTAAATTCATCTTTTCCCTGACAGAATATGCTGAATCTTGCAAGATAATTAATTCTTAGTTGCAATCCAAGATACATTGCTGTAAAAAACATCATAGTTCAGTACCCTGTTACTATAATGTTCAAGCTGATAAATCCAGTTTAATTCTGACTATGCTTCCTTTGTATTTAAATGCCTTAATTTTGATTACTTGCAAAATTTTTCTTTAATTTGAGAATTTTGGAATTTGATTATGATAATCCTTCAAGTTTTTATTCTGGGATCTGGTTCTGGAGGTATTCTGTGTATGCCTTCAAGGATCATTTTGTCTTCATGACTTAGTAAATTAGGACAGATTTCTATGATAATATCCAGGAAGATATTTTTCAGGCTTTTTTAAAAATCTCTAGGCTTTTGAATAAACCAATAATTTTTTTTGCTTTCCCTAAAAGATTTTGTTTTGTTATTCAGTCTTTTGATTTTGGTTGATGGATTCATTAAATTTTGTTTGTTTAATTGTTTGTTTTAGTTCTATTTTAATTTGGGGGCTTAATTTTCTTCAATTAGCTTTTGTGGTTCCTTTCCTAGTTGGTTAATTTTACTTTAAATGATTGTTTTATTCTTCCTGTAGAAAGCTTATATTTTTGATGTGCTACATTTTTTTACAAGTTGGCAATTTTTATTTTTAAAGGAGGCAATTTATTTGATCAAGTTTTCTTAATTCTCCTACATGGCTCTCATTTCTTTTTTATTTTATTTTTTATTTTTCTTCTTCCTTCCTTCTATTTTTAATTTTTTAATTTATTTATTTTTATTTATTCATTTACATATTACTAAAATAGTCTTGTAAAAGTAAGCATAATCCCTCACACATAGAAACAGGAAAACCTCAAGAGAAAGAAAGTGAGAGAAAAAGAAAAAATATTGTACTTCAGTCTGTGTTCAGATTCCATCAGTTCTGTCTCTGGGATAGGTTGCATTCTTTTCATAATTCCATCAGAGAAGTTACTTCTATATAATTCCCCACAGTTGCTGTTGCTAATTATATTTCCCTACATCCATTCCTCCACACTCCCATTTATTTCTCTCTCTCTCTCTCTCTCTCTCTCTCTCTCTCTCTCTCTCTCTCTCCTTTCACTTTGTCTCTTCTCAAAAGTGTGTTATGGGACAGCCAAGTGACACCGAAGACAAAGCATTGCCTTTGGGGACAGGAAAACCCAAGCCCAAGTCCTGTCCTAGATACCCAACAACCACCCAGTCATGGGATCCTGGGTAGGCCACCCACCTCACCAACTTGAAAATAAAAAAGTATTTTGAATATGACTACCATCTCCCACAATTTTTCCTCTTATCTCTCGCCTACTCCATCCCTTCCCTACCCCATCCCTTTTTTCCCTTCCCTTTCCTCTCCTTTTACCTCTAGGTTAAGATGAATTTCCATACTCTATTGAGTGTGCATGTTGTTTCCTCTCTGAGTCATTTCCAATCGGAATGGAGGCTCACTCAGTCCTCCCCCTTCCCTTCCCTCCTTCCTCTTCATTTTAAGATCTTTTCCTTGACTCTTTTACTGAAATATCTTATCCTATTCTACCTTTCCTTTCCCTTTATCCCAGTACATTTCTTTTTCACCCATCTTCCCATGTAAGAATATAAGCAGTTCAACATCATTAAATCCCACATAATTACTCTTCCCATCCACATTCTCTATATTTTCCCTGATTCCTGTACCTGGATATCAAACTTGTTGTTCAACTCTGGTGGTTTCAACAGGAATGTTTGAAACTCCCCTTTTTTGTTGAATAACTATCTTTTTCCCCTGGAAGAGGATATTCAGTTTTCATGAATAGTTGATGCTTGGTTGTAATTTAAACTCTTTTGATGTGTGGAATATCATGTTCTAAATCCTATGAACCCTTAATGTAGACAGTGCTCTGTAATCACCCTTAATGTAGACACATCCTCTGTAATCACAACCAATTTGAATGCTTGAGTAATTGAATTATTTCTTTCTGGTTGCTTGGAATATTTTTTTGGACTTTATATTTATGAAATTTGGCTATAATATTCCTGGGCATAATGTTTTGGGGATCTCTTTAAAGAAATGAATAGTGTATTCCCTCAAGTTCTATTTTTACCCTCTGTTTCTAGGATTTCTGGACAGTTTTCCTGGAGATATTCTTTGTAAATGAAGTCAAGGCTCCTTTCCTGGTCAAAATATCCAGGTAGTCCAATAAACTTTAAATTGTCTCTCCTGGATGTGTTTTCTAAGTTAGTTATTTTTCCACTGAGATATTTCACGTTTTCTTCTAATTATTCATTCTTTTGATTTTGTTTTATTGTTTCTTGATTTCTCTCAAAGTCATCAGCTTCCTTTAAATCCATTCTACATTTGGAGGAGTTTTTTTTCTTCAGAGAGTTTTTATTAACTCCTTTATCATCTGTGCATTTCTGGTTTTTAAGATATTGTTCTCCTCATTAATCTTTTGGAATGCTTTTTTTCATTTTACCTAAACTGGCTTTTAACATATTATTTTCTTAGAATATTTTTGTATCACCTTGACCAAACTGACTTGCTTTTCATGATTTTCCTGCATTGCTCTTATTTCTCTTCCCAATTTTTCCTCTACCTCCCTTACTTGCTTTTCAAAATCTGTTTTGTCCTCTTCTATAACCTGAGATCAATTCCTATTTTTCTTGGGGACTTTGGATTTAGAAACATGGAATTTGTTTTCATCTGAGTTTGTTTTGATCCTCCATAGGACCAAAGTAATTATCTAGGGCTAGTATCTTCTTTATTCTGTTCTCTCATTTCCCAATCCTGAGGCCTGGTTTTGAGCAGCTTCCTAATTTCTGGGCTATTATTCAAACATCCCCTACATGAAGTTAAGTTCCTTCACTGTCTTGTAAGAGGATCTGATTGATCTCCTGTCTGTGCATAAGTCTGTGGATGACCACAAGCACTACCCTCTGCCCTGGAGCTCTGAAGAGGGTCCTGGATCTACTATGGCAGTAGGGAGCACCAGACTGTGACTAAGGTCAGAAGATCGACAATAGGTTTTTTCCCAGGAATAGTGGAGAGACTTTGACAGTCTCTCCCTTCCACACCCTTCCCTTCACTTCCATGGACTGAGTGATCTATAAGCAGCTGCTGGGCAGCTCCCCAGGGCTGCTTCATTTCCTCAGGCCAGGGTTGCACTGAGGACCATGCTGGCCTAGGTTCCATTCTCAGTTTCCCAGAGGTTTCCTGCATCCCAGTTTGTCTTGGTGATCCCTGGTTGGGTCAGACATGTGTTTCCTCCTTTTTTATCCATATTTTTTCTCAAGAAGAGCTTTGTTTACTACCCAGGATTTTTTGTTGCTCCAGTGTTCCAGGGCTCAGATTCTGTCTGGGTTTGGGACCTGTCCTGCTCAATTGCTATTTCTACCTGCTGAGATGTGGGTTGTATTGTGACTGGATACCTCCTATTGGCTTTCCCACTCTCTCATATATTTGAGCTCTATTTCCCCATTCTGCCAAAGAAACAGCCCTTCCCCTAAGATAATTCAGGGTGTCGAGAGTTTTTAATGTGGGATCTACAGTTTTAATGTCTGTGTAGAAGATTCCACTAATGTTATGTAGGTAAAAGCAATGAGACCATGATAGTTTTGTGTTTCCATCATTGCTCTGCCAACTTTAAAATTCTTTCTATTTATTCATTTATTTCCCTAACTACATGAAACTATAATTTGACCTTTTTTAAAAAATACTTTGAGTTGTCTTCCAATTCCTCTTACTGTGAGTAATTAGATGTAGGATATACATACATAGCTATGTTACTATATTTTAATGCTTGTCATATTCTGAAAGAAGGAAAAGAAAAAGAGAAATATGTAAGAGGAGAAAATCATGAATAATAAAACAAATTATAATTTTGTGAAAATACAATGCATTTCTCTGCCTTCTGACTCCATAGAACTTTCTCTGCATGTGGAATAGTATTTTCCATCACAGTCCTTCAGTATTTCCAGCACAATCCTTTGTGCTGTTTAGAAAAACTAATTCTATCATATTTGATGATGACACAATAATGTTAACTGACAATCTTCCACTTGTTCTTCACTCAGTATCAGTTCATGTGAAATATTCTTGTCACCAGTGTTTCATTTCTGAACACCTCCCTTTTATCAGCTTCTTTTCCTTTGTCCTCTACTCCTCCTTCCCCTTTATGTTATTTTTCCTCCTATTTATCTATAGGGTAGGATACATTTCTAAACCCAATTTAGAATATTTGGCATTCCGTCATTGAGCCAAATTTGTTAAGAGTAAGATTTTTAAATAAATGCTAATATCCTAGATTTCCCCCTCTACTATAAATAGGTCCTTTTTGCTAATTCACATTATGTTATTTACTCTCTTCTGTTTCCACTTTAACCTCCTTTTTAATCACATTTTCATATCTTATTTGTTTTAAAAATATCTTATATCCACATCCTTTATGCAAGTATATTACCTTCAACTATCTTAATATATTCTCATGTTATAAGAATTAACATAACAAGCTAATATTGAACTCCCTAAGAAAAAATCTCCAGGATCAAATGGATTTACAAGTGAATTCTGTCACACATTTAATAAACAATTTACTCCAATTCTATATAAACTCTTTGGAAAAATAGGTGAAGATGGAACTCTGCCTAACTCTTTCTATGACACCAATATGGTGTTGATACCTAACCCAGGAAGAGTTAAAACAGAGAAAGAAAATTATAGACCTATCTCCCTGATGAATATAGATGCAAAAAATCTTAAATAAAATCTTTGCAAAACAATTACAAGTTATCACTGGGATAATACATTATGATCAAGTAGGATTTATCCCAAGAATACTGGGTTGTTTCAATATTAGGAAAACTGTTACTATATATTATTATGTCAATAACAAACCTATCGGAAATTATATAATAATGTCCAAGGATGCTGAAAAAACTTTTGACAAAATACAGCACCCTACACTAGAGACTGTAGGAGTAAATGATTTGTTTGTTAGAATAATAAGAGTATCTATCTGAAACCATCAACAAGCGTTATGTGCATTGGGGATAGGCTTGAGGCATTCCCAATAAGATCAGGGGTGAAACAAGGAAGCCCAATATCATCACTACTTTTCAGTATCATATTAGAAATATTAGCCTCAGCAATAAGAGAAGAAAAATAAATTGAAGGAATTAAAATAAGGAAGGAGACAAAAATCTCACTCTTTGAAGATTACATGCTGGTATACCTAGAAAATCCCCAAAAGTCATCAAAAAACTACTAGAAATATTAAGCAACTTTAGCAAAGTCACAGGATATAGAATAAACCCTCATAAATTTTCAACAATTCCATATATGACTAGTAAGATACAGTAAGAAAGAGCTAGAAAAATAAATCCCATTAAAAGTAACTTCAAACAAAATAACATGCCTGGGAGTCTACCTGCCAAGGCAGACTCACATCTCTTTGAAAGCACTTACAAAACACTTCTCATGCAAATACAATGAAATTTAAATACCTGAGCAAACATCAACTGTTCATAGATAGATTGAGTAATATAATAAAAATGAAAATTCTACCCAAACTAAACTAATTGTTTAGAGCCCTACCAAACAATATTCCAAAAAAATTACTTTAATGATTTAGAAAAAGGTGTAAGTAAATTTATATAGAGAAATAAAAAGCCAAGAATTGCCAGGAATTCAATGAAAAAAATCTCAAAAGAAGGTGGCTTAACTTTACCAGATCTAAAATTATATTATAAAGCATCAGTCATCAAAACTGTCTGCCATTTTCTAAGAAATAGAGTCGTGAATCAGTGGAATAGACTAGCCGCAATAGCAGGAAATGATTATAGTAACCTACTGTTTAATAAAACCAAGGAATACATATATTGGGATAAAACCTCTCTCTTTTGTAAAAACTGTTGGGAAAATTGGAAGTATGTATGGAAGAATCATAGATTAGACCAACACCTCACACCCTATACCAAGGTATGATCCAAATGTATACAAGATTTAGACATAAAAAAATATTATAAGCAAACTAGAAGATCAAGGAGTACTTTAACTATCAGATCTATGGAAAGGGAAACAGTTTATGACCAGGGAAAAGACAGAGAACATAATTAAAAACAAACTAGCTAATTTTGATTACATTCAATTAAAAAGGTTTTACACAGACAAAATCACTGTAACCAGGATCAAAAGGAATGCAGTAAATTGGGAAACAATTTTTGCTACTGTTATTTCTGACGAAGGACTCATTGCTAAAATATATAGACAACTGAGTCAAATTTTCAAAAAACAAGCTATTCCCCAATTGAAAAATTGTCAAAGGATATGCAAAGGCAATTTACAGATGAGGAAATCAAAGCAATCCTTAGTCATATGAAAAATTTGTAGAAATCACTAATTATTAGAGGAATATAAATTAAAGCGTCTCCGCGATACAACCTCACACCTCTAAGACTGGCCAATGTGACCAGAAAGGATAATAATCAATGTTGGAAGGGATGTGGGAAATCTAGGACACTAATACATTGTTGGTGGAGCTGTGGATGTATCCAAAGTTTCTGGAGAGCAATTTGGTATCATGCCCAAAGGGCAACAAAAATGTGCATACCCTTTGAGCTAGCAATACCACTACTGGGTCTGTACCCTGAAGAGATGATGGAAAAGTGTAAAAACATCACTTGTGAGGCAGCTAGGTGATAGAGCACTGGCCCTGGAGTCAGGGGTACCTCAGTTCAAATCAGGCCTCAGACACTTAATAATTACCTAGCTGTTTGGCTTTGGGCAAGCCACTTAACCCCGTTGCCTTGCAAAGAAAACAAACAAAAAAAAAAAAAACCCTAAAAATCCCAGCATTTGTACAAAAATATTCATAGCAATCCTCTTTGTGGTGGCAAAGAATTGTAAATTAAGTAAATGTCCTTCAATTGGGGTATGGCTTAACAAACTGTGGTATATGTGTCTCATGGAACACTTTTATTCTATTAGAAACCAGGAGGGATGGGAATTCAGGGAAGCCTGGAAGGATTTGGTATAATCGATTCCGACTGAGATGAGCAGCAGAAGAAAAATATTGTACATCCTAACAGCAACATGGGGGCGATGATCAAGTTCGATGGATTTGCTCATTCCATCAGAGCAATAGCCAGGGACAATTTTGGTCACTATGCAATGGAGAACATCATCTGTATTCAAAGAATTATGGACTTTGAACAAAGACCAAAGACTATTACTTTCAAGTTAGAAAAAAAAAAAAAAAACTTTATCTCATTATGTAATTTTACTATCTTATACTTTTTTTTCTTTCTTAAAGATATGATTTTCTGTCATCACATTCAACTGCGATTAATGTATAACATGGACACAATGTAAAGATAAACAGGATGTTTTCTGTGGGGGTGGGGTAGGGGAGGGCAGCAAGAAAGGGAGGAAATTTGTAAAGCTCAGAATAAATAAAATCTTTCTTACAAAATGAATTAACATACTAAAATCTATTTAAAAATCCAGTCTCTGTATCAGAATGCTCTTTTCAACTGCTGTAATTAAAAAAAAAATAAAAAAAAATTCTGAAGAGTTGCAAGTATTATCTTCCTATGTGGAGTATATAGTTTTATCTTATTGACTATCATTTTTTTCTTTCTGTTTACTTTTCTATATTTGTTGAGTCTTGTGTTTGAAGATCCTTTTCTTATCAAGTATGTGGTCTTTTTTATCAAGTAAGTTTGAAATTTCCCTACTTTGTTAACTGTCCATCTTTCACAAAAAGCAATATGCAGATTTTGCAGGTAATTGATTCTAACTTGTAACTCAAGCTCTTTTCTCCTCTGGAATATCATTATGCAGTCCCTACAATACTTTCATATAGAAGATGATAAATCCTATTTAATCCTGACTGTGATTCCTTGGTTTAATAATTTCTATTGCGCCTACTTGTAGTATTTTCTCGTTTTAGCTGACAATTCTTAAATTTGCTTGCAAAATTCCTTGTAAGATACTATTTTGTGGTCTTTTGGGGGATATGATTAGTGTTTTTCTTTCAAATACTATTTTATTTTCTTCTTCTAGGATATTAATACAATTTCCTTTATAGTTTCATGAAATATATTGAATAGACTCTTTTTTGATCGTGACTTTTTTTGAAAAATTATAATGGGTGAATTATCTCTCCTGAATCAATTTCCCAGGTCAGTTCTCTTTCCTAAGGTATACTTTATATTTTATTTTCTTTGTTCAATCTTTTTCTTTTGTTTGACAGAATCCTGATGTCTCATATAGTCAATAGTTTACTATTTTCCAGTTCTAATTTTAAGGAATTATTTTCTTCAGTAGTTTTTGAGTTTCCTTCAGGACTTGGTCATTTTTACATTTTTTATTTCTTTTTACTCCAATTACATACAAGAATTGTTTGCAACATTCAAACTTTTTCAAGCTTTTAAGTTCCATAAGTTCTACCACCCTCTCCTCTTCTTCCATGACTGTAAGTAATCTGAGACAGGTTGGCATGTGTAATCATGTAACATATTTTCCTATTAAGCATGATGTGAAAAAAATAATTAGAACTAAGGGGAAAATAAGGGAGGGAATGAGAGGGAAAGAATATAGATAAAATAATGTTTTTACAATGTAAACATAGTATGCTTTGCTCTGCATTGAGAATCTATAGGGCTTTGTTTTCTGATTATGGGTGGTATTTCCCATAACAAGTATCTCAATATATTTTTTGTTCATTGAACTGTGGAGATGAGCAGTGTCCATGATAGTTGATCATCTCACAGTTTTGTTGGTATGGTGAACTTGGACAATTGGTTCTACTCACTTTACCCAGCCTCATTTCATGATAGCCCTTTCTAAAGTCCAATTGCTCATAATACTCCTTTACACTCATATATCATAACTTTAGATATTCTCTAATTGATGGACATTTCCTCATATTTCACTTCCCTGCCAATACAAAAGTACTTCTATACATAGTAGTGCTATTGCTGTATCAAAGGGTATGCAATTTTACTTCTCTTTCTCAATAGTTTCAAAGCACTTTCCCAAATTTTTGGATTGGTGCACAATTCCACCAAATATGTATTAATCTCCCAGTTTTCCCACATCCTCTCCAATATTGATCACTTTTCTTTTTATCATTTTAGCCAATCATATAGGATTGAAATCATAAAGATAGCAGTTTTTTTTTCTTTGATCACAATGATTTGAAGCATTTTTTCTCATGGCTTTAGACAACTTTATTTAATCTTCATCTGAAAATTGCCTATTCATATGCTTTGATCACTTATATATTGAGGGATGGCTTATATTGTCATAAATTCAACTAAGTTAACTATATATTTTAGATGATTCCTTTATCATAAATGCTAGTTGTAAAAAATTATTTCCTAGTTTTCTGCATTATTTCTAATGCTTGATTCATTGGTTATTTTGGATGCATTTTTTTTCTTTCCCTCCCTCCTATCTTCCCTTCATTTGTACATTGTCTCCTTCTCCCTTTTCCCACCTCTCAAATTTTTTGCATCCAATTGCTGCCAAACTCACACGATCCTGTTCCCTTTCCCTCCTATTTCTTGTAGGGTAGTATAAAATTTTAAGCAATTTGGGAATGTATATAATTCAGTAATTGAAGCAAATTCCTTGAGAGTAAGATTTATTCAATGTTCACATTCTCCCTGCTTTCCTTCAAATCTATTGTGTCTCTTCCCATGTTGTTAATTATCCACTAATGGCTCCACCTTCTCTCAGTATAATTCTATATTTTTCATTTCTTGGTTTAGTACCCTCTGTTTTGTACCATCGGTCTCTGTCAAAGTATACTGCTTTCTAATATTCTGATAGAAGTGTTCTCAAAAACCATATGCATTATCACCTACATGATCAGTTTATACCCATACTCTCTTAATAATTATTTTCTTTTCAACTCTCCCAAAGGAAATACAATTTTCAAAACTTACAGGCATTGTTTTCCAGTTTAATCTTACTGATTCACATTTGTTTTATTTTTCTTAATTTTAATGAATTATATTTTTTATTTCTATTTACCTTTGTATGCATCTCGTGAATGTTGTTTTAGAAGATCATATTTTTCTGTTCAGTGATATTATTTTATCAGGTAAGTTTGAGAGTACTCTACTTCATTGAAAATATGTCTTTTCTCGTGAAAGAGTACACTGAATTTTGCAGAATCGTTGATTCTTCTTTGACATTCAAGAACCTTTATATTTTGGAATATCATATTCCAGATCCTCCAGTAATCTAATATTTGAAATGATATTTCCTGCATAATCCTGGATGTGACTCCCTGGTATTTAAATTGCTTCTTTTTGTGATCTTACAGTATTTTCCCTTTAGCTTAAAATTTTGAGAATTGACTACCATATTTCTTGGAGGTTTTAGTTTGGAATTTCTTTCTGAGGATGATAGATTATTCCTTTCAAGTACCGTTTTGTCTTCTTGTTCTACATGAGAACTGCTTGATCCTACGTTTCAAGTTTTTATTGACATAGTAGACAATATATTTCAATTTGCCATTTTAGTGAGAGCACTTTGATGGCCTTGCTTTGTTTACAAGAGCTCTTAGTAAACCCGTAAATAGGTCACATTTCAGACAGCCCTCTTCTACCTTTTTAGGGCAGTTTCCCATATCTTTTCTAGCATGATATCCTTGTTCTTTTGGTAATTGTTACTTTCGGACAGAATAATAATTCATAAATTATTTCTCTTGGATCTTTTTTTCCATGGCAGTCATTGTTCCCAAGAGGTACTTTGCTTTTCCTTCTTTTTTTTTTAGCTTTCAGATTTATTTGATGGAATTTTTCGGTCTCATAGAGTAATTAGGCTTCGTTTGTCCAATTTTAGATTTTAGGGTTTTGATTTCTTCATTTATCTTCTTTGTTTATTTTTCTAATTTGTTAATTTTGCTTATTGAGGAGATCATTTCTTTTCTATTTGGTCAATTTTATTTTGAAAGCTATAGTTTTCTTCAGTGAATTTTTTTATATATCTCCTGCAAGATTCATTTCTTTTCTCCATTTTTCTTTTTCCTCTCTTCTTTGGTTTTTAAAATACTTTTTGAACTCTTTCAAGTCATCTCTCTTGATTTTGCCTGTTGTGTTTCAAGTTTGTTTCTTGCTTCCAGGCAGCCCAACCCAGACACAGATTGGGTTGTACCAGTGTTCCTAGGAATCCAACATTGTCTTTTGACTTGAATTACTGAAACAATGGTTTGCTGAGCCTGGACCTGAGCTGAACTCTTTTAAGACCCCCCTTTCTGACTTTCCAGCTTTTCCTCCTATCATGGGCTATGTTCCCCTTTTATTGATGTGAGACCAAAGCTCCTCCTTAATATCTTTACTTAAGTACTTGTTTACTCTGTTTTATTTGGAATTTTGAATTATTTCACTTTATATTCTCTTTAGATATTTTATTTAAAGTTCTTTTGGGAAAAACTCCTGGTCCATTTTCCTTTTCCAGTTGGTCAATTTTGCTTCTCAAGAATCTTTTTTCTTTTTCTATTTGGTCAATTCTAATTTTAATGACATTATTTTCTTCAGTCACTACAAGTGATTCCTTTTTCCAATTTTCCTTAATTCTTCTTGATTCTCATTTTCTTTTTTCAAGTTTTCATTTTATTCCCTTCTTTCATCCTTAGAATCATTTTCCAATAGAATTTTTTTTTGGATTTGAGACCAATTCATGATCCCTTTTGATGATTCATAGGCAGGCATTTTGACTTTGCTTTCCATTTAGGAGATAATGTTTTGTGTTTTCCCTGTCACCACAGTAGCTTTCAATGGCTAGTATGTTCACTTTGAGAGTTGAGTTTTGTTCCTTGGACAAAAGAGGCACAGCGATACACTTTTTGTGCTAGGACTCAGGGATCTGTTCCCTAGTTTTGGACCCTGGGATCTCAGGTGTTATGGATCGTTCCTTTCATTAGAATAGTGCCACTCAGTCCGACTTGTTTCATCATTATTCTGGGGCTGAAATTATGCCTTTGGAAACAGGGTTGGGACCTCCTTGCTGACCTGCTGTACATCTGCTAATTCAGCCACAACACAGGTATTTTGGTTAATAGATTTTGCTGTGGATCAGAGTCTTCTTTTGACTTTCCAGTCCTTCCCCTCCTCCCTCCCCCCCAATTACACTGAGTTATACTCCCTTTTCTCAGATGTAAAAATACATTAAAAAGATGCATACACATTGACACTCACACGTACATCAATGCAAAGGTACAGTTGTTGCACTAAGCCAACAGGAACATTTTTCTCACTGGCACCTGAGTTTGCTATAAGTATATGCTACAATTTCATGTTTTGTTTTGTTTTTATTTTGGTATCTCTTATTTTGAAACACAATTTTTCATGGTATTTAACAGAATAGGTACCCAAATAACTGCAGGCAAAAGTAAATTAAGTATTTTATAAAAAGACAGTTGAAGGCAGCTAGGGGGAGAAATGGATAGAATACCAGCCCTGGAGTCAGGAGGACCTGAGTTCAAATCCAGCCTCAGACACATAATAAGCTGTGTAACCTTGGGCAAGTCACTCAACCTCATTGACTTAAATAATTAAATTTTTTTAAAAAGACAATTGAAAAGAAAAGAGATTTTTTCATATTAAACAAAAAATGCAATATATATAGAGATAGATATATGCGTATACATACATATAGATAATACACAGTCATATCCATACATATATAAATAAATACTTATATATTTATTCACACATGTGTATATTCATATGCAAGTTTATTTAAGAGAACACAGGAATGGGTCTCTTCAAGAAAGATTTCCTGAACAAAGCCTTGTCTTAAGCTGTTTCTTTATGTGTATATGGACAGCTGTGCTTATAAGCATGCACACTCTAAGTATTCTGTATTTATTTTTTTGAATTCATCTTAAATTCTCCCTTCAGTAATTTGTTAGCCATTTTAAATGAGTTAACTTTTTTCTTGTCTTTAAATTTTCCAGAATAAGAATACAGTTTTATATTTTATCTAGTATAAAGTGATTAATAATGAAAGTTTATCAATAAAAAGACTATCTCCCATCTTCAAAAGAATTCTACAAAGTTACAAAGTTATAAAAACTATCGATAACTTTTCACATTTATGTCATCTTGGAAATGGAAAATAACTTAGTTCAGTGATTCAATAAAACATATACCTAATATGAAGTCCCTGAAACTGAGTTGGAAAACTCCACTTCCACCAACACTACCTGTGTGACTAAGGAAATTCACTTAATTTCCCATCATTTAAATTTCCACATTTGTAAAATGAGAAGTTGCAATAGATGGCCCCAAAGGACATATATCATAAAGATATCTCTGACTGAATGTATTTCTATTTTCCAATAAATTATTTCCTTGACTATTCTTAAAAAACTTTACAATAGTGAAGTCTCTCTCCCCCATAGAATGATACAGTTTGCCTTCAATAAAGAAAAGAAAAATCCTTGCTAACTCATTGCAGTAATTATCTATTCTGTTTTGCCTCAACTTCATCTCCTCTTCCTCATTTCTCAATCCAATTCACCCAGTTAATATAGAAGGAAAGTAGCAAATTCCAATTCAGATGCTATTATTTCAAGGTCAGTAGTCTTTCTATTTTTATTATTTGATTGTATGGTTAATGATTTACTCTTCAAATCTGAGAATATATGAATCTGAAAAGATTAATAAATTGGAAGCTTCATGAGGCTGAAACAAAATCATAGAATACTATTTGATAAAAAAAAATGCTAATTTGCCTTCTAGCTCATTACTCAACAGACATTTCTCTACAAAATTACTGATGACATCATATTTGTCAAAGTCAGTGAGTGACCTTTTCTCACCTCTCAAACTTTGTGATTTCTCTATAGACATTGATACTATGGATTATCATTTTGTCCTATGTACTCTCTTCTTCCTTGTGTTTTGTATTACTATCTTCTTATTCTTCTGCTTTTCTAACAATTTCTTTTCAGTTTCTTTAGGGAATTTCTTATTTACTTCATTCCATATAATTCTTTATTGTGTCCCAGGCACTTTTCTTTTCTGTATATTCTTTCTCATTTAATGATTTTATCAGAACCCAAGGTTTCATTTATCATCTTTGTAGAGATAATTTCTAAATCTTCTCTTCTACTTTTGACATCCAAATGATCAACTGCCTTTTTCACATTTCAAATTTAGTGTATCAAACAAATACAAAACAAAACATGATCTTTCTGCCAAAATGTTCCTCTTCTTAGTTTCCTGATTCATATTAAGGAAACTTCCATTATTAAAATCACCTAAATCGATAATTCAATAAAACATTTAATTGCTCTCAGTAATCTCAAACAATAAATAATAGCTTCAACTTGATATTTTTATGGCCCCCCAAAATTTCTTATATATTGTCTCATCAAGATTCACACAGGTACCACCTATTTCAAGAATCTTTGACCCCTTACCTAGACTATTGCAATAGTTTCTTTTTTGTGTGTTCTTAAAGCAGATTACTCCTTACTCTAAACTATCTTTCACAACATTGCCAAAGTATTTTTAAACATAGACAGGATAGTATGCATCCATCTATCTAGGCAGTTAGGTTGTTCAGTTAATAGAGAACTGGCCTTTAATCCAGGCTCTTGCACTGACAAGCTTTGTGACCTTGGGAAGTCACTTAACCTTAATTGCCTCACATCCGGGGTCATCTCTAGTCATCCTATTCATATCTAGCCACTGGACATAGATGACTCTGGAGGACAAAGTGAGGTTGGTCACTTTACACAGCCCACCTTCCTTCAAATCCAATTTATATGCTTGTCATGGAATCACCCCTCTTGAAGTCATGGTCTTTGACAATGAGATAGTAACATCATACATCCATCGAACAGACTCTGAAAGAAAACCAAATTTCTTATTACCTTCAAGATAAATTGCAGCTTTTTTATATATAAATCTCTTCAATGATAGGACTGTTTTGATATTTTCTTCCTTCTTATAGCCATCTTATTCCTGTATCTTAGCTTCATTATGCAGTTATATAAAACTCTTATTTATTCATTCCTTTGCAAAATCTGACTTGCTTTCCTATAATGCAATAGTTTTAAATTAAAACCACTAATAATCCATAATTGTTTTTAAGGATTAGATTAAGCCTTACATTTTATATAAGATCTTACCAAATCACCGTGTATTTGTCAAAGTATATACCAACACAAATGCCTATAAATATATATATGTATATACATATATATATATGTGTGTGTGTGTGTGTCTTTGTCTGTCTGAGTTCATAAACATAAATAACACACAAACACATGTATATAGGAAACACACATACATATGAATATATATGTATATGTATAAATATATGGTTGTAATTCATGTGTTTGAATGTCCACTAGATCCTGAAGAAAAATATCTGTTGACATTTCCAAGGTGAAACTGGATGTTTTTTACATAAATACCTGCGCCACCTGGTCAGATTTTATATTGTCTGTATTCCTGCATCCATCTTATTATTCTCACCCATTAACTTCATAACTTTGATGCTGGCTTTTCCTATCATTGTGAAATAGGTGATGCAATTCCCATGAACCATCAGGCAACTTGCAGAAAATCAATGTGTCTGGATTCTGGAGGAAGTGTATCTATGTTTTAATTTTATCTTTGTCCATCATGGTCTATATTTCTAATTATATATCTGTATCTAATGTTAATCCTCTAACTTCTGCAGTCTCTGTGGTAACTGATAATTGAATCCTAAGGAATCTGAGTAATAAAGTGAATAGGAAGAACTCTGGATTGAGTGTTGGAAATTATCCCAAAGTACTCAATTATTACACTTATGACTTTTGTCAAATCAGTTACTGTCACCAAGTCTCAATTTTCTTTAAAATGGTAAAACTGGAAAAGAGGTCCTTTATAGACACCACTGGACCCAACTCTAAAGTACTATGGACTATGCAACTCAGGAAATATCACTATGGAGGAAAGTCATGCTAGAATTGAAAAATGTAAATAACAGTTAATTAAACAAACTAGCATATACCATAATAAAATATTTGGAGTTTGAAATGTTTAGGACTCATTCTGTACAAAAATGAAAATATAAGATTTTTTACAATTGAAAATATTTAAAGGAAAATTCCATGAAAAATGTTTCGATAGAGCTTGAAACCAGATAAGTAAACCATTGAGTGCCAAAAAATGGAGTCTAGTCTTATATAATATCATATTCTATATTATATAATTTTGTATAATATCACATAATATTAGCAATGGTGAGCCATTTTTAGCACATTTGATCAAATAATATTCAGAATAATATTTAATTAAAATAAATCTTTCCTAAGTATGCAGGATATATTTAAGGAGCTGCAAATTCAAGTTGAAGATAACAGATCATAGTATAAAGTAGTCTAACTGGTGAACAAACTCATACCATAAGAAAATTGTTGAAGGGTCAGAAGACCAAGAACACATTGTGTATTTGCATTTTGCCATGGCTCTTTGTGGGTCATGTCCACATTTTTCATTATTTAATAAACCATTTTGATAAAGTAGATGGCATTTTCAATCAGATATAAGAAAGATCTGACACCAAATTCTACACCAGCTGTACAAGTTCCTTAAACTCTTCATTTTCATTTCCTCAACTCATATATGAGGATAAAAAAAGCACCTATGTCATAGTCATTTTGATAATGACTAAGAAATTCCTAAGCTTATATTAGATAGTTGATAAATGATTTTTCTCCTTATCATTTCCATAGTGGGAAAATCAGGGCTTGAGAAAAAGTGCTTGCAATGACATTGATTTCTGTTTTGGACATGTTGATGCTTTTTTTTTTTCATTTCAAAGCTAAGGATATTTACACTAAGTATAGGGGATGTAGTTTTCCAAGGTCACCCTGATAAAATGCAGAAAACCTGGGAGTCAGACTAAGGTTTTCTGACTCCACATTCCATGTTAATTCCATTTTGTCATTTTAAGAAATAGGATGTCTTTTGAAAACCTTCAAAAAAAAGCAATAACTCTGAAATTGACATTTTCTTTTAGGTCTGTATGATTGTACAAATATATACAATTATGTCCTGCATTGAAATGTTCTCTCATTGATTCAGAGAGGATAATTGAGGACAGGGGAACCAGAGATTTATCCACTGCTGTCCCTTCTACACATTTCCTGGGCGAAGAAATGACATCAATTTGTATATCTACGCCATCTTATCCTGTCAAGAAACGGAAGTGCTATCTCTCTGTATTTTGAAAATAGTTCCAACCCATGTTTTCAAACAATTTCAAATCTTTTCTGTCCATTCCCTGTATCTTTTTTTCATTATTTTCTTGATTGTGCCAATGAAACTGTCCAAAAGGTGAATGTGTGTGTATTTATGTAGATACTTCCTTAAGCTCTTCCATAACCAGAAGATTTCTTTCAATGAGTCTTAAATGCCAGCAAATAGCATCTTAGGTTACTATAAACATTCTCTATTAATCTTCTAAATTACATTTGCCCCCAAACATTAGGCTTTCCCAAATTCTCAACCTTTGTAACTGTCCCTCAATTTAATTGTATAAAGGCAGCTAATAATAGTTTCCAGTTATTTACTAACTCACTCTGGACATATTTATGAAGTGAGTCAGTAAAAGCTCACATCTCTATTGTCTCTCACTTAAACCAAGGAGATTAAAGCCACTGCTTATCACTGTGAGGCAGCATCATTTACTCTGCCCCAAGGCAAAAAGCTATTTATTACTTTAGACCTGTATATTCTGCTCAGTCCATGCATATGTTTCTAACTCTTAATCAATAGATAGAAGAAGAGGGAACAGAAGGAATAGGAAATATTCAGGAAAGTGACAGTAGAAAGCCAAAAGAAAATGAATGAGAATTGGATAAAATGAAAGAATATAGGTTGAAAGGAGCAAGAAGAGTTTTGAAAAACAAATAAAAAAAAAAAGAAATGAAATGGGAAAAGTTATGAGGGAAAAGGAAGAAACAGTAAGGAAAAGAAGTGCTTACTTACTTCTACAAAAATGAAAGATAGTTATAGTTTATGTAAACCTTGAAGATCTTTTCTCTCAAAACAAATTTTGCATCCTAGAACAAGGCTACATGCTTCTCAGTGAATGCTGAAGCATTTGTTTCTTTGTTTGTTTTCATGGGAAGAATTGTTTCCCTAAATAAAATGATTCAATTCAGAACACCTTTACTAACTCAAAAATTATCAATTGAAAATAATTTTATTCAGTTCTCCTCAGGTAGTTTATAGAAAGAGGCTTCTCTGAAGATGATATAGTAATTACAGTTTGTAAAATTTCTCCCTTTCCTATTCCTATCTTAAACAAATAAGAAACAAAAGGCATTCCATTACCAAGAACTGTTAGTTTGTGATCATCAACCTTGCATCCAATTTTCCCATATATATATATAGTTATATAGATAATATATAGATAGATAGATATAGATACAGATACTGATAGACATAGAGATAGAGATAGAGATGATAGAGATATGGATATGGATATAGATATAGATGTATGGATATATGTATAAATACATAGATGTATAGATATCTGTGGGATAATAAATCTTACTCCAATACTCCTTGCACTTTATTCTTGGTTTATAGCTTTTTTCAAATTAAATAATTTATCATCAATTAAGATATTGGACAATATTTTTGAAATCATCAGGTTCTAAAGCAGGAGATCAGGTACTCAACCCTCCTTCACTCCATTGTTAATTGGTAAAGCATGTGATCATTCACAAATGTATAGAGATAGAACCCAGGCAAGCAACTGATATATTGAAACTGAGGTAAAAAACTAATAAACACTATTGGCAATGAAATTTAGCCATAATTTTCCAAAATTTTTCATGACTGACAGTACAAAAGACCTTCATCATACCAATGAATATTGTATGCAGAACTCTGTTTTGTACCTGGTATGTATACTGGAGTAACTGAGCAGCAAACACTATATTACCTGTTCATCAGAACTTTCTGAATGCAGATTGGTTCTTCCACTCATGTCCATATGCCAAGTGAAGGATCAGTCTATTAATCAGAATTCCAGTGAGGGTTTTGCTAGTAATGAAAGAGAGAATCCCCATCTCCCCATCCTACCATTGTCAAAGGAATCTTTGAATTCATGAAGAGATAAATTCCTCACTTGTAGCCAAGAAAATGTGTCAACCTTTAGAACCCTCTCTACCTTGTAAATCTCTATTGGAATAGAATCAGCATAGATTGTACTACCTGGACCAGCACCCATCAATGGGGAGTAGTGCAACTGAGTCAGTGGTAGGGGTGGCTGCTTTTTCCAGAGGTCCCAGTTCAGAGATTGCTAAGGAGAGCTTGGAAAATCAGCAAGAAATGTTGTCATACCAGAGTGCGAATGGAGCATAATCCAGTACAAAGGTCAGCAGCACAGACCCAGCACCAAGGGACCAGGAATAGTATTTGTGAAACAATCTTCCAGATCAAGACAACTTGAAAATGTCAGAAGAAAATTTCTGCTCCATCAGAATGAGGGCAGAGCACAGTCCAGTATAGGTCTCAGTACAGACCCAGTTCCAGGGACCAGGAGCAGATCTCAGGAGCCACCTACCAGTTACTTCTACATTGCTCAACCCATGGCCAGGAAGGAAGGCTGCTTTGCTCAGATCCAGGTCATAGTCTGTGACCATAGTCTCAGGAAAAGCAGTAGAAGAAAATAGAACAATAGAACTTACTGGCTGCAGTGGACCAGGGACCCTCCTCACAGTTCTAGGGCAGAAAAGTCTGTTTGAAGTCACCCACAGGTCAGGAGAGTATTAGAGTCACTCATAAGACCTTGGAGGAATTGAGAACTTGCAGGAATTGGGGATTTAGTTCAGAAAACACCTGCAAAAAGCCTAAAAAGATCAGTGTGTCCACCTTCCTGGAAGGAGAGCCCACCTTAACAAAATGTTAAAATCAAATCATAGACTTGGCAAATGAGCAAAAACAGAGGAAAATATTCCAATCATAGACAATTACTTTGGTAATATGGCAAAACAAAATAAACATGAAGAAGAGTGTAACAAAGTCACCACATTGCCAGCTGAAGCTTCCAAGAAACACGTGAATTTGTCATAAGTCCTGGAAGAGCTCAAAAAAGATTTTCAAAATCAAGTAAGGAAGACAGAGAAAAACCTAGGGGAAAATGAGAGCAATGTAGGAAAATCAAGTGAACAGTTTGTTGAAGGAAATACAAAAACATAAGGAAATAATGAAGAAAATAACATATTAAAAAGCTAGTTGGACAAATGGCTAAGGTTGTACAAAAGGCCAATGAGAAGAACATTGTCTTAAAAAGAAAAATTTATTAAATGCAAAAAGAGATCGAAAAGTTCTCTGAAGAACATAATTCCTCAAAATATAGATGGGAAGCTGCTGACTTTCTGAAAAATTCTAGAAACAATAAAACAGTCCCCAAAGAGTGATAAACTGAAAAAAATTATGAAATATCTCATTGCAAATACAACTGACTGGAAAACAAATCTAGAAGAGATAATCTAAAACATATTGGAGTACCAGAAAGCAAAGATAAACAATAGAAAATAGCCTAGACATCATTTTATCAAGAACTTACCAGAAAACTGTCTTGATATCCTAGAAGCAGAGAATAAAAATAGAAACTGAAAGAAACCAATGATGATCTGAAAGAGATACCATTATCAAAACTGCTAGGATTATTATAACTAAATTTCCTAACTCCCAAGTCAATAAGAAAGTTTTGCAAGCATGCAGAAAGAAATATATCTTGTATCTACAAATAACATATATCTTCAGTAAGGCTACCTCAAGATATAGCAACTTCTCTATTAAGGGATCACAAATCTTGGAATATGATATTCCAGAAGATGAAGGATCTTGGATTACAATGAAGAAGCAACTATTAAGCAAAATTGAATATGATCTTTTAGGAGTAAAGATGAACCTTCATTGAACAGGGGACTTTAAACTTTCCTGATGAAACACCAGGGGGAAACAGAAAAAAAATATCTTCAAATAAAAGACTAAAGTGAAGCATAAGAAAAGTTAACAAGAAAGGTAGATCATAAGGGATTTAAAGATGTTTACCTGCTATTTTTGTCTTACATGGAAATATGATATCAATAACTCTTAGGCACTTTCTCATTTATTAAGGCAATTAGAATGAATATATATGTGGGAGCTGAATTTGAATGTATAATATATCACAAAGTTGGAGTTAATGGGAGAGAAAGGAATGTATTGGAAGAAAGGGAAAGGTGAGCTAGAATGGAATAATTATTTTACATAAAAGAGGCAAGAAAAAAGCTCATGCCATCAGATAGAAGAGGTGAAAAATAAGGGTCAGGAAATGAGCCTTCTCTCATTGGAATTAGCTCAGAGAGGGAATAGCATACACATAGAATTGGGTATAGATTTCTATTTTACCATAGAGAAAATTAAAAATGGAAAGAAGTGGGAGAAAGCAGAAAGTAGGAGTTGATGGAAGGCAAGATTGTAGGAAGAGGTATTCAAATGCAAAACAATTTTGAAGGGAGATGAAGTGAAAAAAGATGAAATAAATAAATGGTTTGGGAAGAAGCATGAGGGAAATAGAGTTAACAATAATAACTTTGGGAAAAATATTGAAACAATTTTCTCTGTTAAAGATCTTTCTCAAACATAGAGAACTGAATTTATTATTTTAAGTAAGAATCATTCACAATTGATAAATGATCAAGAAATAAGAACAGATATGAAGAGCTTAAAGAAAGGTTTATCAATGCACTCAATTAAAATCATTTTGAAAAATGCCCTAACTCATTATTGACAGGAGAAATATGGTTGAACCAAAATTACCATATACCTATTGGATTTACTAATAGAACAGAAGGAGAAAATGACCAATGTTCAAGGGATGTAGGGTAATATTGATAGTGATATTGATATTGCACGATATCAATATGTGCAAGATATTGATGCACTATTGGAGTAGTTGTGAAATAACTCAACAATTACACAAGAGTAATTTGCAACCATGCCAAATGGCCACAAAACGATGCTCGCGTGTTGGTCTAGCAGAACCACTACTAGGTCTACATTTCAGAAGAAAAGAATACTGAGAAGAATAGAATCTATAGGTTTAGGAATATTTAAGACAGTGATTTTCCTGTGATGAGGAACTGGAGATTGAGAGGATGCTCAGGGGTTGAAGAATGGTTGAACCAATTGCGCTATGTGAATAAGATTAAATATTGTTCTTTTATGGGCAATGATGAACCAAAGGCTCTCAGAAAAAAAAAAAAAAAACCTTACAAGTGTAGTTGCAATGAATAATATACTTTAGGCAAAGTAAAGGCAATATTGCAGCAGGATGATCAGATATGATTTAACTACTTTTCTCAGCAATATTGTAATTCAAAAGAATTCTGAAATATCTATAATGTCGAATACTATCCAATGAAAAGATCGAACTGGTGGTGTCTGAATACAAGCTGAAGAATACTTTTTCCACTTTATTTTTCTTGAAATTTCTCTTTTTTTTGGGGGGGGGAGTTTATAGGTTTAGAGATGAAAATAGTAGTATATTTTTATGTGAAAATTGTAGTATTTTATGACTACACATTTTTAAACAGATTTTATTTATTGCATTTTATAATTTTTCCCCTAATCTTGCTTGCCTCCCCCTCCCCAACCCCACAGAAGGCAGTCTATCAGTCTTTACATTGTTTCCATGGTATACATTGATATAAGTAGAATGTGATACAGGAAAAATATTATCTATAAGGAAGACTATATATATACATATATATATATATATATATTGTATATATATATATATATATATATATATATATATACTCCTATCAGTTCCATAAAATGAGACTGTTCATATGAATTATCACCATCTTCACATGCAGGAATACAAACAGTTCGATATAATTAATTTTCTCATAGTTAGTCCTTCACATCCAACCCTTCTATGGTTCACCCAACTCCTGTATTTGAAGATCAAACTTTTCATTCAACTCTGGTTGTTTCAATAGGAAAATTTGAAAATCCCCTATCATTGAAAGTCCTTCTTTTTGGCTGAAAGGGTATGTTCAGTTTTGCTGGGTAGTTGATTCAGGTTTGTTAAACCAACATTTTTTGCCTTCCAGAATATCATATTCTAATTCCTATGAGCCCTTAATGTAAATGCTGTCAGATCCTATGACATCCTGGCTATTGAGACACGGTAGTTGAATGTTTGTTTCTGGCAGTTTGGGGTATTTTTTCTTTGACTTGGGAGTTTTGAAATTTGGCTGTAATATTCCTGGAAGTTTTTCTTTTGGGATCTCTTTCAAGAGGTGATCAGTGAATTCTCTCAATTTCCAATTTACCCTCTGCTTCTAGTATCTCAGGGCAATTTTGCTGTATTATTTCTTGACAAATGAAGTCTAGGCTCTTTTCCTGTTCATGACTTCAGGTAATCTGAAAATTCTTTAAATAATTTCTTCTGGATCTGTTTATGAGGTCAGTTTGTTTTTTCCCATGACATATTTTACATCTTCTTCTAATTTTTGGACTTTTTGAAAGAGTTTTGTTTCTTCCTGATTTCTTGCAAAGTCATCAGCTTTCTTTAGTTCCACTCTGCATTTGAAGGAGTTATTTTCTTCAGAGAGCTTTTTATTATCACCTTTTCCAGCTGGTCTATTCTGCTTTTTAAGGAATTTGTCTAGACATTTGTCTTTTTGTTTTGCTTTTTCCATTTGGCTTAAACTGGTTTTTAATATATTATTTTCTTCTGTATTTTTTTATTTCTTTCACCAAGCTGCTTATATGATTGTCATGATTTTTCAGCATTGCTCTCATTTCTCCTCCCAATTTTTCCTCTACCTCCCTTAATTGCTTTTGAAATTCTTTTTTGAGTTCATTCATAGTATGAGCCCATTTTCTATTTCTCTTGGAGGTTTTGGATACAGTAGCTTCAATTTTGTCATTATCCAAGTATCCGTGTTTTGATCTTCCATAGGACCAAAGTAATTTTCTATGGCCATATTCTTGGTTTTCTGTTTTTTTATTCATTTCCTCAGCCCAAGAATAATTTATAGCACTTCCAAGGCTTTGGGGTTATTTTTTGGGGGTGAAACCCCACTGGGACTTTTATTCCTCCACATTCTTATCCTCTCTTGCCTTTACTTTGATATGTAGATAACCACAGGCCCTCCTCTCTGCCCTGGAGCTATGAGGAGTTTCCTGCTGTCTTAGCATGGAAGTGCAAACTACACACTGGTCTGACTCCCTTACTGTATGTGGTTTGTGCTCTGGAGGTGCAGGCTGGTTTCCGCAGATTCTCACTGCAATTTCCAGTTCTCCTCACTCCACTCTCATTCTCACTGTCCCTTCAAACTGTTGCCAGTGATCCCTAAGCTGGGTTGTGCTGTAGCTGGGGCATTTTTCCAACTCCTGGTACTGGTGAAACACACCTTTCCCTCAGAACTTCTAAGTTATTTTGGACTGGGAAAATGTACCACTCAGTCTTTCTGTGGGCTCTGCCCCTCTAAATGTTGGCTAGAGTCATAATCGGATGTGTTATGGAGTTTTGGGGGGAAGTGGTTTCTGGGAAATGCTGCTTTTACACCCTCATCTTGGCTCTCATTACTATAAATTTTTACTTACATCAGGTATAGGTAAAATGAGGGAGAGTGATTTGGAAGAAAGTGAGAGAATTTGGAACTCATGATATTGAAAGTGAACGTTGAAATTTTTGCCTTTGGATGGAGGAAATGAAATTTGTTAATTTAAAACAAAACAAAACAACCAAAACAAATCCTTAAAACACAGGGCTGAGCAAAGGGAAGCTGATCACTTTATGAGAAATCAGGAAAGAATAAAGCAAAACTGAATGAATGAAAAACTAGAAGATAATGTGAAATATCTCATGAGAAAAGCAATTGACATGGAAAATAGGTCCAGGGCAGATAATTAATAAAACATATTTGTCTACTTGAAAGCTATGACAAAAAAAATGAGCCGAGACATCATTTTTCAAGATATTATAAAGGAAAAATGTCCTAATGTTCCTGAACCAGAAGGTAAATAGAACTTTAAAAAAAAATCCACTGATCATCTCTTGAAAGAAATCTCAAAATGAAAAGCCCAAGGAATAATATAATAAAATATCACAACTTCCAGGTGTAGGAGAAAAATATTTCAAGCAGCCAGATAGAATCAACTTAACTCTCATGAATCCACAAACAGAACAACAGAATATTTAGCATCTTCTACAGTTAAATGATGGTAGGACTTGGAATATGATATTCAAGAAGACAGAAGAGATTGGATCATTACCAAGAATCAACTACCTCGAAAAATTGAACTTACTTTATCAGGGGAAAAGATGGATGGACATTCAATGAAATAAAGGATACTCCAACTTTAATAATAAAAAAGAGTTGAACAGAAATTTCATCTGACTCAAGTGAAGTATAAAAAGGTAAACAGAAGAGGGAAATCTTAAGGGACTTAATGATATTGAACTGTGTGTATTCTCACATAGGAAGATGATACTGTCAACTCAATTGAACTCTCATTTATTAGGACAATTAGAAGGATTTTATGTAGAATCTGCCTGAGTGAGATTGAATATGAATGAACAATATATTGAAAAGATGTAGTAAGAGAATGAGAAAAAATGTAATGTGAAAGGGGAAGAGAGAGTGCAATACATTATTTACATAAAAGAAGCAAGAAAAAGCTTTGGCAGTTCAGTGCAAGAAGGGGGAAGCTAAGGGGAAATAAGTGAAACATTGTCATAGTTGGCTCAGAGAAAGAATAACAGATACAACTCAATTGGGTGAAAAAAATCTATCTTACCCTATAGGAAAAAGAAGGGGAATGGGGCTGGGAGAAAGGGAAGATTATTAGAAGGGCGGGCAGAATGTGTGTGGGAATAGTCAAAACCTCAAAAACCAAATATTGATAAATTTGGGCAGGGTAAAAGGGGGAGAGAGAGAGAGAGAGAGAGAGAGAGAGAGAGAGAGAGAGAGAGAGAGAGAGAGAGAGAATGGAATAAAATTGGGTGAGTAGGAATAGGATAAGAGAAATGAAGTTAAGAACAATAACTGTAGGAAAAATATAAACTATTGAAGCAAGTTTCTCTGATAAAGGTCTCTTTTCTCATACAGAGATAATTGAGTCAAATTTATTTAAAAACAAACAACAAAATATCAAAATGAATCCTTCCTCAATTGATAATCAAATGATTTAGACAGTTTCCTAAAGAGGCTATCAATGCTATTTGTATAGGCAGAACCTGAACTTCAAGGAGAAAACAAATCTATGTATAGGCAATGCTTATGCAACATCTTGGCTCAACAAAAAGCCAGGAATAAAACTCTAATCCCAGCATAAAAAATTTGGGTCTATCCTTCCTTTACCCCAGACGTAGAGCTCAAACCATCAATATGAGCCAAAAAGCTAAAAGGGATCTCAAAATGAGAGCTACTATGTAGATAATAATGCCATCTCAGAAGAGGAAAGCAGGGTAAAATTACCTACAATGGAAGTCTCTAAGGAATCTATGAATTGAATTCAAATTCAAAAGTTCTTAGGAGAATTCAAAAATAATTTAAAAACAAAAGATGAGAGGAAGAACAAAAAATGGAATAAGGAAGAGTCATATGGGGAAAACTATAACATCAATTCCTTTAAAATTAAAAGTAAAAATAACCACTGGAACCAAAGGATAAAAGAATGATTTTCTTAAAAAAATAAAATCGACCAACTGGAAAAGGAATGCACCTCAGAAAAGAGTAAAATTAACCAAGTGGAAAAGGAAGTACAAATGCTAATTGAAGAAGAACTATCATCCCCAAACTCTAGAATTGTCAAAAAAAAAAAAAAGGGAAAATAGTGCAAGCAGCAAAAAAGAGGTAATTTACGTACAAAAGAAACATAATCCAGTTCACAGGAAACTTATCAACTTCAACAACTGGTTGACAGAGGACCTGTAATGCCACATTTGGGAAGGCAGAGGACCTTTAAGTACTTGCTTGTTTTGGTTTTTTTAAGGTTCTTGCAAGGCAGATGGGGTTAAGTGGCTTGCCCAAGGCCACACAGCTAGGTAATTAGTAAGTATCTGAGACCACATTTGAACTCAGATACTCCTGACTCCAGGGCTGGTGCTTTATCCACTATGCCACCTAGCCGCCCCAATTTACTTTTTTTTTTTAGTTTTTTTTTTAGTTTTTTTTTTTTGCAAGGCCAATGGGGTTAAGTGGCTTGCCCAAGGCCACAAAGCTAGGTAATTATTATGTGTCTGAGCTCGGATTTGAACCCAGGTACTCCTGACTCCAAGGCCTGTGCTTTATCCACTGCGCCACCTAGCTGCCCCCAGAGGACCTTTAATTACAACCAAGAATTAACTACACTAAAAAATTCATGACATTCTGTTAGGGAAAATAGATGAATGTGTAACAAAATAGAGGACTTCCAAGGTTTCTCACAAAAAAGACAAGAACTGAGAAGAGAATTCATTTTCCAAGTACCAGATGCAAGATATAGAAAAAGGTAAACCAAATGAGAAAACAAAACAGAACAGATGTTAGTCAAGAACATTAAATTGTATACAGCCCTAAAAGGGAAGCTATACCATTTTTAACTCTTCAGAATTGTTGAAAGATTGAATATAGTTGAAGAGATTGGATTCAGAGGATATGGGTATACTTGATTATTGTCTTTCCATTGAAGAGGATCAAGATGACATTGCTATGTTTGAGACAGATAGCCCAGATGAAAACCTGGGGTATTTTCTCTAAATATGTGTTTCTCAATTTCCTTTTACCTATTTTAATACATTCTGACTAAGAGAGTTTTGCACATTTTTCTGATAAGGGCATCTAATGCTGGGTGGTCCTGAGTCAGTAATGTCTTTACCTTACAATAAACTGTAAAGAACTTTTCTTTAAATGTAATTTAAAAATTTTGAATTTATTTATATATTTTTAAAATTTATAATTTTTCCCCTAATCTTGCTTCCTTCCCCCCCACCCCCTACAGACTAGAGCCTATTAGACTTTTCCTTATTTCACATACATGGATCTAAGATGAATATCTTGAGGGAGAAATCATATCCTTAAGGAAAAAAATAAAATAGTTAGCAAAATTAAATAATAAGATTGTGTGTGTGTTTATTTTAAGTTAAAGGTAGTAGTCTTTGGTCATCGTTCAAACTCCACAATCCTTTCTCTAGGTCAAGATGGTATTCTCCATTGCAGATAGCCCAAAATTGTACCTGATGGTTGCATTGATGGAATGAGTAAGTCCGTTAAGATTGATCATCAACTCCATGTTGGTGATATGGTACACAATGTTCTTCTGGTTCTGCTTATCTCGCTTAGCATCAGTTGATGCAAATCATTCTAGGCTTCCCTGAATTCCCATCCCTCCTGGTTTCTAATAGTAGAATAGAATTCCATCACACACACACACACACACACACACACACACACACACATATATGTACCAGATTATATTAAGCCATTCCCCAATTGATGGACATTTGTTCAATTTCCAATTCTTTGTCACCACAAACAGGGCTGTTATGCATATTTTTGTACAAGTGATGTTTTTACCCCTTTTTCATCATCATCTGTTTAGGGTATAGACCCAGTAGAGGTATTGCTGGGTCAAAGGGTATATGAATTTTTATTGCCCTTTGTGCCTAATTCCAAATTGCTCTCCAGAAAGATGTGACAAGTTCACACTCCACCAACAATGTATTAATGTTTCATATTTCCCACATCCGTTCAACACGGATTACTGTCATTTCTGGTCTTATCGGCCAGTCTGAGAGGGTAATGGGATACCTCAGAGATGTGTTAATTTGCATTCCTCTGATAAGTAAAGATTTAGAGTAATTGTTCATATGACTATGGATCACTTTGATTTCATCATCTACAAATTGCATCCACATATCTTTTGACCATTTGCCAATTCGGGAATGACTTGATTTTTTAAAATTCCTTTTTAAAATAAATTTCATTAAGTTCTCTATATATTTTAGAAATGAGTCCTTTGTCAGAAATACTACTTGGAAAAATTGTTTCTCAATTAAATAATTTATTTTGATCTTGGTCACAGTGGTACTGTGCATGTGAAAGCTTTTTAATTTTATATAATCAAAATTAACTAGTTTCTTTAAATGATGTTCTCCATCTCCTTGATCATAAACTACTTCCCAAGATCTGACAGGTAATCTATTCGTTGATCTCCTAGCTTTCTTATAATATTAGCTTTTACTAAATTCTGTATATATTTTGAACTTATCTTGCTATAGGGTGTAAGGTGTTAGTCTAATTCAAGTTTCTGCCATATTAACTTACAATTTTACTAACAGGTTTTAGTGAAGAGAGAGTTTTTATCCCAAAAGCTGGACAATTTGGGTTTATCAAGCAGCAGATTACTATAATCATTTCCAAATATTTCTCCTAGTCTATTCCACTGATCCACCACTCTATTTCTTAGCCAATATCAGATAGTTTTGAGGACTGATGTTTTATACCATAATTTTAGGTCTGGTAGTGCTAAGCCACCTTCTTTCTATATTTTTAAATTAAATACCTAGAAATACTTGACTTTTTATTTCTCCACATGAATTCATTACAAATTTTTCTAACTTAATAAAGTATTTTTTGGAATTTTGATTGATAAGGAAATAAATAAATAGTTTAATTTCACTAGAATTGTGATTTTTATTATATTAGCTCACCCTATCCATGAGCAGTTGATATTTGATTTTATTGGTGTTGGAAGTGTTTTGTTAATGTTTTCATAAAGTTTCTGAGTCTACCTTGGTAAGTAGACTCCTAGGTTTTTTATGTTGTCTGAAGTTACTTTGAATGGGAATTATCTTTCTAGATCTTTCTGCTGTATCTTGATATTCATAGATAGATAGATAGATAGATAGATAGATAGATAGATAGATAGAAAGAGATAGAAGATAGAGATAGAGATAGAGATAGAGATAGAGATAGAGATAGAGATAGAGATAGAGATAGAGATAGAGATAGAGATAGAGATGATAGAGATAGAGATGGAGATGGAGATGGAGATGGAGATGGAGATGGAGATGGAGATGGAGATGGAGATGGAGATGGAGATGGAGATGGAGATGGAGATGGAGATGGAGATGGAGATGGAGATGGAGGTAGAGGCAGAGGCAGAGGTAGAGGTAGATGTAGATGTAGATGTAGATGTAGATGTAGATGTAGATATAGAGATTACAGATATAGATACAGATATAAATGATATAGATATAGATAGATATAGATATAGATAGATGATATAGATAGATGATATAGATAGATGTAGATAGATATTGATATAGATTAGATATAGATATAGATATAGATATAGATATAGATATAGATATAGATATAGATATAGATATAGATATAGATATAGATATAGATATAGATATAGATATAGATATAGATATAGATATAGATATAGATAAATTTTGAGGATTTATGAGGGATTACATATCCTTTGAATTTATTAATGTTGCTGATTATTTCTAGTAGTTTTTGGATGATTTTTTTGGGATTGTCTAGGTACACCATCATGTCATCTGCAAAGAGTGAGAGTTTTGTCTCATACTTCCCTATTCTAATTCCTTCAATTTCTTTTTCTTCTCTTATTGCTGAAGCTAAAGTTTCTAATGCAATAGTGAAAAGTGGTGATGGTAATGGGCATCCTTGTTTCATCCCTGATATTATTGGGAATGCCTCAAGCCTACCCCTATTACATATAATGCTTGTTGATGGTTTCAGATTGATACTGCTTATTCTAAGGGTGTTCATTTATTCCTACACTCACTAATGTATTTAGTAGGAATGGGTGCTGTATTTTGTCAAAAGCTTTTTTGGCATCTATTGATATGATCATGTGATTTGTGATAGGTTTGTTATTGATATAATTAATTATGCTAACAGTTTTCCTTGAACCAACCCTGCATTCCTGAAATAAATCCTACCTGATCATAACATATTATCCTTGTGATACATTGTTGTAATTGTTTTGCTAAGATTTTATTTAAGATTTTTACATCTATATTCATCAGGGAGATAAGTCTATGATTTTTTGTTCTCTGTTTGAACTCTTACTGGTATAGGTATCTGAACCATATTGGTGTCATAGAAAGAATAATGTAGAGGGTGGAGCCAAGAGGGCAACAGGAGAAGATCATCTCTTAGGTGCTCTCTCTCTCTCTGATATTTCTAAACTTATAACATAAGGACTCTAAATTTTCAAGAGACAGAACCCACAGAGGAATCCAGTGAGACAATTCTCCAGGCCAAGTTAACCTAGAAAACAGTGGAAAGACTCCACAGCATTAGAAGGGTGGCCCTCCAGAGTGAAAGAAGTTCAGCCTCAGGGAGGCAGCCCCAGGGAGCCTGGGAGTCTTGGCTTATGGCAGCCGGGGCAGTTTCCTGACTTCCACCCAGGGTAGCACCAGGCACAAATTGGAAGTTCAGTTGGGAGGGGTATTGGGAGGACTCTGGGGCTCTGACTACATTCGAATCCTGATCACAGTCTAGGCCCCTCATAGAAAAGACCCATGGCAGTAGAGTGCACTTATGGTCATTCACAGACCAGGAGGGAAGACAGAGCTTCACACACACAGAGATCCTTGAGGGGGGAGTGTCTCAATAATACTCAAAAGCTCAAGAAGCATCCCAAGACCAGGCACAGGCTGGGGAAATGAGTAAACACAGAAAAAGAAAGAGGAACAACATTCAGAAATATATTATCTATGATCCCAAGATGATCAAAATATTCAATCTGAAGATGAAGAAGTACAAGTTCCTGCATCTAAAGACTCCAAGAAAAACAGAAATTGAGTTCAGGCTATGACAGAGTTCAAAAAAGATTTTGAAAAATCAAGTGAGGGAGATAGAAGAAAAATTGGGAAAAGAAATGAAAGATGTAAGAGAAACATGAAAAAGAAGTCAGCAGCTTAGTCAAGGAGATCCAAAAAATGCTGAAGAAAATAGTTAAAAACTAGCATAAATCAAATGGATAAAACAGTTCAAAAAGTTATTGAGGAGACAAATTCTTTAAAAAGCAGAATTGGCCAGATGGAAAAAGAGATTAGAAAAGCTCTTTGAGGAAAACAAATCCTTCAGATCTAGATGGAGCTGAAGGAAGCTACTGACTGTATGGGAAGTCAGGACAAAATACTTCACAAATCAAAAAAAGGAAAATTAGAAGAAAATGTTAAACATCTCACTGAAAAAACAACTGATCTGAAAAACAGATTCAGGAAAGATAATTTAGCAATTATTGGGACACTTGAAAGTCATGATCAGAAAATGAACCTTAACATAATTTTTAAAGAATTCCTACAGGAAAATTGGCAAGATATCCTAGAAATAGAGGACAAAATAGATATTAAGAGAATCCACCAATTTTCCCTGGAAAGAGATCCCAAAAAACACCTTCCAAGAAAATTATAGCCAAGTTTCAGAACTCGCAAGTTAAAGAGAAAATATTCCAAGCAGCAGGAAGGACGCAATTCAAATATCATGGAGCTATAGTCAGGAACATACAGGACTTATCAACAACTACATTAAAAGCTCACTGGGCTTGGAATAGAATATTCCATGAGATGAAAGAGCTCAGAAAGCAACCAAGAATCGACTATCCAGACAAACTGAATGTGCTCTTCCAGGGAAAAAGATGGACTTTCAATGAACCAGGGGAATTTCAAATGTTTCTGTTGGAATGGCCAGAGCTGAACAGAAGGTTTGATCTTCAAATACAGCATAGAGAGTGGAGGAGAAGGGGAAAATATGAGGGACTTAATGATGCTGAGCTACATGTATTCCTGAATAGAAAAATGATACTGATTATACTCATAACAAACTTCTCATTTAATAGAGCAGGTAGAAAGAGATTTTATAAATGAAGCACAGAAGAGAGCTGAATTTGAAGATATAATATTTTGTAAAAATGGAGTCAATGGCTAAAAAGTAAATGTAATGGGAGTAAGAGAAAGGAAAGTTGGAAGACGCTAAGCTGTTTCATATAACATGATTTTTTTTATTACATTGAGCTATCACAATGACAAGGCAAGTGGAAGCCAAGGGAAATGAGGGAACCTTTGCTCTCATCAGTGGTAGTTCAGAGAGGAAACAGCATATATACTCTATGGGGTAGAGACATCTAGAGTAAGAAGGAGAGAAGGGGGCCAGGGGGAAGGGGGTGTTGTGAGTGATGGAGGAGAGGGTGGGCCTTGGGGGAGAGTGGTCAGATATAACACATTTTCTTTATTACTGCTTGCAAGGGGCTGGGATTGGATGGCCTGTCCAGGACAATAGGGCTGGGTGGTTGCTGGCCTTATGGGTAGTATGTGGGCTCAGGGCCTCTTGCCCCTAGGGCTGATGATCAGTCTGCTGTACCACTTAGTTACCCTACAGCACATTTAAGAACAGGGACAGAGTGAAAGGAGAGAAAAAATAAAATGTATGGAAGTGGGGAGGTACGAATGGAGAGAGTTGCAATCAGCAATGGCAACAGTGGGAAAATATGGAAGTAGCTTTTGTGATGGACTTATCCTAAAGAATGTGATCCACCCAGGACAGAGCTGGTGGTGCTGGAGCATAGACTGAAGCACAATTATTATTATTATTATTATTATTATTATTATTATTATTATTATTATTATTATTATTACTATTTTGGGGGCAGTGGCAGGGTGGGTGATATTGGGTGGCTTGCCTGGGGCAGCACATTTGGGTGATTTTTCAGTGTCTGAGGTTCAATTTGGACCTGGGTGCTCCATCCACTGTGTCGCCTAGCTACCCATATTATTTTTTTTTTTTAATTTTAATTTTAATTTTTCCCTCTTTACTTTATTGTTCATTAGGGTCTGCATTGTTGGGGGTAGGGGTATTATATTTACTTTTAACCAAGAATATTTTAGTAATGTATGAAAATATCATTTGTACAAAAATAAAATCAATAGAATTAAAATTGAAAAAATGAAGAGATTAAAAAATAAAAATTATATTAAAAAAGAGTTAGGCAGAGTTTCTTCTTCACCTATTTTTCCAAAGGCCTTATATAGAATTGGAACCAATTTTTCTTTAAATGTTTGAGAGAATTCACTTATGAATTCATCTAGTAGAGGATATTTTTTTTCTTAAGGAGTTCAATAATGGCATGCTGAATTTCTTTTTTCTGAGATAGGGTTAGTTAGGTTTTTAAATTCCTCTTCATTTAATCTGGGCAATTTATACTTTTGTAAATATTCATCCATTTCACGTAGATCATAAAATTTGCCCATAGAGTTGGGTAAATAGTTTCAAATTATTACTTTAATTTCTTCCTCATTGGTGGTGAGTTGATCTTTTTCATTTGTTATACTAGCAATTTGGTTTTCTTGTTTCTTTTTTAAATCAAATTGACCAGAGGCATATCGATTTTATTGTTTTTTTTTAAATCAGCTCTTGGTTTTATTTATTAATTTCTCCTTTAATTTTTAGAATTTATAATTTGATATTTAACTGGGAATTTTAAATTTGTTCTTTCTCTATTCTTAGTTGTATATTTCTTTTTTCTCTAATTTCTTCATGTAAGAATTTAAAGATATAATATATACCCTGACAGCTGTATTGAGTGTATCCCATAGGTTTTGGTATGTTGTATCATTATTGCCATTATCCAGAATGCAATAATTAATTCGTTTTATAATTTGTTGCTTGACCCACTCATTCTTTAAAATGAGGTTGTTTAGTTTTCAATTAGTTCTGGTTCTATATTTCCCTGGATACCAGTATTGCATATGATTTTTATTGCATTGTGATCTGAGAAAGATGTATTCATTATTTCTGCCTTTCTGCAACTGATCATTAGGTTTTTATGTCCTAGTACATGGTTAGTTTTTGTGGAAGTTCCATGTACTGCAGAAAAAAAGGTATATTCTTTTCTATCCCCATTCAATTTCCTCCATAGGTCTATCATATTTAGGTTTTCTAACAATCTATTTACCTCCTTAACTTTCTTCTTTTTTATTTTTGAATAGATTCATCTGACCCTGAGAGTGGGAGGTTGAGGTTTCCCACTAGTAGAGTTTTGCTGTCTATGTCTTCTGTAGCTCTTGTGCCGTCCCATTGGATACATGCATATTTAGTACTGAAATTACTTTATTGTCTATGGTACCTTTTAGGAGGATATAATTTCCTTCCTTATCTATTTTAATTGCTGTCTATTTTTGCTGCTGCTTTTTCTGAGATTAGGATTGCTACCCCCTCCTTTTTTTCATTTCAGCTGAAGCAAAATATATTTTGCTCCATCCATTTACCTTTACTCTATATGTATCTCTCTGCTTCAGATGAGTTTCTTGTAAGCTGCATACTATAGGATTTTGGTTTTTAATTCAGTCTGCTATTCACTTATTTTTTAAGGGAGAGTTCATTCCATTCACATACAAAGTTATAATTACTAACTCTTTATTGCCTTCCACCCTTTCTTCCTTCTGTTTATATTTTTCCCCCTTTTCCCCTTAATCCATATTCCCCAGTGTTTTGTTTCTGAATCCTGCCACCTTCAGGGTGTTTGCCCTCTTATATCAGCTCCCTTCCCCTTCCCCTTTTATTCCCTTTCAGTTTTCCCCTTCTTCCCTTCCTTCTGTTAGTTGCCCTTTTTCTCCCCCTCCCTACCCCCTTCCCTTTTTTTCCCTTTTAATGCTTGAAAGGTAAGATAAAGTTTCTTAACTTGATTAAGTGTGTCTAAGTTAAATCTAAGTTAAGACAAGTCTGATGAGAAGAAGATTCAGGTGTGTCTCACTTCATCCCTTCTTCTCTTCAATTACAATATGTCTTTTGTTCCTTTTGATGCACTGAGATTTACCCTATTCCTTATAGCTCCAACATCCCTTCTCCTTACTGCCTCCACTTTTTAATGAGGTATTGCTTTTAAATCATTCTTTCTGAGTTATTAGTGTCCATTACTTCTGGCTATGTATATTCTCCCTAATAGAGTTACAGTTTTCAAGAGTTATGAGAATCTTTCTCCCAATTGGATATATAGCCAGTTTCATCTTATTGTATAGCATTTTTTTTACCTTTTTGTGTGTCTCTTGAGCCTCCTGTTTGATGTCCAAATGTTATATTTAGCTCTGGTCTTTTCATTATAAAATCTTGGAAGTCTCCCATTTCATTAAATACCCATCTTTTTTTTCCCTGGAAGAGAAGGCTAAGCTTTGCTGGGCATTGGATTCTTGCCTGCATTCCAAGCTCCCTTGCTCTTTGCAATATCTCATTCCAGGCCCTCAGATCACTTAAAGTTGATGCAGCCAGCTTGCAAGTTTGTCTCTTTGATCTGATAGATCTGGAATTTGGCCACGACATTCCTTGGTGTTTTCATTTTAAGATCTCTCTCTGGAGAGGATTGATGTATTTTTTCAATAACTATTTTTGCCCTCTGGTTCCATGATTTCAGGGCAATTTTCCATTACTAAATCCTGTAATATCAAGTCCAGGCTTTTTTTTTCCTTCTTCAATGATTTCAGGAAGGCCAATAATTCTCAGCTTCTCTTGTTTTGATCACTTCTCGAGGTCAGTGGTTTTGCTGATGAGGTATTTTACATTTTTTTCTATTTTTTCCATTCTTTGGGTTTTTTTTTAACCCAATCTCGTCTCATGAAGTCATTAGTTTCTGCTGATTCCATTTATTTTTTACAAGATTTTTTTCATTTATCTTTTGCAGCTCCTTTTCCAGTTGATCCATTCTATTTTTGAAGGACATTTCTATTTGCCCACATGTACTTTTAAGCGAATCATTTCCTTTTTGCATTTTCCCAATTGAGAGAATCATTTTCTTTTTGCATTTGCGAAATTGAAGATTTGAGAGTTATTCTCATTTTGTATTTTTCCAATTGCATTTTCCAAGGATTTGTTTTCTTGTTGCATGATGTTAATTTTCTCTTAAGTTTCTTTTCTCAATTGTTCCAACTGATTTTTAAACTACTTCCTGATTTCTTCAAAGAAGCCTTTCTGGAATAGAGACCAATACGTATTCTCCTCAGCAGTGCTAGATCTCTCTGGCTTAGAATCTGACCCTTCTAAGTATTTCTCCATGTGCCCTTCCCCGTTTTCTCTGGCCTTTTCTCGATTTGTTTTGCTGAGGGGAGAGCTGGCTCTCAGAGGTTTGCTTCTGAATGTCCTAAAGGCTTTGTTCACTTGGCTTAGTAATTTCTTGGGCCAGCCAGTAGTGGGTGCTGGTTGCTTTCTTTGTAGTGATGTCCTCAGAAGCAGGGTCTGAACTGACCTTGAATACTGGGCTGTGTCCTGGGTGAAGGAGTCAATCTTTTTCTTTGGAGTGAACTCTGTTGACCTGAGAGGGTGGTGGTGGGGGTGGGGGTGGGGGGGGGGTTGCTTATTGTTTTTTTGTTTTTTTTTTTTCTGGGCAAAGGGCTCAACTGAAAGTATGGAGCTCAGGTCCCTATCTCAGCTGGTTATTGTCCAGGCCTGCTCTGAGACTCCATGATGGAACTCACCCTCCTGTTGCTCCTCTCTGCTCCATTCCCAGGCAAAAATTCCACAGCTAAAGTTGGATCTCGAACCCATCACTCACTGAAGTCTCTATGGCTTATGCTGGCCCTCTGGCTTCCTTCACCTGCTGTCCCCACACTGATCCTCTGTTCTCATCTCCCTGTACTCCCAGAGTCCCCTGAGACAGACCTTCTTGGTAGGTGTTCTCCGAGCTACTCTTTCTGAATTTTCTTGATTGAATTTCTGTTAAGATATTTCTGTTATTTCTGAAGAGGAATGAACACCTATCAGTGCCTGTCTTCTCTCTGCCATCTTGGCCAGAAGTTGAGGATATTCAGTTTTGCTGGGTAGTTGATTCTTGTTTCCCTGCCAAGCTCTTTTGCCTTCTGGAATATTATATTTCAAACCCTATGAACCCTCGATGTGGATGCTGCTAAGTCCTATGTGATCCTGATTGTAGCTCTACAACATTTGAATTGTGTCCGTCTGGCTACTTGTAATATTTTCTCTTTGACTTGGGAGTTCTGGAACTTGACTACAGTATTCCTGAGAATTGTTTTCTTGAATCTCTTTCTGGAGCAAATCAGTGCATACTCTCATTTTCTATTTTTACCCTCTGTTTCTAGGATATCAGGGCAATTTTCCTATAGAAATTCTTTAAAAATGAGTTCAAGACTCCTTTCCTGATCATGACTTTCAGGTACCCCAATAAGGTTTAAATTATTTCTACTGGATCTGTTTTCCAAATCAGTTGTTTTTTCAATGAGATACTTCACATTTTCTTCTAGTTTTTCATACTTTTGGTGTTGAATCACTTTTTCTTGATTTCTTTCAAATTCTTCATCCTCCTTCAGTTCCAATCTAAATCCAAAGGATTTGTTTCACTCAGAGAGCTTTTTCATATCCTTTTCCATTTGACCAATTCTGCTTTTTAAAGCATTCTTCTCATTAACCTAGTGTTTGACCAACCCAAAGATATCAGTTTTGGGGAAAACTTGTGAAAACTTGTGAAAACTAGAAAATCAAAATAAGACATAGACCACATCTCTTGTCCTACACCAAAATAAGGTCAAAATGGTTACAGTGTTTATACATGAAGGGCAATATTATAGACCAATCAACAGGTCATGAAATACTCTATCTGTCAGATCTTTGGAAAGGGGGATAAATTTATGACCAAGCAAGGAAAGGTGTCCATTATAAATTCCAAAGTAGATGATTTTGACTATATTAAAATATTTTTCATTGACATAGTCAATGCTTCTAAGCTTAGAGGGAAAATAAAAAAGCTGGAAAACAATTTTCACAGCTAGGGCTTCTGATAAAGCTCTCATTTCTAAAATATATAGAGAGTTAAATCAAATTTATATGTTTATAGATCATTCCTCAATTCATACATAGTAAAAGGATATAAATATTGTTTTCAAATGAAGAAAATAAAGCTATATATAATCATATACAAATGTTCTAAATCATTACTGATTAAATAATTACAAAATTAAAATTGCTATGAGGTTACACCTCCCACCTATCAGATTGTCTAAGATAATAAAAAATAAAAAATGAATAGTACTGAAGACATTGTGAGAATTGGGACATCAATGCTTTGTAGCTAGAGTTATAAACCAATTCAATCATTTTGGAGAGCAATATGGAACTATGGCCAAAGAGCAATATAACTGAACATACATTGGATCCAGCAATACCAGTACTAGGTCAAAATTCAGAAGAAATCAAAAAAAAATTGGGCAAAGTTCCACATGTTCTAAGATATTCATAGCAGCTCTTTGTGTAGTGAGAAAGATTGGAATTTGATTGGATGATCTTTACTTTTGGAATGACTGAAGAAGTTATGGTATTTTATTATAAGTAAACATGAATGGTCAGACTCTAGAGAAGTATGGAGCAAATTACAGGAACTAAAGCTGAACATAGAGAGCAGAACCAAGAGAACATTATACACATTCACAAGCACATTGTGAGTTGATCAGCCTTGATGGATGAATCTCCTCAGCAGTTTAGAGAAGTAGGACAATACTGGGAGATATGTTATGGACAAGGCTATTCATATTCAGAGGAAGGAAAACAAAACAAAAGAAAGATAAACCTGCAGAAAATGAATGAACACTATATTCACATTTAAAAATGTATGGTTTCAAATGTAAAGACTAACAGACTGAATTCTATTATGGGCAGGAGGGGAGGGATACAAAATTAGGGGAAAAATTATAAAATTCAAAATAAATAAAATCTTTCTGAAAAAAGTTTTACTTTCCATTCTCATGGTTTTCTTTCTTTTCCCTTAATCCTATTTCCTCATAAGAAAATGATTAATCTGTAAATATCTTAAACACAAATGTGTATGTTCAATATTCATCAAACTGTTGACTGCAGAGTAAAGGGAACTGGAAAGGGAGGGTGGAAGGAAATTATGTAACTTAAAAATATTCATATGCATGATGATGGATGTTGAAAAATTTTCATAACATGTAATTAGAAATATGAAATTAAATATCAATTAGAAAAAAATAAAAAAAGATTCTAAGTCATTATTGATGAAAATGCAAATTATAATAATTTTGATTTAATACTTCATATTTATTTAATTAGTAGGACTAAAGTTTTCTCAGCTGTGCTGTGATCCAAAATAACTGAAGAAAATTTCATAGATAATAGTATCTGTCATGAGAGAATAAGAAAGATGGGGGGGAGACAGAGACTTAGAAACAAAAGAGAGAGAGAGAGAGAGAGATAGGGAGAAAGAGAAAGAGAGAGAGAGAGAGAGAGAGAGAGAGAGAGAGAGAGAGAGAGAGAGAGAGAGAGAGAGCGCTGCTGGTGTCTGAATATACATTGAAGCATACTTTTTTCCTTGATTTTTTTTTGTTGGGTAGGTATATGTTTTCTTTCACAACATGACTATTAAGTGAATGTTTTGCATGACTACACATTTTTAAATTACATCAATTTTCTTGCTTTCTCAATGGAGTGGGATGCTAGTGTGAGGTGGGAAGATGGGAAAATGGAACTGTCAATTTTTAAAAAAAATGTTAAGATTTGTTTTTACATGTAACCACAGGGAAAATTGAAATGGGATGAAAGCAAAAGAAACAATTCAACTTCATCCACCTTCAAATGGAGGCCAGAATACTGTACATATCTCTAAGCCTTTACTTTCATTTTACTTCTGATAGTTATGCAGTGCCTTTGTAGACACTGTCAATACTTCTGGAAACCCAATGAATATCTTATTCTTCAATTATCAATTTCTGAATTTATTCATAATTTTTATCATCCTAATTCTAATAAATGAGAGCATCCATGTTGAGATGAATAAATTCAATGCCATACACCAAAAACTCTGAAGCTCATCTTTCTTTCCAAGTTTGCAATAATCTCTTCACATTCAGAGAACTACTCTAATCTGTTGACATTTAATCTTCTGGGAGTCTTCTTGTCTGGGGTTGTTGCTTTTAGGTGTGAATATTTACCTTCAAGAGGACAAGACTTTAATTGGTCAAGCACTCTGCACCACACATACTTTTTGACATTTTCACATGATATCTGTCTCTTTACACTGATATAATCTATTAAAAGTCAATGTTTGTTGAGAGGGAGCATCTATGAATTTTTTTGCATTTAGATAATCAGAAGAAACCTCCAGTTTCATATTACATTCACTCCAAAGACTCCCTGACTTATTTAATATTCTGATTCTACTCTGACATTAAAATCATCCAGAATTATAAACTTGTCCACGTGGCAAATGATTATGAGGGTTTTCAGAATTTCATGAAATTTTTCTTTGTCCTCATTAGGGTTTGTCATATTGGGAGCATATGCACTGATGCCTTCCCTGAAGGGACAATCACATTGCTATGACTCTGTTGTTTACTCTTTTTAGGAGATCTACAAAACAACATCAGTTTCGATTATAAGACCTATTCCACTTTAATGGCACTTGCCTTCACTGCAATCACAACAGAAAACAATGGCTCCAGGACTGACTTTGTTTTGTGTTCTTTGTCTGTCTTCTTTCACTCAGGGATGTAGTTTGGATGCAATATCTATTTAGTTCTTTTGAAATAAGGGCTGCTTGTCCTTCTGGTATACTGGATGTCATATTGTCCAAAAGAATATACACATTTCATGTATTGATGTTATGAGTAATCATCTTTGTATGTACATTTTTGCCTATGTTTTGATTGCACGGTGAAAATCCCTACCTGTCATGGTAAGTTAGTTAGCTGAAGGAAACATTTCTTTCTTTTTTTATTTTAATGGCCCCTTCTTCACAGCATGAGATGAGTAATTCTGACGTTATAAAGAACTCTTCATACATCCAGGGGATGCCAAATTTCATTGCTGCTTCAGTCAAACGAAAAGATGATTCTTTGAGACCACATGTGTTCAGGATACGTTATCCTTTCCTACAATTTTGTCACTTTCATATTGCTGTTGCTCTTTAAGTTATGTAAACAAAACTGAAAAATGACTGAATGACAAAACAAATACAATAGTATATCCAGAATCAAATCAGCTCGATCATTGTTTATGAAAACTAGATGCAATTTATTCCCTCATGATATTGTGAATTTCAAATACAAGTGTCACACTCTGGCCACAACTGCACATTTGTGTTTTATCTCCCTATTTGAATGCTAGCTACTTGATTGCAGGAAAGCTCTCCATTTTATATTTGTATCTCTAGTACTTAATATAATGTTTGATCTATAATGAATACCTTTATTATTGATTCACTACTTAGTCATTTCAGATATTCCAGAGTTTACTTTTTTAACATTTAAATATAATTTTCCATATTATTAATCTCTAGCTTTCTTGATTTATTATGCTGTGAAAATTTTTCTGAGTTCTTCTAAATTATAATTGAGTCAGTGATGGAGCAAGCCTTATCAAAGTCAACCTATCTAGAGAGTTTTGAAATACAGATGATGATGTGGAAAATGTACAAAGATTATCTTGGTTAAGTTCACAGTGGCTTGCCACAAATGCTGTCCATTATAAGGTCTAATATACAGAATTATACCTCTCTACATTGGTGGATATTGGAATTATGAGGTTAAATCATAGATATTTATAGTATTAAAGTATTATTTTATCCCACACCACTCAATTATACCAGTTTCTGAAATCATAACACATAAAGAGCTCACAAGACATTTATAAAGTGCATTATATTAAACCCACAGGAAAATAAACATAAGATTTATTGTGTTCCTAATGCCATCTGATATTCTGACAGGTAGCATATATTGCTTTTTCACATATCTGATTTGTAAAATTCTCTTTTATTATTTATTCAAATTTCTACTACCTTTTTATTTTAACAAGTCTGGCAAAAATGAATGAATTAAGTATAATTAAAAGCCGTATGTTTAAAGCTGTAATTTTGACTATGAATCTTTAAGTAGAATATAAAATTTGAGACTTTTTTTAACCATTTAAATTCATAGTATTCATTATTTTACTGCAACATTACTATAAGAAAAAGAGGCAGGGAAAGATATATGCAGATTTTATGTAAGATTTCTTTTATAATAAATTAAACTTATAGAGCAATATACTTTTTGCTAAATGTTTTATATGTATTATCTTCTATCTTTCTCACTGCAGTCCTTTAAGCTATGACAAAGGAAGGAAATAAGAATTAATATGAAATAACTATATGCCAGGTCCTGGAATTTTCAAAATAATGCCAGGATGTAGGTGTTATTATTAATCCCATTTTGCATATGAAAATACAGAGGTTGATAGAGATTACATGACCTGCTCAGAATAATGGATCCAAACCTTCAGATTCTATGAACTATGATCAAGTAATATCTACCCTTATTCCTGTATAAGTTGTGTCACTTCTCTCATTCATCATATCCATTGCTTTCTTTATGAAAGTGGCTTTCTTTGTCCTCACTCTTTTACATATGTTATCATCCTTATTAGGATTTATGAACTTTGACAGAATGAAAGGTCATCTTTGCCAGGTAGAGTTGTGCCTAGCAACTTAGATTCAGACATTTATAAATTAAAGAAACTTAGGTTTTTTGTTTTGTTTTGTTTTGTTTTACAACTAAATAAATACTTATTTTCACAAGGATTAAAAATCTTATAAAATTCTTCCACTGCCAATAATTCATAATAGATCAAATATTAATAATTTCAAGTGAAGCCTACATAAACTCCTAAAGATGATGATCTTATTGGTTGTATAAGAGAAACAAGTGAAAATAACTCACATTTAAATAGTGCTTTGCTCTCAGAATGTATTTCCCCAAAACAACACTATCAGGTAGGTTCTAAAATATTATTACTTACATTTTACAGGAAACTGGAGAGTCAGGAGATTAATCATTCAATCTAATTAAAAAGAGAGTAAAGATATAAAAGAAAATTAGAAGAAAATTAAAAAATAGAAGAAACTATTATGCAGCTATTCATTAAATATTATAATTAAAGAGAAATATTTTCTGGGAACATTATTGCTGATATATCAAGCAGGAATACATATACCCAAAGAAGAGAAATCAAGCATACTGTTACTCATAAACATTCAACATAGGGCTCCTCATTCCTTCAATTCCATATATAACCATAGAGGTGCTAAGTATATTTTAACCTTAGTATTGAATACCTTTGCAAGTCAAGCTCTTATATCTGGGGAGATTGGTAGCCAGTAGGAAAAGGCCCTTAGAATCTTTCAGTTAAAAATCAATGGGACTATGACACATATATATGCTTTTCTAGATTACAAGGGCATTAAGATTAGGAAAATTTGCTAAGTAGAATATGATAAGTAGTTTCATATACTTTGCTTACTTAGACTAGATCAGATATTCAAAATTTATTTTCATAGTGAAAATTTGAAGGCCTTGACTAACAACAGTTTACCCAATCAAACGAGTAATGGGTACATGGGAATTTTCTAGTACATACATCTGTAAATTTGTAATCAAACACCAAGTTACTATTTCCAGTAAGGTTCAAAAATAGAAAAAATTCAAACCAATAGAAGACTCAAATAATACTCAAAGTAAACCAATCTCAGAAAAAAAGGAAAATAGAATTAGTTGTAAGAGAAAAGTAAAAAAGAAGCAAACAAGAAAAACTTCCTTTTCCTAAGGAATTTTAAAGAATAATTCTATCAAATTTAATTAACATTTAATTAATACAAAGTATTAATTAATAACATGTATTAATTAACACAAATTATTCTAAAATACTGAAAAACAAATCATTTCTTGAGAATTCTTTAATTTAACAAATAGGGTCCTAATACCTAAATAATGCTTTTGACCTTCATTTTTGGGGGTTTTTTTTGCAAGGCAAACAGGGTTAAGTGGCTTGCCTGAGGCCACACAACTAGGTAATTATTAAGTGTCTGAGGCCGGATTTGAACTCAAGTGCTCCTGACTCCAGGACTGATGCTCTGTCCATTGTGCCACTTAGCCGCCTTGACCTTCAATTTTGAAGAAGACCACAAGCTCTGGGAGCCATTGCCATGACAAGCACATGAACTGAATTTGAGTGAAGGGGGCTGTACTAAGTCACCAGCCTCCCTTTCTCCTCCAGAACCATCTGGGTCAATTGGGCAGATACAAAGTCGGAAGACTTGAGATGGTCCAGGATGTAAGGCAATCAGAGTTAAATGAGTGAAGTTTCTGAGGCTAGTTTCAAAGTACTGTCCTTCAGATTCCATTTCATGCTATCTCTTCGACACTGGAATGATTTGACATTTTTTCTTTACAACTCATTTTAAAGGGCAGGAAATTGAGACAAAGTTAATAATTTGTCCAATATCTTCCAGTGAGTTAGTGTCTAAGGACAGATTTGAACCCATGAAGATGAATCTTCCTCATTCCCGATGAAGCATTCTATCCCATGTATCACCCAGATTCTTGCAAAAGCATAATAAAAATGCTTGTATGGAAATGATTATTATTAAATCTTGCAAGCTGCCTTGTACTACCTAGGCTTAAAGATTGCAAATTTCTTTACACATATCATCTCATTCTATCCTCACATCCAATTTTTCAGGATATGAAATATTCAAGGATTTCAGCAAAGATATGTCTCCCATTTAGGTGAAAGGGGAACACATAGGAAAATTCTGGGAAAGCCAGTGGAAGGCTCTGAGCTACAACACAAATCAGGTAATGAGACCCTTATTGCAATTTATTATGTTAACTGCACAGCAAGTCAACTGAAAGGTATCCAGACCCAGCCTAGAAGGCAAATTTAAGGTTGAAGAATCCTAGAACAGTTGATGAAGCTAGGATGATCTACCTCATTGCAATGAAGAAACTCCCAGTTCCTGAGTCACTAGCACATGAGGCATAATATGCATTTTACTTGGTCCATCACAAAAAAAAGTCTTCATTTGAACCCCACAGGGGAATATGAATGAATCTCAACTACAAAAAGGCTGTATTAGTAGTACAGAAATAGAATTTTAAAGATCCAACAAAAGAGTTGGGAAAATAAGTGAGAGGTATGCAAAAGAGTCAACAGTTTGGAAAAGAAAGCATAAAAAATGGACTGAAGCAAATAACTTCAACAAAAACACAACTGGGCAAATTAAATAAGAAAACGATGCCTTCAAAAATGCAAATGGTTGAATGAAAAAAGAAAATAACCCTTTCAAAATGGAATTGGTCAAATGGACAAAGATACAAATATTAACTGAAGAAAATAATTGCTTATAAATTAGAATTGAATAAGGGAAAACTATCTGGACTTAACTTTATGAGACATCAAAAATTAATCAAAGTTTAAAAAATGAAAAATTATAAAATATCTCATTGGAAACACAACCAAACAGAAAAATAGATCTAGAAGAGATTATTAAATAATTATTGGACAGCCTGAAAGCCATTATGAAAAAAAGAGCATGGACATCTTTCAGGATCAAAAAATGAAGATCAAAATGAACATCACAATCAACAAATATTCACCTGAAATCCTAGAAAAAGAACACCAAATAATTCAAAGAATCAATTGATCACATCCTGAAAGGAATTGTAAGATGAAAAGGTCAAGGAATATTGTAGACAAAATCCAGAATTATCAGATCAAGGAGAAAAATATTTTGGTATATTGAAAGAATTCAAATATCAAAGAACATAAGTCAGGATTATGCAGGATTTAGCAGTTTCAACACTAAACAATCAGAGGGCTTAGAATATGATATTCCGGAAAGAAAAGCAACTTGGATTCCAACAAAGAATAAAATACTCTGTAAAATAGAGTATAATCTTTCATCAGAAAAAATGAATGTTCAATGAAAAAGATGTTTAAAATTTTTTTGATGAAAACACCAAAGCAGAACAGTAAATTCAATCTTTAAATACAACTCTCATGAAATAAATAAAAAAAGGAAATATGACAGAAAAATGTTATAGATTAAGATAAAACTGTTTATGCCCCTGCATGGGAAGAAGATGCTGATATCTCTTGAGAACTGTGTCTCTTTTAGTATACTTTAGAAGAGGGTGTGCACATATATTGAATATGATGTAATCATATAAAAAAACCTATTAAGATATCAAAATGATTATACTGGGGAAAGGGAGAAGCATAATAATATAAATTGTATGACATAATGAGGCACAAATGATGTATTAAAGAAGAGGGAAAGAAGAGAACAGTTGAGAATTGTTTTAATTTTACTTCTCTTAGAAGGAATAACACATACAATCAGTAAGTTTTACAAATTTATCTTACAATAAAGGGAATTAGGAGTGGTATGGAAAGTAAAGGCTCTTGTCCTTCCTTATTGAAGAAGACCAAAATGAAATCACTATGTTTGAGACAAATTACATTGTGTCCAACTGTGGCTGATAAGACTAATGAGCTAGAAATGCTTTACCACCGGTTCAACACAAATAACCCATGTGAACACCTGGTTTGGGTACTCTAAACTCTAATTTTCAAGTGATTTCAAGTGATTTAGTTAAAAAGGAAAATCATTCCATATATGGTAAGACTTTCTTTAATCTTTAGTCTCTACAATAGTGTACCTTAAGCATATCATCCATTTCCTTGAGTCCACTAAAATTTCTAAACAAAATTAAAGTGTGTACTCACTTTTTAATGACCTATAGAACTATTTAATTATTTGTGTCTGGATGTTCCAAATATCTGATTAGTGCTTAGACAAGAGATTTAAATAAATAATTACAGAAATGCTACAAAGTTGAAGAACTGTTCAATATGAGTCTTGGTTCACATCTCTGAAGTGTCTGTCTTCAGCCACAGTTCCTTGAAGAAAAGGCTATTTTTTTCAAATATTATCTCTTACATTCCTATTAAGACATTTTTTAAGTTCTGTAATATGATTTTTTGTGAGAGGAAGGGGAGTTTAAGAAATATATTTAAATATGAAAGTGTGAGTTTTAGTGTTCTATATTTGAACTATGTCTCTAAATAATTAGGATATGAAAGATATATCAGAAAATTTTGATGCAAATTTTGTTTCCTTCTAAAAAAGTTACATTTTATTTTAGTTGCATTAATGTGCTTAAGCATTTTTTCAATTTCTTTTTTTTAGGTTTTTTTTTTTTTTTGTAAGGCATTGGGGCTAAGTGGCTTGCCCAAGGCCACACAGTTAGGTAATTATTAAGTTTTAGAGGCCGGATTTGAACTCAGGTACTCCTGACTCCAGGGCCAGTGCTACATCCACTGTGCCACCTAGCCACCCCTTAATTTCTTATGAATGAAATTATATATGTTATCTCTTGTGACCACATCTGAAATGGACAAATCCTATCATTTGACCGGGGACATCCTGCAGTCTAACATAGAAATGAGCAAGTGGGCCAAATAATTCAAGAAAAAAGTCTTCAGTAGAAAATAGTTTTTATTTCAAGATGAATATCTAGATTAGCTCCATAAAGTGATCAATGTAACTAAATTTCAGAATAGTTTCAGGAAGTTTATTTTCTTTTGTGCCAAATGGAAAGAAATATAATTTAAGTTGGCAGCAATTTTATCTCCCATCTCCAAATCATCCCTAATTATCTGAATGCAGTAAAGGCAAATGACCTTTTGCATATCAAAAAAATAAAAGAAATTGTCTTGAAATTAAAAAATTCCAATAAACACTCAGCAACTTTCTGGTAAATACCATTATGAAACAGACAATCTTCTCCCATCTATTAACATAGTTTATAGACAGACATGAACTATTATATAGGAAAAAGTATTATACTATATTTATTTAGACTAAACCTTCTCATGGAAAGTAGCAATATGGGTATACCAAAAATGAATGAAAGACACAAAATTTCTGCAGAAATTATAATAATGTGCACTTCTTATGAGAAGTTAAGCATGTCTTTTATAAATGAATAGGAGCAAATTTGTATATATAATCTTAGAGCAGCCTCCCAATTTGCAGTTTTTCTTCCTGGTTTCCTTCCTTTCTTCTTTCCCTCCTTTTTTTTCGATCCCTAAAATATCCCTTATCTGGACTTCAGACAGTGGTTGGGGCTATAAACTAGCCAAATCACAGGAATTAAGGGCAAATAGATTTCTTTCAAATAATTACAGAAACGCTACACAGTTGAAGAACTGTTCAATATGAGTTCAATATGAATGAAAACTAATTAATTTACAGAGAAGAAAATTTTAGAAAGCACTTATTATTTATAAAGTATTTGATCTTTTGAAAATAAATTTATACTCATTATTGCAATTAATTATGCTACAATACTTTGGTCTAGCACTACATGTATTTTCACTCTAATTTTATAGATGAAGCAACAAAGAAACATGGAATAGATAATATAACTTACCTGTGGTCATGCAAAAAATGATAATGTAGAAGCTTCAAATCCAATCTCCCTGCTTGCCATATTAAACACAATTACATTTACACTGCTACTAAAAAATAAAGACCTCAAATTTGTATTTTAAGAAAAAAAGACAAAAGAAAAAATATTTTAAAACATAAAAAGGGACACAAATTGTCCATTAATTGGGGAAATGTTTAAATGGTTTGACTAGAGAGAAATAATATTTCATGCTAAGAATTTGGGGAATTTGAGGAAACTTGGGAAAATATATAAACTGACATAAAGAAAATGAAAGCACAATGAAAGGAATAGACACAATGATTCCAAGCATACAAGTGAAAATTACATTAAAAATTAACCAGATAATCACTTTTTTTTAATCAAGTTTGGTTTTTGAAAGAATATGATGAAATACTCTAAGTTGTGATAGTAAAGGAAAAATAAGTCAGTGACTTCGACATATGTAAAGACAAATTTGAAAAATGAGTATTCATTATTTGATTTAAAAAATATTGGAGTAGGAGAGATTAGACATATCTCATACTGTTTACCAAAATGGAACCCAAATTGATACATAATCAAGATATGAAGAGATAGTAAAGAAAATATGAAGAAAATATTGCCTATCAGATTTATGGAAAAGAAAATAACTTTTGAGTAAATAAGTGATACAGAGCAATATGAGGTATAGAAATGGAAAACTGTTAATTAGATTAATTAAATGTTTTTATAGAAAGAAAACATGAACCTATGATCATAAAGAAAGCAAAAAATGGGGGGAAATTTTTTTGTCAGCAGGTGGAAGTCTCATATCCAAGTAATATACATTAATTTGCCAGATTTATAATAATGTAATTCATATCCCAATTGATAGATAATTGGGGTATGTGTTCAATCAGTTTTATGATGAAGAAATCAAAGGAATTTATAGTTATGTAAAAGTATCTCTAAATCCTTACTGAAATAGGAGTAACAAATTAATCAGCAATGAAATATAATATTATACCGATGACAATGGTTAAAATTATTGAAGTACTAAATGCTGGATGTTGGAGGGGATGTGGAAAGATTGGGGACCAAATTCACTATTTGGTGGGATTGTAGCCTGGTCCAGCTATTTTGGATAGTGGGCTGGAATTATGCTCAGAGAGTTATTAAGTGTCTGTTCAGTAATACAGTGTAGATATATTTCCAAAGATTATTAGGGAAAAGAGAAAAGAACCTGTGTGTTCTAAGATGTTTATGGTAACTCTCTATGTGTGAGTATTTAACAAAAGACTGGGGTCATGTCCATAAGTTGTGGGATGACTGAAATAATTGTATTCATGACAGCATGTTGCTACATTTTCAGAAACATAGTTATTTATGTTTTGAGAATCATAATTATTTTAGAGAAACATGATAATACTTGAACATAATGAAGAAAGGCAAAAGGAGAAGAATCAGGAAACTGTCATATATAGTAACAGCAATACTATTTCAAGAACAACTTTGAATAGCTATCATTTCGACTAAGTAAATATACAAATTAACTGCAAAGGTTTGATGTACGACAATGTTTTCTCCTTATAGAGAAGGAATTGATAAGTAGAAGTATGTATACAATGATTTAATATGCATGTACATATTTATTTTTAATGATAACCATTATTTAATTGGAAAGGAGGAAGAGATGAAAAGGGAAAAACAGTTACATGATAACTTAAAATGAAGAGCAAGTTGTACATAGTAGACTGCCAATTTCACATACAATCATCTTTTTTATATTTTGATATAGAAGGAAAAGGCTTGTTTTATTTTTTAAATTAAGAATAAGCAAAAAATGTTTTTATTAAAATAAGTATTTTAATTACCATTCATTTTACATGGTATAGGAAAATGTCTAGAAATTGTGAGGTTGGTTGGAAGTTGTATATGCCAGAGCTGCTATGGTTTAAAAAAGAAAGACAGTTGTGGCAGATGTCAAGAGTAATTATAAAAATAGGAGTTAATCAATTATCTCCAACTTTCTACAGCTAAATTTTAAAGCTAGATCAACAAAAATAAGATATTAACAAAAAAGAAAAGAAGGAAGCAAGAAAGGAAGGGGGGAGAGAGAGAAAGAAAGAATGAATGAAAAGAGGAAAATGGAATTCAGAAAGGAAAGAGTTAAAAAAGGAAGCAGAGAAGGAGAAATAAAAGATAGGAGTGATAGAGAGAAGGTCGGAAAGAATATAATTGTTGTACATCTCAGGGAGAGTCAGAGCTGGTTGTAATCTCTTCTTCCAAGACTCCTAGTTAGTGTCTATCTCTTGATTGCTGTCCTTCTCCTCCACCCCCACATCACACCAGTATCCTCTAGTCTCTCTCTATTAAATATATGCAATTAATCTATCTAGAAAGTACAGAAACAGAAACACAAGATGATTCATTATCATTTAAGTAATGGAACATAACAATGATTTTTTCATTGAAGATGCCAAAGTTTAGTCTCCAAAGAACCAAGTTTTCTTTATAAAAACACTGACTACCAAAAAGAAATAAATCTCAGCTGTGATATTTAGAAATATATTCCAGAATATTGGTGGAAATTAGTGAATATGATATTAGGGTTTAGTGATCATTAAAAAATGTATATATTTCAGATATTTACTGTGATCCAAGAAAGCTACTTAACTTCTCTGTGCTTTCATTTCTTCTTCATTAAAGTAAGAAACCTGAACAAATGACCTCTCATAATTCCAAATTTAGATTTCTATATTTCTAAATAAATTGCTGGCCCAACTAATCAAAAATGCTCAAATGAGAAACACTGTACTGCTGCTTCTTCGTGAACTCTATAAATACACATAGTAAAAAGGGTTTATACACACACATACACACACACACACATAGATAGATGTATGTATTTGCATTGCAGAATTGAATGAATGTAATCTCTGCAACCCTACAGTATTTCAATATGCCAGAAGTTCACAGTGAAATATGTATATTTCATTGAATTTTTTCTGACACAACAGACATTTGCAACTTTCTTGTGGTTGAGTTGGTATCATTTCAATTAAAATAAAAATACTTTTACCCACAATTTATTTATGAGACAATGTGAATTTAGCCAGGCTTGCCTTTGAAAGATGCAGGTAGTATTTCTTAAAGTATAAAATTCATGAAAACTGATCTCCTCATCAAATCAGTATATCATCAAGAGAAATTTTATTGTTGTCTAAGATCACAATTAATGAATATGGATGATGAAAACGTTATTTCGACACATTTTTAATTATCTGTTGATATGCATTAGGGATTACGATATTTCTAAAATCACATATGAAGTACTATTTTAGATCTTTAAAACTACAATGACCAATATAACTGAATAATAATGAAATAGTTACAATGATCAGATGACAGTCAACATTTTTTAAAATATAAACTATATCTTCAAGGAGCTAAATAAATACTTATTTCGTTCAAATGCAGTAAATTAGATCATTCAATGTATATTCCATTGGTCACATCTTAATCATTGCCATGACAATAGTAATTATTTTGTATCTCAATATGCCTTCCTTTGCCATGGTTTCACCTAAATCATTATAATCTATTAATGAAAAGTGAAATATTAAGTCTACTAATTGGTCTGTTGTCTTAGCAAGATCAGAATGTTGAGCTTAATTTTTCACTATAAATTAATTGAGCACCTGTTTTTACCCATTTAGTTCTAGACATTAAATATAGGTACCTAGAGTCCAAACATCAAATATTTGTTTCCTTTACATGGTATCTAAGACAGCATTATGAACTTGTGAATGGCAAAATGGCAAAAACAATATGATCAGTGTGTCTTTACACTGCAGAACTTTCTCAGAAACATTGCAATGTCTTCTTCCAAAGAAATATAACATTCTAAGCAACATATGTCTGTGTTTTTCACAGTGGAAGTGAATTTTCATTAAATGAGCTCCTGAGTGAAGGAACTAGGAAATAAAAATATTATACTTCCCAATGCTTACTACTGTCATGATGAATATGTTGCAAAATACTTGAGAATTAAATTGATAAAGATCATGGAGCTTTTACATTGGGAGCTTTTCTATATTGAGGTAGAATATAATTTTCATTTTTCAAAAAATTAAAAATTTAATTTATTTATTTTTCCAACTACATGAAATGGTGGTTTGTACCAATCATATTTTGCAGGGTTTTGAGTTTTACATTTTTTCTCCGTCCCTCCCTTCCCTCCCTCTCCCTTGACAGAAAGCATATTAAATATAGAGCAGTACTGAACATATTGTGAGAGAAGAATCATATCCAAATAGATGTAAGAAAACATTTGAGGGGAAAAAATGATATAATACATAAGACAATCATGAAAAATTGAAGATAAGAAATTTCATTCTTCATTTAAATTCCACAGTTGCTTCTCTGGATATGGATGGTATTTTCCATCACAAGTCTTTTAAAATTGCCTTTGATTATTGCATTGCTAAAATGAACAAGTCCATCAAGGTCAACCATCACAACATGTTGTTAATATAAATAATTTTCTTTTGGTTTTGCTCATTTCACTCAGCATCAATTCATGTAAGTCTTCCCAGGCTTTTCTGAAATCTTGTCACTCTGTTTTCTTATAGAACAATAATGTTCCATCACATACACATACCAACTTTTGTTCAGCCATTTCTGATTTCATAGACAGCCCCTCAATTTCTAGTCCATTTTCATTACAAAAAGAGCTGCTATGAATGGTTTTGTAATATTGGAATTTTTACCCATTTTCAAGATCTCTTCAGGATACAGAATCAGTAGTGGCATTGCTGGATCAAAGGGTAAGCACATTTTTCTATTGTTTTGAGCATAATTCCAAATTGCTGTACTGAAAGATTGGATCATTGGAACCTCATTTTCAATGAAAGTTAGAATAAGAAAACTATCTTATTCCCTGCTCTAATGAAGATTCAGAAAATCAGACTTTTTAAAAACATATGCTTATAGAATAATCAATTCAGACATAGAGTTTTACAGGGCAGTGGAGATCATGTAATGCAATAGTTCACATATTCCAGGAAACAAATATCCTAATCAAATAACCATCTTCATTGAAAAGGATGCCACAATCTTATGAGGGAACCTTGTCTAAGCTCCCAAAACTATCATACTTGGATGGTTACTGTTTTTATTAAATCAAATTGTATTAGCCCTTTGCTTTTGGTCTCTGACTGACAAAATATAGGCTGAGATTTCTTGATTATAATCATTTGTCCTTTTTGCTACATCAAACTTTGACTTAACTGTTTATATATAGATAGAGTCTTATTACTGTGAATAATGAGTCCCCTAAAGTGGTCCCATAAATTCAAATTTGCATTATTTGAAATTAAATAGATGTAAATATTTCAGTAACTTAAAACTTGAATGATATGTTCAATATGATGATATTAAATGGTATGACTACATTGGGGGATTCATTATTCACAAATATCAGGACATAACTATTTCATTATATGCTTAGGTACTGTGTATTGGGTTACAATATTAATCCAGAAAATTACACAACTAAAACAGAAAATCTTTTCATGATCTCTAAATTCCTTCTTGTCTTCAACATTCAGAACATTTCAGAGTCAACATTTGAAATCTCATCATTCTGTAGATCATGTATCATTCTGAACCATGCTATCTGTTCCATTAATTATTGCTGTTGGTTTTCACTGGAGTTACATAGTCGTTTCATCCAAATATTTACCATATGATATAATTCTGAGGTTCTGTTTATTATTGGCAGCAATGCTTTAGTTTGTAAATGCCCTCCAGAAAGCAACACTTAGAATCAAAATGTAATTTTCTAAATAAAATGTAATTTCTTTAATCATGCCCTATCAGTAAAGGCTAAATGAAACAATTTTCATAATAGTTATATCATGCTATTACTTCATAGACAAATAGCCTGAATATAATCCACATCAGTGCTATATATTTGGATATCTACCACATTTTAAATTATTCATTAACTTCCACTTAAATCTTTACATTAATATTTAATGCTTTCTAACATAGCACTCAATAAATATGGACACTGCAGGTATTAAGTTGAAGTAATCATTATTTTTCCCACTAAATAATACCAGAAGAAAGAAGAAAATTGTAATTATTTCAATGAATATTTCTTAGATTCCCCTTGGATAAAAAAATGAATAAAGTTGGATTTTAATGGAAGCTTCCAGAAAAAGAAATCAAAATAAATTTAGAGATATTTTATTGAGCAATAATGTGATATATTTTTCCAATATGCTGTTGTGAGAAAATTAAAGACCTTATATCAATATATATATATATATATATATATATATATATAGAGAGAGAGAGAGAGAGAGAGAGAGAGAGAGAGAGAGTAGAGTTTTAAGAGGTAGTGAAGGTTTGCTTATCTCAATCACACTATCCAAATTAAGTCAATTTAATCTTTAATAATATTTACCTTCAATGTAATGTTGAAACAGGGTGAAGTATGAAAAAAATGCATCAGAAAAGGTAGATTAAGATAAGGATAAAAAGTGGTCAAAATTTTGTGAAATGCAAAAAGCAGTCAAGTATATATATACTTTAAACTTCCCTTGGAAAAAAACAATTAATTGAATTATTCCCAAAATTGATTAGTGGTCAAGGCATAAAAGCAAAGAATTTTCAGCTAAAATATAAAAAAAACAAACACCTACTGCAAAAAAATCAAGACAATTATTTATTTTTCATAAAACAATTTTGAGTAAAGAAATGCAAATTAACATACCTCTGAGGTAGGACTCCACAGGTAGCAGATTGTTCAGCATGATAAAATGGAAACAAATGCTGTAGAAAAGGTTGAATGACTGAATGACTTTTGGTGCAATTGTGAACTGGTCAAACATGTCAGGAGAATAATTTGGAAATATAACCAAAGTTCTATAAAATTCTGCATACCCTTTGGCCCTTTTACCTTGACTCATTATTTTATTTGCAGCCAAAGCAGATCATAGGAAAAGGACCAATGAGCACACAATTATTTATACCAGTTCATTTGGTTGTGACAAAGAATTGGAAATTGAGAAGATATCTATAAATTGAAGGATGGCTAGACATGCTGTGGCATAGGATTACTACAAAATATCATTGGGATATGAGAAATGGTAGGTGATGTGGAGGCAGGATAATGGTGCAAAGATAAGAACCTCCCAGAACTTTTCCTGAAACAACTTTATGTTTTGTTTTATGGTCTTTTTTTTTTTTTTTAGGTTTTTGCAAGGCAAATGGCATTAAGTGGCTTGCCCAAGGCCACCCAGCTAGGTAATTATTAAGTGTCTGAGATCGGATTTGAACCCAGGTACTCCTGACTCCAGGGCCAGTGCTTTATCCACTAGGCCACCTAGTTGCCCCACCTGAAACAACTTTAAATGAAAGCTCTCAAAAGATCCCAAAGCAACCCACAAAAGAAGATTGAAACAAATTCTCAAGATAACAGGGAGGAACATCAGAAAAGGTCTGTCTCATGTGAGTAAAGGGTAGAATAGACCAGCTTAGGTGGGAGAAATGGAAAATCAGTATGAGGATCTTAACCATAATGCAAATCAGGTCCAGTATCAGTCATCTACAAGTGCAGAAGGACTCTAGTAAGAGTTCGCCAAGATGGCAACAATAAAGGATGGAGTCTTAGGAGCTCTCTGATAAAACTCATAAACTAAGGACTCTAACTAAACTTTCTAGAGACAGAGCCCACAGAGGGACCCAGCACGGCAGTTCTCCTACTCAAGGTAACCTGGAAAAGAGCAGAAAGGCTCTGCTCCCCGGGGTCAGAGAGGCGGCCTGCCAGAGGGGTGGCCCGCCAGAGCCAAAGAACTTCAGCCCCCCGGAGGCAGCCCCGGGGGGCTGGGAACCGTGGCTCACAGCAGCGGGGGAGTCTCCTGAGCTGCACCCCAGGGAGCACCAGGAACAAAATGGGGGTACAGTGGGGGACCTCTACCAGAGCCAGCACATTGTGCCCAGCTCTCAGGGAACACAGCCAGCAGCTTGGTCTTTCTGCAGCCCTGATCCAGGAACAGAAGCAGGTGGAGCCCTTAAGTAGGAGCCCCCAGGGCATGAGCCCATTGAGCTGAGGGAGGGGAGTGAAGAGAGACAGACTGCAGAGTTTTGTCCTCAGCCCCAGGAACAGGACTCTGGGGCTCTGACCACATTCAGATCCTTATTGCAGTGTAGGCTCCCCCATAGAACAGCAGGGCCCCCCCACCTCATCCCCATGGCAGAGTGGGGCACATATGGTCATTCATAGGAGGGAGGACAGAGCCTCACACACTGAGACTCTTGTGGGAGTGTCCCAAAAGATCAGGAAGCACCCCAAAACAGGCGCAGGCTGGGAAAAATGAGCAAACAGAGAAAAAAGAGGAACACAATTGCGAAATATTTTGCAAATGAGCCCAAGAAGGATCAAAACACTCAGTCTGAAGATGAGGAAGCACAAGCTCCTGCATCTAAAGAATCCAAGAAAAACAGAAATTGGGCTCAGGCTATGAGAGAGCTCAAAAAAGACTTTGAAAATCAAATGAGGGAATTGGAAGAAAAACTGGGAAAAGAAAGGAGAGAGATGCAGGAAAAACATGAAAATGAAGTCAGCAGCCTAGTCAAGGAAATAAAAAAAATGGTGAAGAAAATAGCATGCTAAAAACCAGCTTAGGTCAAATGGATAAAACAGTTCAAAAAGTTATGGAGGAGAAGAATGCTTTAAAAAACAGAATGGGCCAGATGGAAAAAGAAATAAGAAAACTCTCTGAGGAGAACAAATCCTTCAGACAAAGAATAGAATTCAGGGAGATTGACGAATTGGCCAGAAATCAGGAATCAATACTTCAAACCCCCAAAATGAAAAAATAGTAGAAAATGTGAAATATCTCATTGAAAAAACAACTAATATGGAAAACAGATTTAGGAAAGATAATTTAAAAATTATTGCAATACCTGAAAGTCATGATCAGGAGAAGAGCCTTGGCATCATTTTCAAAGAATTACTACAGGAAAATTGCCCTTATATTCTAGAAGCAGATGGCAAAATAGAAATGGAGAGAATCCGCCGATCCCCCGAGAAAGAGATCCCAAAAAACCAAACCCTAGGAATATTATAGCCAAGTTCCAGAGTTCCCATGTCAAAGAGAAAATATTACAAGCAGCCAGAAGGACACAATTCAAATACCATGGAGCTGCAGTCAGGATCACACAGGACTTAGCAGCAGCTACATTGGAAGCTCGTAGGGCTTGGAATTTAATATACTGGAAGGCAAAGGAGCTTAGAATGCAACCAAGAATCAACTATCCAGCAAAAATGAATGTCCTCTTCCAGGGAAAAAAAGATAGACTTTCAATGAACCAGGGGAATTTCAAATGTTCCTTTTGGAATGGCCAGAGCTGAACAGAAGGTTTGATCTTCACATACAGGACTCCGGTGAAGCATAGAGATTGGAAAAGGGGAAAATATGAGGGACTTCATGATGATGAACTGCATGTATTCCTGCATAGAAAAATTGCACTGATAATACTCATATGAACCTTCTCAGCTAATAGAGCAGGTAGAGGGAGCTTTTATAGTTGAAGCAAAGGAGAAAGCTGAATTTGAAGGTAAAATATGGTGTAAAAATGGAGTTAATAGAAAAAAAGGGAAACGTAATGGGAGAAAGAAAAAGGAGAGGGGGAATGGGCCAAGATATTTCATATAATAAGTCTTTTCTTTATTATAATGAGCTATTGCAATGATATAGAAGGGGGGAAGGCAAGGGGGAATGAGGGAAACTTCGCTCTCATCAGAGGTGGCTAGGAGAGGAAACAGCATATATACTCAGTGGGGTATAGACATTCGGAGTAAGGAGAGGGGGTGACAGGAGGAAGTAGGGGATGTGAATGATGGAGGAGAGGATGGACCATGGGGGGAGAGTATTCAGATATAACACATTTTCTTTTTTACTTATTCCAAGGGGCTGGGATTGGATGGCCTGTCCAGGACCATGGGGCCAGGTAGATTCTGGGCCTAAGGGGTGGTATGGGGGCTCAGGGCTTCTTGGCCCCAGGACCAGGGATCTGTCTGCTGCGCCACTCAGCGACCCTACAGCAGAGTCAGAGTGAAAGGAGAGAGAAAATATAGTACATGGTAGTGGAAGGGGGGAGTTGCGATCAGCAATGCCAGCTTTGGAAAAATATGGAAGTAACTTTTGCCATGGACTAATCACAAAGATTGTGATCCACGCACAACAGAGTTATTGGTGTTAGAACAAAGACTGAAGCACATTTTTTAATATTATTATTGTTTTGGGGGGTGCAGGGCAACTGGGACTGGGTGGTCTGCCTGCGGCCGCATAGCAGGATGATCCTTGGGTTTATGAGACCAGATTGGCACTCTGGTGCTCCTGGCTCAAGGGCCAATGCTCTGTCCACCACCCAGCCACCCCTACTATTATTACTATTTTATTTTATTTTATTTTGGTTTTTTCTTGTTCTTTTTTTTTTTTTTTTTTTTTGATTCTGCAGGGCAGTGGGGATCGGGTGGCTTGCATGTCACACGGCTGGGTGATTGTTGGGTGTACAGGGCCGGATGTGGGCTCGGGTGCTCATGGTTCCAGGGCTGGTGCTCCTTTCATTGTGCCACCTGGCCATACCTACAATTATTATTATTTTTTTAATTTTAATTTTTTTCTCTCCCCTTTACTTTATTGCTGAAGCAAGTCTATATTTATGGGGAGTATCTGGTTTACTCTTAAACAAGAATATTTTACTAATGTAAAAATAACATTAATTGTACAAAATGAGAATTAAATATTAAATTTAAAAAAAAAAGAGTTTGAACCTCAGCTCACTTTAAACCCTGGGAATACTGGGGCAACTGATAGGACTGATTTGAACTTCCCTAATGCAGGAGAAAAATTACTAGCACCTGGAATGCCATAGACAAGTCATAATCCAAGGATTGGATGTCCAGCCCTAACATAAAAAATTTAGGACTTTAACCTCTCTGCCCAAGGAGTAGCACTCACCTTTAAAAGTGAGCAAAAAAATGAGCAAAAGGTTCTATGAAAAGATACTTCTGAAAGGGACAATTAAAATATCTCAGAAGAGGAAAGTAGAGCCAAATTGTCTACATTTGAAACCTCAATGGAATTTTTGAATTGGTCTCCAATCCAAAAAAGACACTTGGAAGAGCTCAAAAAAGATTTTAAAGAAAAAAAAAATATTTGAATTTGAAAAATTGGAAATTGAAAATATTTGAAGAAAATAAATGAGAGTCATTCAGGAAAATTATGAAAAATTCACTTAAATAAGCGATACTTTTAAAAGTAAAATTGACAAAAGGAATAACAAATCAGCTTCTTTATAAGTTAACCTGGGGGGCAGCTAGGTGGCCCAGTGGATAGAGCACTGGTCCTGGAGTCAGGAGTACCTGAATTTAAATCAGGCCTCAGACACTTAATAATTAATGAACTGTGTGGTCTTGGGTAAGCCAATTAAACCCATTGCCTTTGCAAAACGTCTAAAAAAAAGTCAACCTGACTAAATGAAAAAGGAAACACAAAAACTAACTGAAGAAAACAAAATCTTTAAAATTAGGCTGTAGGGAAAAGACAGATATAAAATAATTAAGTTACGAAAATTGATTATACTAGGAGGAGAATGCAGAGGAATTTGAGGATAATTAACACTGCATCAAGATGCAGAAAAGATAGTTTAAAGTAGAGAAAAAGAAGGGGGAATGTAAATATTGATTTGACTCAAAGGCCACAGGTACAAAAATATTTATAGAAGTCTTTTTGAATTGGCAAAGCATTGAAAATTGAAGGAATGCCTGTAATTTGAGGAATGGCTGAACAAGTGATGGTTTACCTGTATTACTTGTTTTTTATCCTAAAGAGATAACAAAAAGGGTAAAATCAAAGCTGCTCTTTTCATAGAATTGAAAACTCAGGGAACATCCATCACTTGGGGATTGATTGAAGAAATTGTGGTAAATGAATGTGATGGAATGCTCCTTGTTCAGTAACAATTGTTCTATAGAAATCATGAGAGATGAAATTTCAGAAAAGTCAGAAAAAGCTTTTGACGTTTTAACCTTGCATGGATATTGCATGACCTGATGCTGATTGAAATGAACAGAACCAGAAGAATATTATTCACACTAGCAACATTGGGTAATGTTCAACTATGATGACCTTGTTCATATCAGCAGTACAATAATCAGGGAGCAAAATGTCAAAGCCTGGGAAGCTAGAGGGATGTTTGATTACCCTTTCACAGCGAGCAAACCAGTAAGAGTAGAAATTCCAAAGCAGAAAATCAGGGACTAGAACCTCAACACCCAGCCAAAAAATAAATAGAAAAAAGAAAAAAAATCATGGCATTTTATACTCTGTACGAGAGTCTCAGGACTGAATGAACAGAATGACCCAAAACAATCTCCTGATAGGGGCAATAAAAATGCCATCTCAGAAGATGGAGAAAGCAGGGGAAAAATGATTACATATGATGTCACTAGGGGGTTGACGAATTAATTTCAATTCCAAAAAGACTTCTTGAAAGGGATCAAAAAGAATTTTAAAACCAAAGGAAAGAGGAAGGAGAAAAGTGGAAAAAGAAATGATAGTCATGCTGAAGAATTATGAAAAAAATTACCTGAAGAAAACAATAATTTTAAAAGTAAGGTTGACTTTCTGGAAAGTAAAATTTACTGAATGGAAAGGAGGAAAAAATACCTAAGTAAAGAAACAGAAACCTTAAACCTAGACCTGGACAAAAGAAACTGAATGACTGTGAGATGCCAAGATTCCAGCAAACAAAATCAAAAGGTTGAAAAGATAAAAGAAAATGTGTAGTATGTCTTACGATAAATAATTGACCCACAAAGGAATTCCAGAAAAGAAAATTTACAAATGATTGATTTACGTGAAATACTCAAAAAAAAAGAGCATGGAAAATATCATTCAGTAAATTATCATGGAAAAACTTATATCGTAGAATAAGATCATAAAATAGTCCTTGAAAGATTCTATCAATCACCCCCCCACCCAGTGTACCAAAGAATATTGTGGTCAAATTTCAGAATTGTCAGCTAAAGAAGAAGAGACTGCAAATAGTCCAAAAAGAATGCTATTTAAATGGAAGTGAGCCACATTCATGATTATGCAGTACTTATCAGCTTCAAGATTTAAGGATTGTATGGAAAGGGATGTTCCAGGGGACAAAGGAACTTAAGTTACTAGCAAGAATCTACTACCCTGCAAAATTAAACTTATTCTTTTATGGAAAAAGATGTATTTTCATTGAAATAAAAATCTTTCAAACTTCCCTGATAAAGATAGGAGATTTGAACAGAAAATATGATCTTCAAATATAGTAGTTAAGAGATTCATCAAAAGGTAAATGCAAGGTTTAGGAGTGGAATGTTTCTAAGACTAAAGTGTCTACATCTCTACACAGGAATACAGTACAAGTAACCCTTGAGAACTTTATTTGTCTTAGGAAATTTGAAAGGAACATATTTAGACAGAAGATGTAGATATATAGTTCTGTATTTTTTTCAGGTCAATTGATGGTCAATTTATTTGAAAAGGGGGTGTTTGTATAAATTGACCGTGTTGTGAGCAAGCTAGTAGTACTTGAGCATTGTATTTATATTGGGACAGTAAGAGGGATTGTTCTTGAAAAGATTATTAATTTAAATTAATTATGATGTAAAAATGATTATAATATTAAGAATTGTGCATCTATCAAGACAGTTGAAAGGAGCATACTTTGACAGAGGGAGCGAATACAAGACAGTTATAAAACAATTAGGACAAGGGCAAAGAAACAGGATTATGCTGGCACAAGAAGGCCAGAAACATTAGAATAGAATGGTATTTCTATTGGGACAGTTGAAGAGAGGGCATTTTGATAGAGGTTTTCAGGATGAAGTGCTTATGATGTGATTAATCTTATAAATCAATCAATATATCTATCTATTAATCATACCTTGAAAATTTTCCTTCTATCAGAAAAGATAAAAGGAGTATACAATTGACAGAGAGTTCAAGATAGATATAAAACAAGACATAAAAGAGATAATTATTAAGGAAAAGAAGGCATTAGAGGATAAATAGCAAAATATGATAAGGGTCAAAGAACCTATTATAGTAAAGGGAAAGATTGGAGAGTGAGCAATGAGTAAATCTTACTCTCAACAGATTTGGTTAAAATAGGGAATAATATATATTCCCAAATGGGTTTAGAAATTTATCCCACAAGACAAGGAAGTAGGAGGAAGGGGAAAATAGTATAAAGTTCAAGTTCAAGTTTAAAAAAATAAAGTAAAAGGGGAAAGGGAGAAAAAATGGAAGAGTTCTGGTAGAAGGGATAGCATATTGAGAGATGCAGTAGTTAAAAAACAAAACAGTGAGGAAGGAGAAGGGGAAAAGAGAGAGGAGAACAATCAGGTGAAAGATAGGTGGGGGAAAAAGTTACTACCAATTGTAAATGCAAATGGAAATGTACTCTCCCATAAAGCAGAAGGAGACAGCCTACTCTTCTTAGCCAAGTTCCCCAGGGAGAAGACAGTAGTTATTTATCTGATATAGGAAAGAGATTACAGAACAGTGGTGGACCAGGCCCTACTGTTTAATGTGATCAACCCCATCAGCTTCCTGTATCTCCCTCCCAATGGGTCTGAGACACCTACAGAGACCATAGATATCAATCAATACAGGGATGACAGGAACAATATTCAGATCACTTTAAAGACCCTCCAGCAAAAGTCCTTAAAGACTGGTATCAACTCTGAGCAGACAGTTGAGATATACCAAGAGAACAATGATTCTTACAAGAGGAAGGATGCCTTTTTTCTTGTAGGTAAAAAATTAATTTATACAGGCAAATCCTTATATTGCTCTCAGTGAATACAAAATGTTGAGAACTTTATGATTGTTCTGATGAAAGAACCCAAAGTAGCAACTTCTTCAATAAAATCACCAGCTACACAAAAATCAAATCCTGCTATGACTAATATAAGTAGTTCAATTGCAGCAGCTGTGATTCAATTTCTAACTTTTTTCCCGTCTTGTCCCACACCTCCACAGCTACATCTTCCACTCCAACACCAGCTGCAGAACCTTGTGAACCTATACCTTCTGATTCTCCTAAGAAAGAAGAAACTATCAAAGAAGCCAGTAAAAATTTGGTAAGCAACTAAATCTTACCAAAAAAAGCTAGAAAAAGGACAAATTAAAGATCCCCAATTTACTACTAAATTGGAATTTCTGAAAATCAAGGATTAGATCAATAAAATTTTAAGCAAGAAAACCATAAAGGGTTAAAGTTAAGAATCCTGGCTATGAAGTTCTCTTGAGAAAACATGAGGCCCAGATGTTTGCACAAAGTCAGAATGCTCTGATAACAGCAAATATCTTCCTGTGCTCTGTACTCAGGGAGGAGCTCTGGTCCTTCTTTACTTAACCATTATCTTACTCCTTTTAAGTTGATAGAAAAGAGAACATCTAGTCTGAAAGAAGAACCTGGGAACAATCTTTGAGTTATGCCGTTTTTGCATACCTTAAAGAGTGCAATAAAGTTCAAGGAGTGGTCTCACATGCATAAAAAAAGGACTGTCTGCTTGCAAAGACAGAGATGTAGTGGCCTGTTAATAAAACATTTTTAAAAATAAAAATGCATCTCTCCTGGTTGAAATCTCATTATTGAACCAGCTAGTTGTGTCCATTGGCACCACGAAGACTTTGAAAATAACGTATTACCGGGCTGCCCAAAAAGGAAAAGTCAAAGGGCTTCTCAAGTGGTGCCCTAACAGGGATGGGGATAGGGCAGGATAGGAACCAGGACCCTTTCTAAGCTGAAAGACAGAAAGTAGTGAGAGTACTCAGAGAAAAAGGTCATAATTAAACCAGAAGAACAGGAAGTTTGGGCTCGACAATTATATAAAACTGTAAAGAAACAAGAAGTAAATATAAATCTTTCAGATTTAAAGAGTTTCATAGAAAGAATTCAGACTGTTTCACCATGGCTTCCAGATATAGAATTAATCCCTGAAAAATGGAAAATAGTAGGAGAGCAGATGACTAGCTATGAACAAGAATGCCCTGATTATCTTAAAGAACAAGATTTCTTGATATTTAGTATAGTGAAAAATGCTTTTGGTAGAATAGAGCAACCTAAAAGACATTTCTCTACAGAAAGCTAAATAGACAATAAAACTGTACAAGATAAAAAGGAAATAGAAAAAAGAAATAAAGTTACACAGAACTTTGAAATTGGCCTCCTCCTCCCCCATCAGCTCCTTCTTATTCATTATTTCCAGATCTTACTGGTTTAAGAGAGAATTTCCCCTCATAGCATTCCTGAGACATCAGGAATTTGCCATTGGTCTGTGTTTGAGGATATGTGTTGAGATTGTAAGTTTGGAAAATTCTGTTGAGTTTGTGTGATCTGTGCTTGTGCCTCATCTGTCTTTATGTATTTAGATTGTCTATTGTGTGTTCAGGTTCTTCTATTGATTTGCTAGATGGGGAGAAAAGTTCCCCTAAAATTGTCCTTGGGTTTTTTCATTTAAATTGCTGCTCTTTGTTATTTTGGGCAGCTAGGTTTTAGGCATTGAATGCCCTCACTGGCTCTCCCCTTGAGCCTGCTTTCTGTGAGTAATCTGATCCCTCCTTCCTCACCTCTGCATTGTCTCTTGAGCACTTCCAAGAGGGATTTTTTTATTTTTATTTTTAAAAAAATAGGGAATGGATTTTGGTGTTAAATTGACTGAGGCCAAACTACTCACCCTGTTATTTTACTATTATGAGAAGCCCCCCCCCCCCCAGATTCCTTGTTTATGTTCCCTTCTCTTTCCTGTTCTCCTTGATTTTGTGCTGCCAGAGTGTTTCCCCCTCCCTCCCCCTTTCAGGAGGAAGAGCTACTTCAGGAAGAATTAGTAAAGTACATGTTAAAAAAGACCTTATTTTAAAGCGAAAGAAACAGCAAATATTTCCAAATATGTTAAACAAAGAAACCATAGAAAAAAATGTTATTTTAATTTGAAAATAGGGAAAATAAATTTCAGGAATTCAAGAGAGTCAGGTTAATTCTAAGGTGTATAATGCAGTTACCAAAATGCCCATATAGGGGAAACTAAATAATTAATCTTTTTCCAGAATGATATGGCATCTTTAGAGCTTCAGGAGTTTATCAATATAGATTCAGATATTGTTAGTTATTATAGAAAATTATGGGACATATAAGGGTTGTAGAATAGAAGACCAAACCCCGCCCCCCCAGAAAAAATCTAGTCTCTCTCTATAAAAGTTATTCAGTTTACTCTATTTGAAGAAGGGGGACAGGGAATATTCTAATTAGACTAAGGGATTTTTGAATGACTGCCTTCTCCAGGATTTTAGCAGTTGTAATCAAGAAATGTTAAATATTAAAACCTTGGAATGAAAAATGCATACAAGTATATAAGTATAAGTTCTAGTTCCAGTTCGAAATAGTATGAATTAAAGTCAAGAAGAGCTAATGAAAAGGAATGGTGGACAATGTGAGTTGTATAGTTTGAGTAAGAAATTCTGAAAGTACTGGAAATTAAATCCAGACTTAGAGAAAATTGGGGTTTCTTTTGAAACATTTGTTAAGTATGGAAATTGGTAAAAGCATGTAGACAGAAGGTTTGAGTAGGGTTGACTTTGTATACAAAAGATGGATTTTGGGAACTTTGGAAAATGGTGTACAAATAATTATAAGAAAAGAAAGTATAGTACTGTAAGTCAAAAGGGAGATATGTGTTTATATGAGGTTGGGGTGATTTATAATTGCATTAAATCTGTACTTTTTGCAATGTTTGGCAATGAATTGATTAGAAAAATAATAAACCCCATAAAGTGAAAAGTTTGATGTGAAAGCAATTGCTAGGTAAATGTTAATTTTGTTATGTTATTATTGATCCTATAAAATGCTAATCTAAAGATACATGTAAATTGAATTAAGGGGTTTGTAAAGAATATGTTTGAGTTTGGATTCTAATGTTTTATGGCCCGTCCAGAGTCATGAGAGTCAGGACATACTTGTGAGTTATGTGTTCTTAAGCTTTAGAATAACTAAACAAAGAGAATTTTACACTGATTGTGATGTAGTTAATGTCTTTGGGAAAAATATGGAGTGAGTGAGTAATGATAAACAGTAAAGGTAAAGAATTAGTACATATTATTTTGATATCTCAAATTGTGGGGAAATCTCTAATTCCCAGAGAATATAGAGTGTTCTAATATTAAGAAATGATGGTCAGTCAGGCTAGAAAGTTCTTATAAGTGAGAGCATTGAGAAGTTAGAATTGCACTGATGAAGATAAGAAGAATTTGCAAACTTTTTAGGCTTTTGGAAAAAAAATGATTTAAAACTGATTTGAATATGTCTTTTGGAATTTAAGAAAAGCATGAAGAAAATCTTGCAGTCATAAGAAGGGGTTTTTTTTAGCAACAATTGGTATTAAGAATTCTTTGTATTTTAAAGTTTTAAGGAACAAAGAAAATATATGTGCAATTGAAATATGCTGTGTACAATTAGTAAGCTTTGTATAAGAACAATTTAAGCTATACTTTTTGAGATTTTAAAATTGTTTTGTAATAACAAATGAATTGAAGTTTCACTTATCACATCCAGTGGAAGGTGCCAATGTATTTACTGATGCTACTCAAGTTCACAGGGCAGCCATAAATGATAAAGAAAATAGAGAAACTGTAATCCTCCAGATACTTTATAATCATATAGATACTTTTCCCCATTTTATTATGGCAACAATTCAAGGAGGAGAAAAGGTAAAACATGTAAAATATCATCTTTATCATTGTTTTTCTGTGTCTGGGACATCAATTGAAATAACAACTGACGATGGTCATCTTTTAAAACTTGGCTGGTGGAAATGTGCATTTCCCATGTCACTGGAATTCCTTACAATCCTACAGATCAGCCTATAGTGGAATGTGCTAACAGAAATATTAAGGAGATCCTCACTAAACAAGAAAGCGGAAAAGGATGTCCATTGCAAGGAATTCTAGACAAAGCAATATATATATATATATATATATATATATATACACATATATATGTATGTATAATTTTTTACAAATTTCTAATTTGAATGATTTGTCTCCAGCCATGAAACATTTTATACAAATTAAGAAACAATTGGAAAGAAAACACTTCGAACATAAATCTGAAAATAAATCTATGGTATTGGTAAAAGAGTTCGATGGCTTATGGTTTGGACCTTATAGAGTATTAATATGGGGACCAAGGTTTCTTTGGGTTTCCAGAGATCATGGAGACAAATGGGTTCCTGCAAAAAAGAACAAGAAATGTGGAAACTGAGGAAGAATCAACAAAAGAGAAGGCAAGACAAGAAAGGAAGAATCATGCTCATAAAAGACAATTGGGGCGGCTAGGTGGCGTAGTGGATAAAGCACCGGCCTTGGAGTCAGGAGTACCTGGGTTCAAATCCGGTCTCAGACACTTAATAATTACCTAGTTGTGTGGCCTTCGGCAAGCCACTTAACCCCATTTGCCTTGCAAAAACCAAAGGAAAAAAAAAAGACAATTAAAGATACTCCTAAGAACATTTATGATGATGCAATTGTTAACTGTAGGAAAGGATGATGTGACTGACTATTGATGGGTTTTCATTCTGTCTCCAACATGGCTGAAAGCACTATCCTGAACAGATACTATTCCAGAATTGATTTTACATGCAAATCTTTCTTGCATGTATGACAAAGGTGGTCTTGAAGAAATAACAAGTAATGAGTCCATACAGAACTTTAACAAAACAATGACTTTCATGGCATTGATTAAAGGATTACCTGTGTGCTTCCAGAAACAAATGGGAAGAATCTGGTTGGGTACTGAATGGAATTACACTAAAACTATTGTACCTGCTGATAGATGGTGTACTCAGATTGTGGATAGATTGCTGTATTTGGGGGATATTGCTGTAAAAACAAATAAGACCTGATCAGATAGCAGATAAGTTAATTTCCTTCTTTCATTCACCCCATGATGGTCTATTGCATTTTATATTACCTTATGTTTTGTTTGGTGCTGGACTTTTATTGTTCTGTATCTGTTTGCCATTGTTGATAAAGGCATTGATGTTTTTTGTCAACACATCTATATATCAATCCACCAAGGCAACTCTTTCCACAAGATCTGTGAGCGCTTTGCGCTTAAACAAGAAGGGGTAATGTAAAGGGTTAAAGTTAAGAATGCTGACCATGAAGTTCTCTTGAGAAAACATGAGACCCAGATGTTTGCACAAAGTCAGAATGCACTGATAACAGCAAATATCTTAGTGTGCTCTGTACTCAGGGAGGAGCTCTGGTCCTTCTTTACTTAACCATTATCTTACTCCTTTGAAGTTGATAGAAAAGAGAACATCTAGTGTGAAAGAGGAAACCTGGGAACAATCTTTGAGTTATACTGTTTTGCATACTTTAAAGAGGCCAATAAAGATTAAGGAGTGGTCTCACATGCATAAAAAAAGGACTGTCTGCTGGCAAAGGCATAGTTGTAGTGGCATGTTCATAAAAATTTTTCTGCATGTCTCCTGGTTGAAATCTCATTATTGAATATGCTGGTTGTGTCCATTGGTGCCACGGAGACCTTGGAAATAAGGTACGACCTAGCTGCCCAAAAGGAAAAGTCAAAGGACTTTTCAGAAAAGCAATGATCACATTATTAAAAGCAGGTTAATTTTATGAGAAAGCCAATAAAATAAACAAATCTTTGTTAAAAATTATTTTAAAAAGAAGGAAGATAAACAAATTATCAGTATCAAAAATGAAAAGGATGAACTAACCACCAATGAGGAGGATATTAAAGAGATAATTCTGAGCCATTTTGCTGAACTTTATGCCAATAAATTGGATAACTTGAGTGAAATGGACGAATATTTACAAAAATTCAAATTTCCCAGATTAACAGAAGTAGAAATAAATGTCCTAAATAATCCCATTTCAGAAAAAGAAATTGAAACAAAGATCAATAAAGGCCCTAATAAATAGTCTCTAGGTCCAGATGGATTTACAAATGAATTCTACCAAGCATTTAAGGAATAATTAATTTATATTCTACATAAATTATTTAAAAATAGGATTTCTGCTAAACTCTTTTATGACTCCAATATAGTGTTGACCTAAAGCTGGAAGAATAAAAGCAAGGAAAATTATAGATCAATAGATCAATCTCCCTTATGAAAACTGATGCAAAAATCTTAAATAAGATATTATTTAATAGTAATTATAATAATATTTAGTAATAAAAATTTAATAATAAATTATTACCAGGATGATACATAATGATCAGTAAGAATTTATATGAAGTAGGTAGGGAAGATTCAATATTAGTAAACACTTAATATAACTGACCATATCTATAGCAAAACCAACAGAAATAATATAAGATTATCTCAGTAGATCCCAAAAAAGGCTTTACTAAAATACAGCATACAATCTTATTAAAAACACTAGGAAAGTTTAGGAATAAATTGAGTTTTACGTAAAATAATAAATAATATCTATCTAAATATTAACAAATATTATATTTAATGGGAATAAACTGAGAGCATTTCCAATAAATTCAGGGGTGAAGCAAGGATGTCCATTATCACCACTACTATTTAATATAGCATTGAATATGCTAGCAGTAGCAATAAGAGAAGAAAAAGAAATTGAAGGTATCAGAATTGGCATTGAAGGAAGCAAAACTTTCACTCTTTGCAGATGATATAATGGTATACCTAGTGAATTTGAGAAAATCATCTAAAACACTGTGAAATAATTGATAAATTCAGCAAAGTAGCAGGATGTAAAATAAGCCCATATAAATCACTAGCATTTCTATATATGAACAACAAAGCCCAAGAGTAAGAGATAGAAAGAGAAATTCCATTTAAAGTAACCATAAACAACAGTAAATACATTGGAATATACTTCCTAAGACAAACCCAGAAATTGTTTGAACACAATTATAAAACACTTCTCAACCAAATAAATTCAGATCTAAATCATTGGAGAAATGTCAATTGCTTATGATTAGGTCAAGCTATTATAATAAAAATGGCAATTCTCCCCAAATTAAATCACTTATTCAGTGACATACCAATCAAATGACCAAATAACTAATTTCACAGGCTAGAAAAAATAGCAACAAAGTTCATCTAGAACAACAAAAAGGCAAGAATAGCAAGGGAATTGATGAAAAAAATATAAAGCAAGGTGGCCTGGCTCTATCAGGTCCAAAACTATACTATAAAGTAAAAGTCATCAAAACTTTCTGGTACTGATTTAGAAATGGAGTGATAGATCAATGGATTAGGAGGATTTCAAAAGAAATAATAGCCAATGACTACAGTAATCTTATGTATGACAAATCCAAAGGCATCTTCTGGGATAATAATTCATTTTTTAATAAAAATTATTGGAAAAACTGGGAAATATTTTGGCAAAAACTAGGCCTGGACTCATATCCCATGCACTATACCACATTAAGGTCAAAATGAGTACAGGATTTAGACATAAAAGGTGATAGCGTAGATAAATTAATAGAACAAGAAATACTCATATCCATGGAAAAGTGATAAATTTCTGACCAAAGGAGAATTAGAGTACATTATAAACTGCAAAATGAATGATTTTGACAATATTAAATTTTAAAGCTTTTGCAATAAAACATGCTTCCAAAATTAGAAGGAAAGCAGAAAGCCGGGAACCAATCTTCAAAACTAGAAGTTCAGATAAAGGTCTCATTTCTAAAATATATAGAGAATTGCATCAAATTTAAAAGTTTACAAATGATTCCCTAATTAATAAGTGGACAAATGTTATGAATAAACAGTTTTCAAATGAAGAAATGAATGCTATATATATATAATCATATGAAAAAATGTTGCAAAACACATCATTGATTAGAGAAATCCAAATCAGAACAACAATGAAATATCACTTCACACCTATCAGATTGACTGAGATGAGAAAAAGGGAAATTGATCAATGTGGGACAGGTTGTGGGAGGACTGGGACATTGATGCATTGCAGCTGGAGCTCTGAACAGACCCATACTTTCCGGAGAGCAATGTAGAACTATACCCAAAAAGCAATAAAAATGTTAATTCCATTTGGACCAATAATTCCAATTCTAGGCCTATATCCACATGTTCCAGAATATTCATAGCAACTCTTTTTCTAGTGGCAAAGAATTGGAAACTGAAAGGATACCCATCAGTTGGAGAATGGCTAAACAAGTTATGAAACATGAATACTACGGAATATTATTTTTCTATAAGAAACCATAAATGGTCAAACTCTAGAGAAGCATAGAATAACTTAGAGGACCGAATGCTGACTTTAGGGAGTAGAACCAAGCAAACAATGTACACAATAACAGCATTCTGAGTTGTTCAACCTTGATGGAAACAGCTCCTCTCAGCAGTTCAGAGAGTTTAGACAGCTATGGACAATGTTATCCCCATTCAGAAATGGAAAAACAAAGCAAAACAATAAGAAAAAACCCTTCGGAGTCTGATGAATGCTTTATAAAAATTATCTCTTATGTTTCTCTTCCCCTTAATCCTAATTCCTCCTATTGAATATGACTAATCTATGAATATATTTATTAAAAATAAGTCTGTACAAAGCTAAATGACTGTTGCTGAGAGAAGGGGGAGCTGGGAGGGTGGAAGGAAATTTTGTAACTTTAAAATACATATATGTAGATGGATGAAAAGAATAGATTAATTAATTTTTAAAAAGTCAGTAAAACTCCTACTAGTATTAATCTAACACCGTATGGCAGACTTTATAGGCAGATAGAATCTCAGTTTACTGTTAGGTATCATTCTCTCCTCTTTTGTGTAATTGGTCTATTTTAATATTTTGGTTAATAATCCACATTAGTATTTCTTTCCTGATGTGTACACAATTATTACCGATTTATTCAAATACCACCTTTGGGGCAACTTCAGCTATCCAGTACACTAGCAACAGATTGGCAGTAAACAAACAAATAAATAAATAATAGAAAAAGAAAAAGACTTTGAGCAGGCAAAATAAATAATCATGCCTTTCACACACTGAAAAACTCCTCACATTCCTCACCCATTTGGTTATTTGGAACCTAGTATTAATCAACCTGTTTATAAAGAAGGCTCCTTTTAGGTATTACATTGATAGGAAGTAACAAAAAAATAAAACATAAGTATATAAAAATAAATAGGAAGAAATGGAAAGAAAAATACAATTTAATTTGAAGATAAATAATCCTGCAAACATCAATGATAATGCCAATATTCTATCTCTAATACCAGTGCAATATAATAATAATAATTGATGTGAATAATTATTGCTCTCAATAAAAGAAATAGTTAAGTATACTATTTAAGTAAGGGAAATAAATGATAAAGTTAGTAAAAGTCTTTATCAAAAATGAGATTTTTTTAAATTGATACTTTATATTGCAAACTTGAATTATCCCAAAAATCCACATATGTTAAACTGTTCAGTTATCTGAAAGTGATTAAAGGAAGTGTACAGAATATTTGCTTTTGTTTTGTTTTGTTTTGTCTTTTTTTATTTTAAGTCCTATAAGCCTTTCTCAATTTAACAATTAATCCTTTAGGATAGGTTTCAGCATTTGTATTTAAATAGCTGTTTAACTGAATGCCAATAAAATTCATTCTCTTTGAAAAAAAGGAGCTAATGAGAATGGTAATGAAAAATAGCATGATTAAAAAATCATTATATTTTAATAATCAATATTGGTGTTTATTCATTCCTGAAAGGAGAGTCACAGTAAATTAGGACAAATGACTTGTCAAGGTAGATATGGAAATTTTTAAGAGAGCACATGAAAGAAACAATAGGCAAAGGAATTTTGTGATATGTGATTAAATCAACTCTTTAATCTGCTTAAATGAGTAATTATGTGACATTAAAATATAATTTATGGGAAGGAAATATTAAGGCACAAGCCACAATAATTCTATGCAGAGCTTTATTCATGCAAGTGGTTTACTTTCATCAAAAGATCTAAAAAATTGTTTAAAAGTACACTAGAAACCAATTGCTTGTTTATTGTTGTTTGATTGCTTTTCAGTTAGTCTAATTCTGTGATAAATTCTATTGTGGTTTTCAAGACACAAATATTATAATGGTTTGACATTTCCTTCTCGAGTTCATTTTATAGATGATAAATTTGAGGCAAAGTTAAGTGACTTACCCTGGTTCACTCAACTAGTAAGTGACTGAAACCAAACTTGATCTCAGAAAGAGGAGTCTTTCTAACTCCTAGTGTAGCACACTATCCACTTGGTCATCTGAACTATTTCTCAAATAAGCAATGTCATCTATGGAAATAAAAAGTTGAATGGAAAATAAATTCATTTAATAAATGTTATAAAGATGAAAAGATATGAAAAGTGCTATGACAAAAAGGAAAAAAATGCAGAAGACAACAAGTTTGAAAAAAGTTTGGCAATGAACAGTTAAACCAAATCATCCAACAATTCAAGACAAAAAATATAACCTAATAATTATCACAAGATGAGTGGAAAAGCTTATCTTAAATAACTAACTTTCCCCCTAATTATTCATTTTTTTTTTCCTTCAAGAAAACTAGAGCCAGTATATGGTATCTCTAATATTGCAATGCAAGGTATGTATAGATTACACAATGTCTCCATAGAGATCAAATTCAGGAGATCTATACTGGAAATGATGCAATAGTGAGGGATAGATTAATCTGTTTCCAAGGATTCTGGAACAGTGATGATTATCAAAGTTTTATATGTATGCTTGGGGCGGGGAGGTACGAGTATATGTTTCTTCTGGTCTCTTAATAGCAAAAAAAAAAAATGTGACAACATTTAAAAAAATCTTTCAGTTTCTACACATATTTTTCAAGTATGTAGTTATCTGAATAATTTGTATACACAAAAAAACATCATCCATGAGGTTACAAACAGGGAAGAGGAAATATTTCACAAGTGATATTGCACAGTAAAACACATGTAGAAATACATATATATGTATATGCATGTATACTTCATTTGGAAAGTCAGAAAAATATAAACTTTTAATCCTTTCTTTCTAGTGGTACTTCCCATTTATATATCAAATTATGTAAAATTCATTAAAGTAAATTAACATAAAATTTTGCGGCACTTTGTACAGAAATATTAGGATAAGAAAAAAATGATGTAGATAGCTGCTTCGTAAAAGCTGCCAGTGACATAGAGGAGATCCATCAGAGTTTAGACTGAAGAAGAATCCCTCATCAGTGGTAATTTCTTCTAGTTTATCTTGATTATAGATGGCATTAATAACATTCCTCAGTATTTAGAATATTGTAGAAACTAATTAAAATCATTCTCGCATTCATATTTACTAGGTTTGTCATCAAAATAAATTAGACCATAGGACATATGAAGATTGATAGAAGGACCAAGATAATTTTAACCTATTGAAAGTAAGGCTTAATTTGAACACAAAATGGGATATTATTATCTGTTAAAAATTTATTTTTAAGCATTTGCAATCTAAGAGATGTATATTAAAATGACTGATAATTCTGAAAATTCCTTGAAATTATTGATAGTGAAATTGATTGATTTTAAGGTACCCAAATTTAAATCAATATAGTAAGAAATGTTAGGAAACACTAAAATTATAAAAAATTTGTTCTATACCCCTCATAATATAGTTGGAAAAAGTCAGCTAAAGGACTTTTCCAAATTTATGTGGATTGGCATAATTTGAAAACTGATTTTCTTACTTCAAACACAGTGATCTTTTCCACTCTCATCTCATCATTTTCCACTTTCAACTCCTCTTCATGAACATTTGTCCCATTTGTCTACATCCTAACCCAGCTGACCATTTCCAACATTCACTAACCTTGCTCATTTTCTCCTATAATCAGTTGGGTGGTGCAGTAGATAGAACACTGGTCTTGGAGTCAGGAGGACTTCAGTTTGAATCTGGCCTCTGGCATTTGACATATGCCAGTTGTGTGAACTTGGGCAAGTCATTTAACCCTGAATGCCTCACATCCAGATTGATTTCCAGTCATCCTGATTCACATCTGGCCACTGAATACAGATCACTCTGGTCTAGAAAATGAGGTTGGTGACTTAGCATGACACTCCCTCATTGATGTCCAATTTGCTTGCATGTCATGATATCACCTCTCTGATATTATGGTCTTCTTTGAGAATGAAGGACAAACATTATTATATTATTTTTCTCCTATCTATATTGCTTAGAAAATGCAGCTATCAATATAGAAGATATTCTATATTATGAAAATAACAGTTAATTGATATTTTATTGTTTATTTAGCTTTATGATCATCTTATCCAGTTTTTCTATCATATTTTCTTAATAGTATACTTTACTGTAGGTTTTTGTTACATAATTCTGAACTTATGCAACTTACATCTACTTTGTACCTCTCCATTATACTTTGACAAATATAAAATCCTTCATGAACAGTTGTTTTTAAAGGCTCACACTCACTGAAATAAACATGAAACAGAAAAATATCTGTATAAAACAGTTTCATGATATTGCAATTCTTCAAATTAATCCCAATTTCGGGAAACATTTGGGATTAGACAAGCACACAGTATGTATGTGTATTTTTGGATAAATGAATGTGTTTATGCATATAAGTATATGTATTTTATGCTTTATAATCAAATGTACATGTCTGTGACTTTCACTTCTTGAGCTAAGATATGACATGATCATGACTCTAGGCCATGGGTGTCAGTTTGGCAGCCACTTGAAGGTAGAAGTCATGATGATATGTCCTCTTCAGAAAATGAGTAGTAAATTGTTTTGGAGAAACAGAGTAGAACTGTTGGAAAAAAAACTATGAATTTGTATTTGGTTGATCTTGATTCAAATCCTTAGACTGACTTAAAGCTGGTTTTGTTAGGTAAATCACAACATTACTTTCAGTTCCTCTATTTTTTAAGTTTATGATATTTAAATAAATGATTTTTGTTACCTTCTAATATAAGATCTATATTCCCTAGAGGCTCTTCAAACTCTGTACCAAGGATTTCATATCAAATCAAACCATAATCTACCACAGACTAAGCAATTACTCATACTTTTTACTAGACATTAATCTAAGTGAAGGGAATACAAAACCCAAAGAAAATAAAAGGACTTTATGGTCTCCCTGTGAGAGAGCACATGATACATGATATATAGCCTATAGATAAAATACCCAGAAGCTGATTTTTTTGGAATTGTTAATTGCAGCTTTTTCTATCTCATGCATCTTCATGTAAAAGATCATTAAAAAAAAAAAAAAAAAAACTTTAGTTGCATCTTGTAGGAAATCAAGGAGGCTGATACAGAGGTGAAGAGGAAGGCTATTTCAGGCCTCCTGTCAGTGTAAGATACTAGCAATAAATGTTGTAATGATGACCAGAAGATGAGACCAGATGAAAGTGCATGAGAAAGAAAAGAGAATCTGAGAAGCTCATTTTACCAAAGATTATTTCAAACTAGAAATACTCAATGGCCTTTCTTAATCCTCTACATCATGTTCTATGTGAGCATGAAACCAAAGTTGCAAATTCACTATATTTACAATTCTCAGAGATTTTCTTGGTTGCCTGCTGGGCATTTCCCAAGGAGAGGAGCAGCTTGATTTGTCAATATGATTATTCAATAACAAATGGTTACAATTCCTTAATTAAATCCTTTAACTATATACTCCCAATCTGGAAAGTGGAGCTTGGAGACACAGAGGAATTAATTAATTAAAAAAATAATCCTTGAAAGATGTCAAATGTTATTCATACATTCCTACAGAAAGAATGAGATATACTATTCAGTGCAGCAAAAAGGTCCTACTCACCATTACATTAATTTCCATTGCAAAGACCATAGAAAAGCTCACTGTGACAGTTCCTGGGAAAAGTAGAGGCAGTAGGGATAGATTATAGGATAAGAAAACTTTTTTATATACACATTCCCTGTCAACATAATTTTTTTAGAGGTGTCAGTTGCAAAGAGTTGGATTAAGGAAGTATACTGCTGTAAGTATTAACATGGGGTGGGGGTGGGGGGGAGACTGTCAACCAAAGGTCCTGTTGAGAAAGGCAAAAAAAGACTAGTTCTTAAATTATATATCTAATGTCAAAGAATTAGAAATGCTGCAACAGCACTCATCTATATGAAAAAAAAAATCAAAACAAAGCAAAGCAATTTAATGGTTCCCCATGTACTAAGAATAATTCCTAAAGCAGAGAATGTTCCTTATTTGGATGATATAGGGATTTCACAGCTATTTGAATAATTTGTGATTTAACATTATCTGAAGTAAAAAAAAATCTTTCTCTCTATACACTTATAAATATATGAATACATCTATTTGCATTGATTATACTAATATTTTCTTGTCCAATATAAATATATACTGTTATATAGATTGTAGAGGCTTATATACATATTATGACTTGATGATTGATAATAGATTAAGAAAGAGACTAACAGATAATAAATCCCTGGTTTTATTCATATAAGGAATTTCTCAAGGAGAAATGTTCTTAAACTATGGAGTTTCCTAAATAGTAAGAAACTGTGTTTTGAGCAAAGAAACATGAGCAATATATTAACAGGCTTGAATCCAGGGATTTCTAACTCTAAGCACTGTTGTCTATTATTCTAACATTCCTTTAATATATTATTCTAACATTCCTTTAATATATTTGTGAATGCAAAAAATTGCTTTAGTTTCAAAAATTAAATTAACTCATAAACTCCATTGTAATATACATGACATCTCCTAGCTGTCCCTGATAAAATTATAAGATGTTGTTATGAAAACAGCAAGTTAATTTTTTTAAGATGTCCCTTTACTCAAATGGCCATGGTAGAATCATTCTCATGCATTTGGAATTCCTCGATCCTTGGATAATTTTGTGATTTCCTACTCAGAGAAAATGAATGGGGAACCTCTTTCAAGTGACTGAAGAGAGATATTATTAAATGCATGTCAACAAAAATTTCTAAGCATCTAATGAGTACCAGAAACTTTACCAAATATTGAGAATCCAATAGGAAAAAAAGGGGTGGGGGAAGATCCTGTGTTCAAGGAGCTCACAATCAAATATAGGAGAAATAAACAAACAGCAATGTATAAAAGTCACATATGCAAGAAATTGTAGCTAATCTCATATGTAAACACTTGAATTAGGAAGAATTGTGAAAAGATCCTTTCAGATGGTAAGATATTTGATATTTGATAAATATTTGAATGAAGACTGGAAAATAATTCTTGGCATAGAAAATGGACAGCAATAGTTCTCAGAGTCTTGAGGTGGAGTGGTTTATGCAAGCAATGGAAAGAAGCCTAATGACACTGCATTGTGGATTATTTTAGGAAGAGTAAGATGCAAAGAGTGTAATAGTAAGAAAATGTCAGTATAAGAAACCATGCAGATTTATTTTAAAATGATCTAGATAATTTTATATTTGAGGGTAGAGTAATGGAGGTGACACTAGATTCATTGAGTGAGTGAGTGGTTGGAGGATCTCTGAGATAGTTACATTGAAAATCAAGTGGAGAATTATCTAGAATTTAAAGAGAATTGAGAGGGAAATCAAGGATCAGATAGCTGCTGTCCAGGAATGAAATGACAAGAGTTTATAACAAGTTTGTGTTGTAAGAATAGACTATTTGCTATATATATGAAAGATATTACAAAGGTAAAACTGATAATATTTGGCAATAGTTTGAAAATTAAAGGAAGGAGATAAGTGAAAGATGACCACTATTTGTCAGCTGGATGGATGGGAGAAAGGTGCTGCTCTCCTAAGTAATTATGAAGTTAGAAAGAAGAGGAGGTTTAGTAAGAAAATATGAAGTTCAGTTTTGTGGAGACTGAATATAAAATGCCTGTGAACATTCTGTTCAGACTGGCTAATTGACAATTGCACTTTCAAGAATGAAAGTCAGGGATAAGTTTAAGGTGAAATAAACACATCTGAATAGTATCTGCATAAATATGATCAATGAACTCACAACATTTTATGAGACTATCAAGAAAAATAAGAGGGAAAAGATAAATGAACTAGGAGACAATACAAGGAATGGGGATTCAATGTTTGTGGGCATTGACAAGATCGACAAATAGGAAACTGAGAAAGAGTTGTTAGTCAAATGGAGAGAGAATTCTCATCAGAATCTTGAGGGAAGAGAGTACCAAGGAAAAATGACTGATTTCATCAAAGACTGCTGTAATATCAAGAAAGATAAGGTTTGAAAAAAAGACTATTACAGATGACTTTGGAAAGAGACATTTCAGTTGTATGATAAAATCAGAGGTAAGTCTGAAAGGAGACAAAAGAAGTATAGACATGTATTATAAAGAGTCTTCTCAAGGTGATTGGCAACATAGGGTTGGAAAGATAAAGTGCAATGATGCCCTAGCTAATTTGAAGGATGGAAGATGTGTTTTTGGTTATTTGTTTCTTTTGATTTTTTTCTTTAAAAATATGGGTACATTTGCAGTCAATAGGAAAGAAATAAAAAGGTGTAAAGAGATAGATGATTAGCAAGCCAATAGGGATGTTAGAGGGATTAATCTACTGAAAAAGATGCCATAGAATGGGATCACAATATATATAAAGGGGTTTTCCTCTACAAGGTTCACTTTTTCGTGTAAGATCAAAGAAGAAACTGGAGGAAAGCATTTGAGCAATTTAAATTTTTTAAAAGGGAGAGAAGAAAATTTCTTCATATATACTCAATTTCCTCAGTGAAATATGAGATAATTATATTGTGCACTTAAAACTTTTGGTTCTGGAATTTAAATATCAGGGAATTACAGAATCATAAATTGGAAATGAGAAGTATATTAGAAATGTCAACTTGATTAACCTCTTCACTTTTATTGAACAAGAAATGAAAAGGAAATTAATACCAGGAAGTAAAGTGACTTGGCCAAAACTTTAGAGGAGAGATGTAACAAAGCTTAAGTTTGAACCCAAGGCTTCTGACTTGCATTACAAAATTCCTTTTTTTCTATACCACAAGTTGAGTGACATGATTCGGGTAAGATACTGATTAAAGTCATTTTTATTGCATTCCCCAAAATAACTCATTATGCATCTGTCATCTACCACTTTGTCTATCTAAATGTTTCTTGAAATTACATATTTCTATTTTGAGAGTGCAACTTCCTTCTGGGTAATGAATTGCATGAGTTTATTACCTGCTATGCAAAGTGCAAATACGTATCTTTTGTCCTAAATTCATTTTATCAAAATTAAAATGGTTGCCTCCTAGTTTTTATAAAAAGATCTCTTTATGAATTCAGAAAAAATCATGATGATCCCTTCTCAGACTCCACTGAAAAGAGATCAACTTCAGTAACGCTTCACCTTTGGGACAATAATTTCTTGGAAGTGGAAGTAATCCCATTTTATTTTAACCTAAATATATAGTATATAAAACAATAATGAAAGGAAAAATTACTTTTCCCTATGTCACACATCAATTAGTGAAAGGGTTAGGATTTGATTCACAGTTTTCGAAATTAATCATAGGGATATTTTCATTTTTCAACATTCATTGAATAATGCTATTAGGAGTCAAATTTGGAGTATTAAGAATTTTTGCTTTGCACATGATGATAAAATTAATATAAACACTAAGCATTCATTTAAAATTAATTTGTAATATTAACTATCACATAAAATTTCAACACAATAATAGTAACTGTTTTTCATTTTTCACATTAAATACTCAATTATGTGGGTAAGAGATAGGATATTAATCTTGGACTTCTTGATTACAAGTCCTGTTAAGTAGCATTTAGACTCTGCTCTACATACAAAGTTGCCTTTTAAAATCCAAATGACATGATTATGGAGTTTTTGCAATTTTCCTTTTATTTTCCTTTTCTCAATTATATGTAAAAGCAATAATTTTTTTTAAAAAGTTTGAGTTCTGAATCCCCTTCATTCTTTCCAACCCATCTATTTGTTTGAGAAGACAAACACTGATAAAGAGTATACAAAAGTAATTATACAAAACTATTTCTATATTAGTTATATAGGAAAATGAATCAGGGACCAAAAAACCTAAGGAAAATTAAATTTTAAAAAGTAAATATTGATCTATACGAAATCACTACTATAAACAAAGCACTGTCCTGGGTTTTGGAAACATAAACATAGCAATAAAACAATGACTGCTTTAAATGATCTTTGGGGGGCATAACTTCAGGGAGAAGGTATTAAGTGTACAATACACTCAGTGATAAATTGATACAAATTATATAAAATATATACCATTTATATAAAATTTATGTAACATATATACAAATTATATAAATTTATATATATTTTCTATCAGAAAGAACATTAATATGAGAGGGATTGGATTTTGAAGTTTGTGCTCATAATTTCTTACAGAGCAATAGTACTCCAACATATTTTATACCACAATTTTTTCAGTCCATCAATTTATGAGCATCTCCTTAATTTCAAATTATTTTGGCAGTACAAAAAGAGGTGCTCTAAATATTTATGTACATGTGCATCATTTCCCCTTTCATTTGATTTTTTGGGGATCTAGACCTAGTGGAGATTGTGGAACAAGGGCTATGCACATTTTTATTGTCCTTTGGGTATAGTTCCAAATTGCTACTCACAATTTTTGAATCATTTCACAACAGCTGCAACAATGCATTAGTTTCCCAGTTTTCCCACATCTTCTCCAACTTTGATCATTTTCCTTTTCTGTCATTTTTATCTAATTGGAGTGTTGGGAGGTGATTCCACAGGAATTTTTAAATTTGCATTTTTCTAATCAATGATGATCTGGAATATTTTTTCATATGACTAAAGATAGTTTTAATTTCTCTTTCTGAAAAATGCCTGTTCATATCCTTTGTCCATTTACCATATATATACCATTTGGAGAATTATATATATTCTTATAAATTTGACTCCTGTATATTTTAAAAATGAGTTCTTCTTTAGAAAAAATAGCAGGGAAGAATTTTTCCCCATCTTTCTGCTTTCCTTCTAATTTTGGTTGCATTTGTTTTATTTGTGCAGAAAATTTTGACTTTTAAATACAAGACTCAAGAGATACAAAGAAAAGTAAAAGTAGAGAAAGCATAAGGAATTAATGTAGCTAAACAGCATTTCTCTGTATGAAATTATACTTGTAAGCTAAGAATTTTCCTTTTGGGGCAGATAGAGGGATAAATAGATTGAAGGCATGTGTGTGAATTGAATTTAATGGGAGGATAATTTTTTTAATTAAATTAAGGGGTGAGTAAGAGGCAGGCACTGGGAGTATGGTAAAGGAAGAGAAAGAAGAATGGAGTAAAATATCTGTTACAACAGAAGTGAAAAAGAACTTTTAAAATGGGGGGAATGTGGGCAATGTGGAGACTAGTATGAAGCTTACTTTCCTTGGAATTGCTTCAAAGGGAGAATAAAAATGCACATTAAGTTGGGAATAGAAATCTATCTCATCAAAGAGAAAAGTAGGAAGTAAAGGGGATATAAAAGGTTGAAATGAGAGGGATGAGAGGGAAAATTTAGAGGTAAAAGTCAAGCAAAATACTTGAGAATAAATAGGGTGAGAGAAGAGAGTAGAATAAACAAGGAGAAAATAAGATGGAAGAAAATACATACTGGTATTCTTAATTGTGAAAAAAATTTTCAGCAAGTTACCTTGATAAAACATCATTTCTCAATTTTTAGAGACCTATCTAAATTCATGGAAATAAGCACTATTTGTTAATAGCAATATTCTATGATCATCTTCTTTGAATGATTTAGATATTCTCAGAAACACATTCATCCTAGATAATTCTGAAGGATGATGGAAAATGCTATCCATCCTGAGACAAATATTTGATGGAGTCTGATTGTCAATTGGAGAATACTATTTTTTTCCTTACTTTAGTTTTTTTTTTTTATTTTATGTGTTTTCTTTCGCAAAATGAATATCATGGAAATATGTCTTGTTTGCCTGCACATGTATAACCTATATGACATTGCTTTTTTTTTTTCAGAAAAGGGAAAGGGAGACTGAGGGGGAGAGCATCTGGATCTCAATTTTTAAAAGCAAATATAAAAATGACTTTTTACATATAATTGAGGAAAATTCAAATAATACATTTGAGAAAACAGAATAAAAATAATGGATGTAAGCAAGCAGCCCTGCTTTCTCCATTTTTGAGTGGGAAAGTATGTGTGCATTGTCCATTGTTCAGAACCTAGTCAAACATATCATCATGAAATTGATAAACAATACTGCAGCACTTCTCCAGTGACCTAAATTTGGCCATGAATTTTCCACAAAGCAGTCTCAGAGTGCTTTGTTAGAGCTATTAATTCTATGTACAGATCTCTCTTCTACTCTTACCATTTCTCCCAGACTTGTTAATCAACAAATATCATATCAACTGTTCCTTAGCCATTTCTGAAGTCACCTAGATTTTTGATACATAATTGGTTTCCAGGTAAAAATTCAGTTTATAAAACCAACTCTGGCAAGAATCTTGCTGGCAATGACTGATAGGAACCCCGATTCTCACTCTGTGCTAGTCATAGGACAGCTCATTTTCCTTATTTTTATATGTGGATAATAGAGGCATCCTTGAATGTCTATCCTTGCCATACAATGCATAAAATTTCTGTTTCCTTTTTTGTTTTGTACCTATAGCAATGGACACTGATGTCCACTAAATTATTAAAGCATACCCTTTCCTATTTCCACAGACTAGCTGTTTTGACTCAGACATTACACATCTACCAACTCAGTTACATTTTGGAGTGTACTAGGTAGAACCATAAAAGAGTATTTTATTTAGACTCAAGATCTAAATCAAAATCCTCTATGATAAGAATCTTTGTGGTGTCTCAATGCCTTGGTTTCCTTATCTGGAAAATGGGAAAAATAATATCTCTAATTTAAAAAGGTCTATTATGAAAAGTAAATCAATTAAATACTTTATAAACATTAAAATATTTGCATATAAATATCAGAATAATTATCATATATTATAACACATAATAAACTTTATACATGATTATTATATGTTCATAATTACTACATTAAAATTGTTTCTTCTTCACAGCTTTATTGATTGATCCTTCTTAAGAACTTTTTGATATTTTAAAGGAATAAGACTCTATTTAGGATTTCAATGACTTTGAATAATTCATCATAAATGCCTGAAATGTATCTCATCCATACTTCTATCTCAAAAAAAGAAAAACCTTTCTTCCTTTTAGGAAAAACTCAAAAGTTTCCTTCTATAGATTACAATTTCCTTAGCCCTCCCAACTGCTGGTACCCTTCCTTTGAAATTTTCCTAGATTTAATTATCTCCAGTAACTTGGATGATGGTTCTGGGTAAATGCTTTGGGTCTGCCATCTATTAGTGAGATATCTGTATATGGATGGAAGAGGTATTTTTCTATGCCCTTCTTTCTTTAGATATTTGTCTGCATATCCTTAACATTCTTCTAAGGACCTAAAATGAATTGTTCCTTGAGAATATGCTCTATGGAGACTGAATTTTGCAGAGTTGATTCAGATTATCAATTTTAAATATTCTGTATTCACATTCAATGACATTTCCTCCTTTCTGTGATTATAAGAAAAAACAAAGTGAAATTGCATGTTATTTTCCTCCTCTAAATTTCTCCTTTTCCAATTTTCTCTATATTTATCAAAGGCTTTATCATTTAAATTACCTGTATGGAAACAGTCATATTATCTTTTAACATATCCAATCAAATAGGAAATTTGTTTTATACTTTGCAAAACATCTAAAATCTGACCCCCCTTCCTTCTACTCGCACAGCGAAAACTTTAGTTTAGATTTTCCTTCAATTAATGTTTTTTAACTATTTGCTAATGCATTGCTGTGCTATGTACTGAAATGTAAAATAGGCAAAAAAGAGTCCCTGCCTGAAGGAACTTATAATTCATCTGTAGAGAAAGAAAAAACAACACAAGTGTATTCAATTCATATTTATGTGCTACATGCAACACATTTCACAAGAGAAAGATATTAGAATTTAGAGGGATTAAGAAAGGCTTCCTGAGGAAGATGAGATTTTAATCAGATCTTTAAAGAAAATAGGAAAGTCAGCATGTATAAATGAGAAGGTATGTCAGTTTAGGAAGAAAAAATACCCAGATCTCAGAGATCAAGTATCTTCTTTTTTTGAATAGTTAGGGGAACAGTGTCACTGAATTGAATAGTACAAGTTTAAGATAAAGGTACAAAAAGATAAGAAAGGGGTCCAGATTGCCTAAGGACTCTTCAAATAAAGCAGAAAATTTTCTATTTGATCCTAGAGGGAATAGGAACCTACTAAAATTCATTGTGTAGGGAAATGACTTGGGATATGCACGTTAGAATAATAATTTCAGTGACTGAATTGAATATGATTGGAGCAGGGAGACACTTAAAGGCAGGCAAACCCACCAACATATTATTACAATAATCTTTATTTGAGATCAGAAACTACAGCAGCAAAGTGGTAGTGTTAGAGGACAGAAGAAGGCATATTTGAGAAATATTGTAAATATGAAATTGATAGAACTTGCCCAAACTTTTACTGTGAAGGAATTGAGAGAAAATGAGGAATGATAATGATGATTTGTGAACTGTGACTTTGAGGAAATGGGAAGATGATGTAGCTAGCCCTCAGTAGTGTTACATAGGTAAGTATAAAAATAATGAGTTCTCTTTTGGATATGTTGAGTTTAAAATGCCTACAGGACAGCCAGTTCACTGGCTGAAAGGCAGTTATGTGATGTGAGAGTGAAGGTTAACCGCGAGTTTGAGTAGATTTGAGAATCCTCAGAATGGATTGTCATTAAATCTATGGTACCTGTTGAGATCATAAATGGAGAAGAGAAGATGCCCCAATAAAAAACACTGAGGCTTTCCCATGGTTGGAGAACACAGTGAAAATCTAGCAAAAGAACCAGAGTAGTTGTCAAATAAATAAAATATACAGGAGAGATCAATATCCTGAAAACCTAGAGGAAAACACATCAAGTATAGTGCTTTAATTCTTGCAGAAATATTGAAAACAATGAAAATTGGTATAAGTAATTGACCGTAGTAATTGAGGATTATTTTGGAGGGAGGAGATGTGGTGGGATGTGTTTGTGTATAAGTCACACATATGTGTATATATTTGTTTCTATTAGATTTATAATGCATAAATTTATAAATTTGTACTTTGTCTCAATTAGAATGTAAATGCTTTTCAAGTAGGGATTGTTTCAGTCTTATTGTTTTGCTTTTGTATTTGCATTCCCAGAATACAGGACAATATAACCAGCATACAGTATCTTTTTTTAAATAGTTGTTGATGGGTTAATTTTTAGATCATAGCCATACCCACATATAACATATACACACATGGACACATACATTTTGCATGCTCACAAATATATATACACATGCCATGAAGAGTCAGCAATGAAGTCTAAAATAATTGCTTTAACCCTTTTCTTTATCATTCTCATTCTTCCTCATTACAGACCCATATGCCTGATGAGGCAATTGATAGAAATCAACTGATGAATGAAGAAAACAAAACACAGCTGGGGACCTGGAATTCTCTTTTTTGCAAGTGAAAAGAGATGTGCTAATCACATACAGAAAGATCACAAGGAGGAGGGAAATGCCTATAAAAAAACTAGCTAAATATGTGGCAGAGTAACAGGAGCCCCCTCATTGTCCCAGCAGGAATGCAGTTCAAAATGAAACTGTTGTACAGAAAATTGCATATAGTTTTCTAAAGGAATCTTGATTATTATTTTAAACTCTTCTTTCCTCTCCCCAATCCTCACTTCACCTTTTCTTTGGTTTCCTATAGGTTTTTCTTTTGTTCTCTGCTATTTACTTTTTGCTATTCTTCCCCCCTCCCTGCGAAGGCTACAATTATATGTGAATCATACAGATACATATGCATATCCATATATATAGTAATATATACATATATATATATGTTCACCTACACATGCATCCACTATATATACATATTTATACAAACAGAAATTTATACATACATACATACACAAATACATATAGAAGAATAAAAGGACATCAGTATGTTAAAGACAAGTTACAATATATCTGACTTTTTGGAGGGAGGAGATATGGTGGGATGTGTGGGTATATGTAAGCTTGATCAGATCAATATGAAATGCTATACTTCAGGTCAGGCACAAATAGTTCATGTGAATATAGAATGGTATAAGGATATGCCTGATGGTTTTTGATTCCCGTGTAAACTGGATTTAAGTTAGGTAGAATTGCACAAAGTCATCAGCCTCATTCTCTCTTGCAAAGTCTTCAGGGTTGACTGGTAAGACAGAGTCAGGACTGTTGGTGATGACTCCAGATGCATTGAGTGACCTTGGTTTCTTCAATGCGCAACTAAACTCTAGGTGCTCCACAACACGTTCTTCAACTGCTTTCATGTTTATTGCTTGGATAGATCACCTACCTCCCCAACTCACCAGTGAGTGTAAGAGCCCCTTAGTTACATTCAACTAAGTTTTTCCTGTCTGCTAAAGTGGTTAACTAGAATGTGGTTACTGGGCATGCTACAGTTTCTTGGAGCCGTATCTAGAAGTTAGGTGGCTCAGTTGGACATCATAGGTGGAAAGAAGTATTGAAAAGGACTTGGCAGACCTCACACCAGATGTATTAAACTTCCTTGGATACAGCCTACACCCTCCATATACATATACATATTCACAGATATCCATAATAAAATTCATATATACCTATATAAAATCATAGAAATATACCTAAGAATGTACTATACTTATTTCCACTTATCTTATGTTTCTCCAAAGGTGGACGGCAATTTTCCTATATAAGTCCAAATCTTTCCATATCTTACTAAATACATCAGCTCCTCATGTTCTCAGTCACTATATTATTTCTCTCTCATACTATCCAGCTATCTTAAATTCTCAAGAACATTGATTAATATTGCTAACAAATAGTAAGCCACCTATTTTTCTTTTATAATTAAAACTACATTAGTTTTATCTGACACCATACTTTTTATTCCTGCTAGTTTTATGTAATACATTTTACTCCGACCTTTATTTTCTTGTCTATCACTCATTTTTAAAACATTTCCTGAAATCAGCAACATCTTCTTGTGCCTCTAGTTCACTTTTACTCACTATCTTGCCTTCCTATTTCTTGATCTGACTCCCTTTAAGAGTCCCTACCTTATTTATGCTCATATGCCATCCTCATTGATCTGCAGTGCCTTCTACATACTTCCCTATCTGTATTTCCTCAACCAATAACATAGTGCCTTTTGTATCCCTCCACATTTTTTTCCCTGAATTTATAAGGCTTTTATACCTTTCTGCATGTATTTCTAATATTCCCTATTTAACACAATCCACATGAGAATAGGTTCCCAGAACTCTTTCTTCCTCTTTTAATTCTTCTAGATCAATTCTTCCTCTCCCACTTCATTTTTAGAAGATATAAACTCATTTTTTAATCTTTTCCTTTGCCTTTTTACTTCTTAGAGCTCGATCTAACTAATTACTAAATACAAACTACCCAGTTACTAACAACAATATTGAACGGGTGTCTAAATAACAAAAAATGTGTCCTTATTGAATCCCTTGTAATTAATCTTTGATATTAATTTTATATTTCTCTTGGATTATGTATGTCAAATTTTCTTTTAAATTCAGGTATTTTTCAAGAAAAACTTGAAAGTTTAGCAATTCTGTGGATGTCCATTTTTTTTCCTTCAGAGAATACTTGTATTGTTTGAAAATGTCCATTGAATTTTGCCCAGAGTAAATTCTCCATAAAATAGTATTTTTGACAAGTGTAAATTTGGCATTGGCATTCCAGGTATTGGAGTTCCACTCTTTGTATAAATCTTTGTATGCTTGTTAGTTTAGCTCAAGAAAGGACTTTAGTATCTGGTATTTTATTCTGCTAGCTCTTCCAAGAGAACTTTTTTTTTTTTTTTTTTTTTGGTATTGAGATCATTTCACATTCTTCTCTTTGGCTTGACATGCAAACCTTTTCCCACTGTCCTAGTCTAAGATGGTTTTGTAATCTTCGTTATTGCCATAGCTGCTTTTGATGTCTGGGAATTTTTTTTCCATTAATTAATCATTTTTAGCCTAGTTCATGATTTTTAAAGTCCTTCTCTGCTCCGGGTCTACAGGAGACACTGTCCAATCTTTCCTGTACAAGGGATCAGGAACCTGTTCATTGACTTACCATGCTGAGGTCTCGGGTATTATGGACTTCCCAATATCAAGAAAATTAACATTTAAAAACAATAGACCAAGGGGCTGAGTCAAGATGGCAGCATAAAGGCAGCATGTCCCAGAAACTCCTTCCCCCCAAAACTCCAAAAGCCATCAAATATGATTCTAGACAAAATTTAGAGTGGCAGAACCAATAGAAAGACTGAGTGATACAATTTCCCAGAATTTCCGCAGGAAAGGTATGTTTCACCAGGATCCAGGATGGAATAAAGTCCTGGCCACAGCCCAGTCCAGCCCAGTCCAGCCCAGGGATCACTGGGAACAGCTTGAAGGGGGGCAGGGAGAAAATTCTGCTGCACCAAAATGAATGTGAAGTGAGGAGTGCCAGGCTCAGAGCTGGGATAAACTGCAATGGGAATTGGGGGAAACCAGCCTGCACCTCCAGAGAACAGGAAATAGATGGTAAGGGGGTCAGGGAAGACTGCAGAAATCTCTCTGCTCTCCCTGGGGTAAAACATTGCTTTTTACCAACACTCAGATCCAGGTTGCATAAGAGATCAGTGACTCTCCTCACAGCTACAGGGCAGAGGGGAACTGTGGTCATCTACATATCAAAGCATAGGCAAGACAGCACAAGACCTTGAAGACATAAAGGTCCCAGTGGGGTGTCCCAAAAATCCCCAAAGCCTTGGAAGTGCTGTAAATTAGTCATGGGATGAGGATATGAGTAAACAACAGAAAAAGAAGAATCTGACCATAGAAAATTACTTTAGTCCCATGGAAGTTCAAAACACATACTCAGATGATGACAAAATTGAATATTGCATAACTAAAACCTCCAAGACAAATATAAAATGGGCTCAGACTATGGATAAGCTCAAAAAAAGATTTTGAAAAGCAATTATGGGAGGTGGAGGAAAAAAATGGGAGGCAAAATGAGAGCCATGCAGAAAAATCATGAAAATCAAATCAGCAGCTTGGTGAAAGAAATGCAAAAAAAAAAAAAAATACTGAAGAACATAATAACTTAAAAGCCAGTTTAGACTAAATGTAAAAAGCAAAAGGAAAAGCAAATGAGTAGAAGAATGCCTTAAAAAAGCAGAATTGGCCAGCTGGAAAAGGAGATAAAAAAACTCTCTGAAGAAAATAACTCCTTCCATTGCAGACTGGAACCAAAGGGATCTGATGACTTCTCAAGAAATCAGGAAGAAATAAAACTCTTCAAAAAAATCCAAAAATTAGAAGAAAATGTGAAATATCTCATTGGAAAAACAACTGTTTGTGAAAATAGATCCAGTGAAATAATTTAAAAATTATTGGGCCACCTGAAAATCATGAGCCTAGACTTCGTTTTTCAAGAAATGATACATCAAAATTGCTCTGAGATCCTAGAAGGAGAGGATAAAATAGAAATTGAGGGAATTCACTAATCACCTCCTGAAAGAGATCCCAAAAGAAAAACTTCCAGGAATATTATAGCCAAATTACAAAACTTCCAAGTCAAAGAGAAAATACTAAAAGCTGTCACAAACAATCAAACTACTTTGGCTCCATAGTCAGAATTATAAAGGATCTGGAAGCATCTACATTAAGGGCTCATAGCGATTGAAATATGACATTTCAGAAGGCATAAGATCTTGGTTTACAACTGAGAATCAACTAGCCAGTAAAACTAAACATCCTCTTTCAAGGGAAAAGATGGACTTTCAATGAAACAGGGGACTTTCAAACTTTCCTATGGAAACAATCAGAGCTGAACAGAAAGTTTGATCTTCAAGCATGGGACTCTGGTGAACTATAGAGAGGGTGGAAAAGAAGGACTAATTATGAGGAGCATAATGATATTGAACTGTTTGTATTCCTGCATGGGAAGAAGATACTGATAACTCATATGACCTTTCTCATTTCTAAGAGCTGTTAGAAGGAGTATATATAGACAAGGAAGGAGTGGAATAAAATGGTATACTACAGTAAAAAGATGGAGCCAATGGATGATAAAGGCAAGTACTGGGAGGAAGAGAAAGGAGAGGAAGAAGGAGCTAAGATATTTCACATAAAAGTCAAGAAGAAAACTTTTTCAATGGAGTGGAATGGGGGAAGGCAATGGGGGATGAGTGAGCTTTCATTCTCATCAGAAATGGCTCAGAGAGGAAATAACATACACATTTAATAGGATCTAGATATCTATCTTACCCTAGAGAAAAATAAGAAGGGATGGGATAAAGAGGTAGAGGGGGAGGGAAGGGGGAATAGGTGAGAGAAGAGAGGGAAGATTGTGGGAGAAGTTTCCCCATATACAGCACACTTTGGGATGAAAGGAGAGAGAGAACAGAATGAAGGAGACTTGAAGGAATAGAGTGGAAGGAAATACAACTAATGATAACAATTGTTGGAAAAATATTGAAGCAGCTTCTCCAGTGAACTTATGTTAAATATGGCAACTCATCCCAGAGACAGCCATTGGAACCCGAACATAGACTAAAGAACATGTTTTCTCTCTCTCGCTCACACACTATTCTTCAGGTTTCTTATCTTCTTGGGGGGAGAGGGGTTTAGTTTACTCTTATAACAAAATTATAATAAAATAATAATGTAAAATAAACAAAACAAAAAATAAAAGCAATAAGCCACTGAACTAAACTTCAAACATTGGCTAAATTCTAAATTATTTTATCACATAGATGACAGAAAAAATGGTTGTTCAAAAAAAATCTTATAAGATTATGCTAAATTAATTATATTTCCTTTCATGAAATGTGTATAAAACTAAAATTAAATGGGGTTATTATAGATGGAATTACTTTGGAATATATCAAACATTTGGTATAACCAGATATTTTCAGTAACTGACCTAAAGCAATCTTCATTAATTTTCAATGTCTCTTCAGAAATCTATATCCAGAGAACTCTAGTCATGTATTCTTGCATGAGTATTTTTTTTTGCAAGGCAATTGGTGTTAAGTGGCTTGCCCAAGGCCACACAACTAGGTAATTATTAAGTGTCTGAGACCAGATTTGAACCCAGGTACTCCTGACTCCAAGGCCTGTTCTTTATCACTACACCACCTAGCCACCACTCCACTATGCCACCTAGCGGCCCCTTGCACGAGTATTTTTAAACATTTTAATCAGTGATTTGAATAAAGATAATAATTGCATGCTTATTGCATGCTCAGATGCCTCATTCTGTCATTCAGTCATTATATGACTTTTTGTGCAAAGATGTATCACAGCACTCCAGGCTCTGCTGTATTATCTTCATATACTATGAAGTCTGTCAAAGTTCATGATCATTGCTTCTGTGATACTATCTAGCTATCTAATTCTTTGAAATCACCCCTCCCCGCTTTTTTTACTTCAATATTTTATAACATCACAAGATTTTTTTTTTTTAGTTTGTAGTCAAAGTATTTAAGTTTCAGCTTCGGTATCTGAACTTCCAACAAATAGTCCAACAAACTTCCAACATTACTTTCTTCAAGTACTCATTGAATTTTATGCTTACTGTTAAAGGAGTCTTAAAATATTCCCTAGCGGAGTTTAAAAATTGAAATTTTGCATCACTCATTTTACCATATAGTACAATTTTTAGAATCATATATTACTGGAAAAAAGCACTATAACTTTAAATGTATGGACTTTTAAGTTTAATATTCAGATTTGTAAATTTTCACTCCAAGGTATGAATGTCTTTTAATTTCTTGATTTTAGTTACTGTCAATATGAAATTTGATACGGCTATCATTTTTTTTAAATGTATATTTGCCAGGAAACAGATTGACATGATTCATTTTTTTAATATTGAAGCTAGCTCCTCTTTCATTATCATACAAAGCCTTCTAATTCTTCATTTACTGTCATCAGCATGATATCATCTGCATATCTGAACCTGTTGATATTTCTCCTGGCATCCTTAATTATAGTTTTTAATATTTTCAGTCTGTCATTTTGCAAGATATACCTGCAAATAAGTTAAATAATTGAACTTTTTCATAGTCTGCCCCCAATATTCCTTACTAATTGTTGCTTTTTAACCCATATACAGGTTCCTCAGGAGACAAAGAAGATGATCTGTCACGTCTATCTCTTAGACACATTTTGTTGTGATCCACACAGTCAAAGACTTTAGAGTAGTCAATGAAGTTAGAAGTATCTATTTAAAATTCTAAAACTTGATGCTGATAAAGTACCATACTCTCTATTTCAGCAAATTTGGAAAACTCAACTGTATGTCCCAATCCTAAAAAAGGTCAATGCTGTACAATGTTTGAATTACTGAAATATTGCATTCATTTCACATGTCGGCAAGGTTATGCTTAAGAGACTAAAAACTAGGCACTGACAACATGTGAACCAAGAATTACCAGAAGAGCAGGCTGGTTTTTGCCGAGGCAAAGAAATTTGGGATCTAATTGACAGTGTTTTTAATAAGGGAGTTGCAGAAAAATATCTACTTCTGTTTCATTAGCTATGGGGCTGTCTTTAAATGACCTAACAAACATGCAAATCTTGAAGTTATTTTGTCCAATTATCTTCCTGCAATGTCTCCAAGGAATGCATGCGACAATCTATTGTCCTATGTCTATATTTAATATTTCTAAAGCTCAACACTAAAGAAAAAAGAAAAATTACTTTCCCTTGTAAGCATTTCCCCAAACATCACAACAGATCTTTGTGACTTAAACTCTAAGGAACAGACACATATGTTGTCTACATCTTGATGCAACCCTCTCTACTTTTAGTTTTTGTTTTTTTTTATCTTCATTTAATTGTAACCTCTTTTGAGAGTGACTCTCTTTTTTTTCTAATGTGTATTCCCAGGGTTTTTAGCACAGGGTCTGGCATTTAATGGTTATTAAATCAATTTAAATATTCATTTTCCTTAATATACAAAAGCATCCACCACAAGACTTTGTTCATGAACTTGAAGAAACATTGATGCATAGTGGAAGGTAAATGGTCCATGCAATGGTCCATGGAATCATGAAAAGTCTTAATGTATGAACAAAATTAGCAATATCTTGAAGGCAAGAACTATTTCTTCTTTGTATCTGAAAGCTGTATAGACTTAGCTGGGAAAAAAATACCATTTCCAAAGCTTTCTAGTTCAAGGTCTTGAGGTACCTAAGTGTGGCAATGCCTAAGGTATAGGGCCTGGAGTCAGGAAGGCCTGAGTTTAAATTTGATCTCAGATACTTGATTTGTGATCCTGAGTAAGTCCCTCAACCCTGTTTATTTCAGTTTCCTCAAGTGTAAAATTACCTGAAGAAAGAATGATGAAACATCTCAGTATCTATGCCAAAAAAAATTGGATTAGGAAAAATCTCATGTTTTTATTGAAAGGATGGAACAAAAATAGATCTGAAAGAATTAACAATGCATGTAGTTCCTACTGCACCCCCAACCAATGTACTAAACTCTGAGGATCTAAAAAGAAAAATAGTACCATGCATAATGTAAAGGTGCTAGCATTCATTTAGAGCAGAAATGTTCATATGAAAATTCAGATGAAAACATGGTTATGTTTTGGTTGAATCAATCAAAGAGAATTTAATATTTCTTTTTTAATGTCATTTCCACAGATACAATCATATCAATTTCTGAGGTTGAATAATTTGACAATACAAAGGATGTTGTTGCCAAAAATTTTCTTCACTGAATTTTAATTAACTGTTGATATAACATCTAGGAAAAGTACTGGAAAGCAAGAGTATTTCATAGATATTTCTTCCTGGAATGTTGGTTAAGGCCACTTTTGGGGAAACAATGCTATTCCCAAGGCTCTATAACTCAGAGACCTGATATGTTCCAATTATGAAGACCGTCTTAGGGGAGATAGTAGTCAAGGTGCTACTGGTAATTTGCCTTGGTTGCACAAGCAATTTTTTTCTCTATCAAAGTACTTTAATGGTTCAGTTAGGTTGTTTTTTTTTTCTTTCCTTTATGTAACAGTACTTTATCAATGGGAATGAATAGCCCTGTCTCTACAGGAATTGATTCTCTAGTCATTGCATTCACAAGATAGTAAAATACCACCATGTAGAATAAAAATTTTATGATTATGATTATGATTATGATGATAATAGTTTAGAGGAATAGAAATATGGAATGAAAATGAGCTTTCAAGAGGACTGTGCCAAGATAAATATTTTGTTGCATGAAATAATATTTACTGAAATAATTACATATCCAAAGTCTAACAAGTTGGCTTAATGCATTAATTGCATTTTTTAAAGGAGTAGGTTTTGGCATATTATGAGTTCAGGATGAGTCAACAATATGGCAAAGAAGCCAAAAACAAAACAAAAAGGAAAATATTGAAAGATATAACTTCCATGATATAAAAAATATTAATAATAATCCTACAATATTTTGATGTTTTCCAGATGCTATAATATAGCAGTTTCAATTCAAGGCAATATAGTTAGTAGAGGTATTGACAACCTGGAGCACTTCCAGAAGAGAGGAATATAGGAATTCTAACTTCATTTATTTGAATAAGGATTAGACTGTCTTTCCACATTCCTTCTTAATGCTAATTTCTTCCTTCTCTGCATTGTCCATGTTTTATCTTGTCAATATTTTATTTTTACATAGTGTTTGCATATATACACTACTTTATACTGGGAACTCCTGGAGAGCTGTGACATATAAAAAGAATGAGACATAAATTTTGTGTAATTAATCTTGCTGGAAATAATAAAAGGTGTCAGTAACATGCTTGAATGGCAAACATTACTCATTAGAACTCAATATTTATATGCTCATGGAAGTGTACATATTCTGAGGGTAAAAATTGATTCTGATTGGTTTGCAAGTAATGAAAGAAAATGAATTATTACAATGAAAGGTGGAGCTATTCTAATGAGGGTATCAAGGGATGAGACTTTGTTCTTGTCATTTGCTTCCAATACACTCCCAGTCCTTGACAAATTAATTAGAGAATCTATCCCCACCAAAACCTTAATAGAATACAAAGAACTTCTCCACCTTTTGGGGCCTAAACAAGATTGTGAGGGAAATTAAACCAATCTCATGAGCTAACTCCTTCAGATCTCGATTTGGCCTAGTAGTGAATAAGCTGACTCCAGGTTGGTTGCTCTATTCACTTTGCCAGTTAGTTGCCCCTCCCACTGACTTTTACACTTTCTTGTTGATAGTCGATCTATAAGTATTTATTAAATGTGCCTTATTTGTTAGTCATTGGGTTATAAACTCTTGAGATAAAAGAAAGGCAAAAGATACTTCAGGCTCTTGAGGAACTTAAAATGTAATGCTTTATTTTGATGGAGAATAGGAATTGAGAGGTGTTCAAAGAATTTAGAGAAACTAAATGATCAGAGATACATAAGAGATATAAGTTTATTACACTTCTCCAAACAGGCTAAGTTCCAAGAAAGGACTAGTAATTTGGGACAAAATAGGTAAAAAAATTCAAAGGGAAAGTCAAACAAAGGGAATGAACTGGGAAGAAGTAGGGAAGGTTTAGGAATGAAATAGTTCTATGCCTTCAGCCCAAGAATGGTTTAGGAATTCATGTCAAACACCGTCAAGTGCAGTTATCTCGTTGTTGAACAACATTCTGTTATTTCCACATTCTTTGTGGGCCCCAGACTACCTTCTAGGTCCACGTGGTCATGATCCATGCACAGGGGAAAATAGTTTTGACATAAAATTGAAATTTTTACAAGATACAGAATAAATGTTAGATCATAAAAGTTTCTGATTAGAAACAAAGTATGTGACATAGTTGTTATCGATCCAATGGATCGATAGAGGTGGAAAATTGCATTTTTTCCAGAAATGTTGAAAAATATAGCATTCCTTAAATTATACCAGATGGGCTTTTGTACACAGAAAGCCAAAAAAAGAAGGATATAAATTAAGCATTTGTTCTCTAACATTACTTCTTCATCATTCTCCTTATTATTCCTCATTCTGGTCAGGGAATACTCTTGCTTTCCAGTACTTTGGTATCAACTTAGGAATCATCTCTTACAAGACAAGACACTGACTCTAAACAATACACTTTCATTGAGCAACTATTGCGCAAATGCCAGGCATATTTGTAAGGTCTAACAATAAAAGCGAAGAGAAATGAAACAAAATTTCCTGTAAATATTTTATTAAGGAGATACACATTGTGACAAAAGGACAAAATATATATTGAAAAATATATATTTTCCTACTGTTGTAAGTAATTTTATCTAATTATACTTGTATATCTATACAGTTTTCTTTTAAATTAATGAATTTCATTCATTTTCCTTAACAGATAATACTTTTATGAACTATCTGAATAGGTAGAAGAGATTCAGTATGTTTACTTACTTGTTTTAGTATCCTCTACAGAGTAGAGATTATGTTTCATCTTTAGTCCTAGTAAACTAAACTAGTTATACATAGATTCAGAATTGCATTTGGTGAGCATGTCTGTGTGTGTGTGTGTGTGTGTGTATGTATGTATTGGAAATATTATAACTTAAATATGATAAGACATTTGTCATGAAAAAAAGTAAAAGAAATACTCAGGAGAATGATTTCACTTTAAACATCAACCAACTTTCTTAATTTAAAATTAATTTTACTTTTGTGATATACATCAAATGCATTTGTAAGATATATCTTTAAACATATTAAACCCAGTCTCCTACAGAGGTTATATAGACATTTAGCTACATCTGTGATCTCATTGAAATGAGTTATTTTTCCAGTTAACAAATTATTCCTCTTTCATTATCCTATGTTATTTTGTAGATTACTTTAAGAAATTACTCTGTAGATGACTTGTATCAAATTCTAATATCTTCCTCCTTTTTTCCCCTCTCATATATACAATTTTAGAATGTGCACTGTCCATATCATATAGAGTTTTATCATTAAATAATTTTTCTGTATTTACTGGGTTTATGTATCTTCCATGATAATTTTAATCCAACTTTGTATGTGTAGGTCATCATTTTTAAAATACACCATGAAAATACACCATGAAAAAATTAATAAATGGATGAGCAAATGGACAGTTTTCACCCCTAACTGTAGGTCAAGCACTCCACTAAGGACTGAAATTAAAAATACAAAAATGAAGTCAGATCTTGCCCTCAAGAAGACTATATTTCAAAGTAAAAACTAATAATAATAATAATACATACATACATACATACATAATAAAGTGGCAGCAAAGGATTTGGGGGTCAGATTTACAAGAGAAATTATTAATTGGTAAAACGTGAATTTTCCAGAGAGGGAATCTGTAGAGATCCAAGTCACAAATGGAGTGGGCAGGTTCAAAATTGAACAATGAGGAAAATTAAGGGGGAAGGACTAAATAGAGCACAGAAAAAAAAGAAATCTCAGATACAAATACATTGAACATAAAAAATCAATAGGAAAATCTGTAACAATAGAAGGAAATGTGGCCTCCTTTTCTAGTTAATGAGCTTAGATATCAGGGAATAAATTCAAGTTAAAAAAAGATAAAAGTTCTGGAGAGAAATAATAAACAAAAACCAAAGGAGAAAGGACAAACAAATGAAAAGAGGGTATCAGAATTTCAAAGAACCTAACAAGTAGGAGTGAGTTCACTTTTAAATTAGAGATTAAAGAAAAATGACTAAAGATCATCATTCCAAACATGAATGGATGAACTAATCCAACAAAATAAACAACCAAAAAAATGACAGTATGAATAACAAAATAAAAATCATACAATTTGTTGCTTACAAGAAATACTTGTTAAAATAAAGTGATTTGCAAAATAAAACTAGGGGGATGGGGAAACTGCAGTATGCATCAAATGAATAGAGAAAAAGTAGGAGTTACCATTAAACTTTTTATAAGAAAAGGCAAAACAAAAGAAAAAAAAAACAAAAATAAAAAGGGGGAAAATGAAACTATATTTTGGTGAAAGAAACCATAGAAAATAAATCAATAATATTAATAAATGTCTAAATTTCAAATGCTTTAGTATCCAAATTCATAAAGAAATCATCTAAGTGGCAATCTGAGTGCCACAATAGTGGTAGGAATCTCAATACACTTGTTTCTGTTTTACATATATCTAACAGAAAAATGAAGAAATGGGAAAATGTGGAACTACTCAAATCTCAAGTTTAAATACTAAATATTTTTGCTTTTCACTTGTTTTCAGTTGTGTCTAATGCTTTGTGAATATTTTTAGTGTTTTTAGCATGAACTACAATATTATTATTTCCTTGTCCTGCTAATTATATAGATGGAAAAAGTGAGTCAAAGCGGGTTGCATCCTGCCCAGGTCAAATTGCTTAATAAGACTTTGAGACCAGATTTGAACTCAGAATATGAGTCATCCTGAACCAAATTCTGGCTTTTTATTCATTATTCCAATTAAGGGATCTTCAAAAATAAGATGGCAAAATAATATACATATTTCTCTTCAAGACGTGGAATTTTATGCAAGAATAAACTGTATATTAGAGCACAGAGATATTGAAAATACATACAAGAAAGCATAATTTGCCAAAACATTCATACAGATCATAATACAATAAAATTTCTTGAAAAAAGAACAGGCCATGAACAAAACACACAGACCTAAATGGAGACTGAATAATAATATCTTAAAAAATAAGAGGAGCAAATAAAAATTGATTGAAAAAAAGATTATGCAATAGAAAATGATAATGGTCAAAAATTTTGGGTAACAGAACAGTAATGGGGAAAAATTCATTCTTATAGACATAATAGAAAAACAAAAAAATAAATTAAAAATAAATATAAATATAGAGATTAAAAACTGAAGATGAAATTGATAAATTTTAAATTTTAAAAATATAAAAAAATGAAAGTCAATTCTTTGGAAAGAGTACTAGGTTTGATAAACCTTTGTTCTAATTACAAAATAAAGCAAAAAATAAAAAGTTAAATAGCAAGTGGATAAAATAAAATCACAGCTATACCAGTATGCATAAAAAGAAATAAATAATTACAATGTATCATACCACATCTGAGAACATAAGAAACAGGATAATACCTTAAAAAGTATAAAATACCCAAAATATCAGTAGAGCAAATAAAGATCATAAAAAACCTGGTCTCAGAAAAGATAAAGGAACTAAAAAAATTGGACCTCATGAGTTCACAGTAGAATTTTATCAAACTTTAAGAACAGCTGATAGTCATGTTTCAAAAATTATTTTCTAAAATTGAGGAAGAAATCTCTACAAATTTTTGCTTATTTTTTTAAATTGAAGTTTAAACACAAAAGTACTGACATGTTAAATGATCTAATATACATTAAGTTATAATCTGGATGAATAGTAATATAATCCCCAGGTAAGAATATTCTATTTGCCTTACCTCAAAACTCATCATGTAACTGTTGAGTGAAAATATCTAATTGAAAACACTGCCTACTAAGACAGTTCATTTAACTTATAATTGCTGTTTCTTTTTCCATGAATCAAGACTACATTTACTTTTTTTTAACTTTCCCTAATTGCATCTACTTGTACTATTTGTGGTTAAATTTCATTTGATGCACTTTTAAATACTTGAAAGCAGTTTTTTGGTTTTTATTTGGTTCGTTCACCCAATCTTGCTGTGGTATGCCCTTTTAGACTTCAGAAAATGTGTTGGTCATTAAGCAAAAAGTACAGAGGCAATGAGATTTAAGGGAAAATCCTATTCAAATTATATTTGCAAGTAGAGTATGAATCTATTTCAAATCTTAATGGCTTATTCTTCACTTAGTTAAATAAAAATTCACTTACAAATTAAAAAAAAACTAAGAAATTGAACTTTACAAAACAAAAACTGGATAAGTGAATATTGTGAAGGAGTGATTAGCTGTGGTCCAATGAATAGAGATGAATTTCTGAAAAATATTCAGGATTAGATCTCTCAAGAAGATAGGGAACAAGGTAAAAGCTGAATCTCTCCTCTCCCTTCTCCTGTCTAGGACAGGACAAGTATGAGAAATAAAGAAGGTTCTGAGACAGAAGAAACAGAAAGGATTCTGCCAGAATTAGGCTAAATGTCTCTGCCCATTCTGAAAAATCACTGTAGCATTTCAGCTGAGTCTGAGTTTACAAATAGCTGTATCTAAGAGAATGTATGTATGTATGTATGTATATATATGTGTATATATATATATATATTAATATATATGAAACATATAGAAAATCATCCATTCAAAGCCCAAGGCATTCACTTCTGCAGGGGAGATACTCTGTGGAGTGTTTAGCTTAAATGCAGGATAGCTCATCTAATCTTCATGATAATAAACTTTGTTATAAATATCCAGAGAAAGAAGAGACCATGAACACCTGGAATTGCCCTTTCACTATATTGTTTCTCATCATTGCAACAATCTGTTATTTAATTTTATTATTAATTCAGAGATAAAAATAAACATTTCCATAATGAAACAGTGAAAATATGCACTTGAAACCTCAAATCTACTAAAAAGAACTTGCTATTTCGTTTAAAATATAACAAAATTATCTTCTACATTTTTTCTTTCTTTACTCCTATGACCACCTTTAGACAAAATATACACACATATGTGTGTGTATATATACATATATATATATGTTTGTGTGTGTCCAAGTGTGTATGAATATATGAAAATATGTGTATATTTGTAGAAACATGATATAAATTTGTAGATATAAACATACATAATTCATGGTCTTTCTAGCATCGAGTATATCCAGTAAGACAATCAACTCCCTATCCCCTAAAATGATGAAAATTGAATGTTTCTTGATTTCTATATAACACTAATGATTCACATTGCATTTACAATCCTCTATGCACCTACATATTTTTCAATGCAAATTACTTGCTAGTTATATCAACTACAATCTGTGATTTTTGAAATTGGTTCCTTAAAAACCAAGGATAAAGCATTTACCCCTATTAAATTTAATCTTATTCAATTTAGTCAAATATTTTAGTTTCTCAAGATCTTTTCAAATTTTTTTTCAAGTCTAAGTGCTTATTATTTGTAAGGTTCCATGTCTTGACAGGAATACAAAGATTAAAGTCCTTCTCTATATTCATATTTTGCATGGTTATGGGGGAGGAGGAAGTTAGGAGCAAATAAAAAGCATGGAGATAAATGTGAAAAAAAAGATAAATTGAATTCAGAAAATGATGGCATATAGAGAAAAGAAAATTGAACACATTTTAAAAGCCAGTGAGATAAAATATACAACTTTTAGTATTGAACTTCTAAAAGACCTGAACATTTTCTTAAATGTTTCCAAAGAAAACAATACCATTATTTTCTAATTTGTGTATTCATAGAAAGACCTAATAGCAATATTATGTCACAGTTAGCAATAAACAAACAAACAAACAAACAAATAAATAAATAAATAAATAATGTTTAGAAGCACTGGGGCATGCAATGTAAAGAAAATGCAACTTTTAATATTGACTTGACAAATTAACACCTCTGAGATAAGTGGGAAGTAAACAATATATTTGAAGAATACATTCCTATCAGTGACTTAAATGTTGTGAAAAAAACCTTAGTATTAGGGATACTGATTATTTAATGTCAAATTCAAGGAATAGAAAAGACATTCAGTAATAGCTTATAAGAAAATAATTAGATAAAATACAATTTTAACTCAATTAATTAGGAAAAAAATAAAACTTAATCATGTCCCTTCCAAGCAATTTTTCACAGACTATATAAAAGTGAACCAATGATAGATTTTTTCAAGTCAATATCTTAAGATATGGATTTTTTTAATTATCTATTCTATAAAAGGTGATATTACATATGTTTTGTTATTTAAGAATAATATCTGTATTTTCTCAAAAAAGTGAAATAATCCTTTTTTATTAGACAAATTAAGTAAAATATAAATGCTGGGGAAATCAAACATTATAAATATTATTATTATCAATTATTTATGACCATTATCAAGTTCAAAATTTCAAAGCATAAATTTATCAAATGGATTACAATGATTTATCCAGTACAGCACTCATCATAAACAGATGAAATTTATACCAGATATGCAAATTTGTTTTATATTAGAAAAGAATTAATTAAAATAACATCTAACAAACCTATCATTCATAATTAATCCTATTCAAAAACCAATCATTCAACCTCAAATTCCTTTTAAATGAAAATAGCTGAATGTACCTTGTCCATTCTTCTCAATTCTATTTGAACTTTCACTTCTACTCCAGAATTTACTGGTTCTAATAGAGTAGTAGGAATTCTTATGATTTCAGTTGCCTTTTCCTAATTGTCCTTCTGACATTATTCCAAAACTTTATTCCTTCTAGATTAACTATATACATATGTGTCATTCAATTCATGTTTTCTTGGCTACAAATCAGCTTCTTCCTAGTAGACATAGTTTATTCTTTCTCAGTGCTTTCAATGTCTGCCTCATAAATGTCCATTATTATCCCGTTTTCTACCTCAAAGTAAAATTAACTTGATATTACAAGGCAATTATGCTTTAAATATCCCACATTTTAAATTACCAATAAGACTCAAAATCAATCAGCTATTCTTCCATTATCTGAAATAAACAAATCTGTTACCTTGTCTCCACACAAATAATCCCAATCTTTTTGGACAGTGACATGTATGAGAATTGGTTGACTGGTTCTTGTCCTTTGTTATTGAAGAAGACCAAAATGACATCACTATGTTTGAGACAAATCACAATGTTTCTGACTGATTGATCAGACCAATATGAGTTCAGAATGTTCTAGCACAGGATGAACCCAAATAGTTCATGTGAACACCTGGCGTGGGTATTCTAAACTTACGTGTCACATTTCTTCTGAAGTGCTTCAATTCTGATTTCCTCATAGAATACAGTAACCTCACTGATCACCACCATGCTGAATGATCCTATGCCAGTGTCCCCCATGTTGAACTATCACTTCTAAACTTCTTCAATGAGATGTTCAGGGTGTCTCAGTGTTGCTTCTCCTGGCCTCCTTGTGACCACTTGCCCTTTGGGAGTTTTTCATAAAATATTTTTTTTGGCAAGCATACATTTGGCATTCCAACATGCCCAGTCCATCATAGCTGCACTCTCTGTAGTAATAAAGGAATGCTAGATAGTTTAACCAGAAAAAAGGACCTCTGTGCCTGGTATCTCCTCTTGCCAGGTGATTTTCAGAATCTTCCTAAGACAATTTAAATAGAAGTGATTCAGTATCCTGACATGGGACTGTCCAGATTTTACAGGCAGATAGCAATGAAGTCAGCACAGTGATTCTGTAGTTACACAATTTGGTAGTCAAATATCTCATATCCCCACACTTTCATGAGAATCCTCCCAAATACTGAACTATCTCTGGTAATGCCTGTGTGAACTTCATTGTCAGTGTGAACTTCCCTGGAAAGACACAGACAAGGACAGTGAACTTGTCCACAGGTCTCAAAACTTCTCCATTTTCTATATGATTCCACAAATGGTTGTTGTGGTACTGGTTGAGGAAGCACCTATATTTTCTTGGTTGTCAAATTGTTAGACCAAAATTAACACAAGAAGCAGAGAATTGGCCCATATTTTGTTGCAACTTAGATTCAGGGGCTGCATTAGGACACAATCATCTGCAAACAGATCATGTAACAACACTCCCTTAAATTTGGTCTTTGATTGTAGTTTTTTCAAGTTGAAGAATTTTCCATCAGTGTGGTAACTGACCATGAGGCCATGATCTTCCCAAGGAATGTCCTTTGATAACATGGCTGAAAACATCATGCAAAGAAGTATAGAATGAGGACACATCCTTTTTCTATTCCACTGGTAAGTGGGAAATCTCGAGTACTTGCTCCACTATCCAGACTCCGGGCAAGAATTCCGTCATGAGATCGACGTACAATACTGATGAACTTCTCCAAGAAATCAAATTTTGACATAATTTTCCATAAGATCTCATGACTGACCGTATCAAATGCCTTGGTCACATGTACAAATACTGTATACAGACCTCTCTTCTGCTCCTGACTTTTTCCCCGGAGTTGTCAGGCAGCAAACACCATATCAACTGTTCTATACTTTCTGAAGCTACACTGTCTCAGGATGGTGATCATCTTCCACATGAAGAATCAGACTATTGAAAATGATTCTGGAAAGAATCTTACCAGTAAGACAAAAAGAGGAATATTCCTATAATTGACACAGGTCAATCTATTCCCTTTAACTTTATAGATATAGAAAATAGAGGCATCCTTGAATTGTTGGGGATAACCCCTCCATGCCATATAACCTGGAATATTTCAGTAAGTTTTTGGATGAGCAATAGATCCCCACCACCACCATTACTACTACCACCATGTAGATCTCAGCTGGAATAGAATCAGTACCAGGTGCTTCCACTTGAAAGGAGCCTAATAGGGGTGGCTAGGTGGTGCAGTGAACAAAGCACCAGCCCTGGAGTCAGGAGTACCTGGGTTCAAATCCCGTCTCAGACACTTAATAATTACCAGGCTGTGTGGCCTTGGGCAAGCCACTTAACCCCATTTGCCTTGCACAAACCTAAAAAAAGGAGCCTAATGACATTCAAAACCTCTTCTTCAGTTGGAACTTCAGCCATGGACTGATTGTCTTCAACTTTAAATAAATAGTGGCTTCTGCATTAATTGATTATGGTCTGTTAAGTAATCAATGGACATGTTCAGTTTATCTCTGTAGGATCATGGACCTCTTGTTAATCATTGTGGATCCATCAGCATTGAGCAGTTGAGTTGCACTATATATAACTTTGGCCCATAAATAGCCTTCAGGACATCATAAAAGCATTTTTGTTTGTTACTTTCTGCATAAAACTAAATTTCATCTACCTTTTTACTGAGTCAAGAGTACTGCAACTCTCTCAGCTGTGCTTTGTACTTTACTTTTGATGGAATTGAATGCAGCCTTCTTAGAAATGGATGAACTATCTTGCTGGTAAACCTTTTGCCTTTAGCAACTTCTCTATTTCGTTATCATTTTCATCAAATTAGTCTTGATGTTTGCAAGTGTTCTGACCCAGATGAGCAAATGCAGTGCTACACACCAGATTTCTGAAAACTGCCCATTCTTTTTCTGCTTCACTGTGCATTGACTCAGTTTTCTCTCCAAGTTAGCAACAAACTGTTTCCACTAACAGTGATACTCTAATCTCTTGGCATTAATTCTAGTAGTTATTTTGCCTTGGGTCCACCACTTTGGTTGAATAGGAATATTTAGCTTCAAGAGGATGAGTCAGTGATCAGTTCAGCACTCTGAACCACACATTGCCTTTTTCACTCTCACATCCTGTCTGTCTCTTCTTCTTTCAATCACATAGTCTATTAGACTTTTAAGTCTGCTACAAGGGTGCATCCAGTAAGGTTCATGCATTTAGATCATTTGTGATGAGAAAGTCATGAGATGTGCAAGTCTTCAGTAGCAGGTGACCATTACTGTTGTTGTTTCCAACTCTATTTCTCCCAAAAACTTCCTGCCCTATCTCATATTCTGAGCCTACTCTAGCATTAAAGCATCCCAGAATTATAAGCTCATCCTTTTTTTTTAGTACACTGATGATGAGGGTCTCCAGGTATTCATAAACTTTTTCTTTAATTTTTCAGTATTTGTCATGGAGAGAAGGTAGATGCTGATGATGTTGGCATGGCATTTTCCTGGAAGTGAGAATATCATTGCCAGGAGTGTTCATTCACTTTTTTTGGTAAGCATTCAAGCATTTTATCTAGATTAGTTTTTGATTGCTATACCTATCCCAGCTTGACAGCAGTCCCCTTTATTTCAACCATTCCAGACTATTGCAACTTGTGTTGTCTATGAGTGTACACATTTTCCATGCACTGATGGTAAGTGGAATCTTCCCTGAAGAAGTTTTTGTAGGTGTTTTCATGTCTCAGTGGCACTGTGGGATCACCACCTGCCATGATAATCAGACCAGGATTGGGTCTAACCCTTTCTTCATATCAAGAGGTGAGTAGTGTAGTCTTCAAAAGGGTTTCTCAGTCACCTGAGGGGGCAACTGAATCCCAAACTGCAGCTCCTAACGGGGAAACTGTCTTTTGGCCTGGATCTCTGTGTGCAGGATTGTGACTACAACACCTGGTGTATCTGCATCTGCTGCTTTATCGCTTGCCTGTTGCTACAGGATTTTGAGGAATGATTACGACTAATGCCATTTGTTGAGAGCATAAATTGGATTTAAGTCTTTTAAAGATGCATGAATTCTTCCTTCTCACTCTCTTTTCCAAAGGCATTATGCTCCAGCATAACAAGACAGAGTCAAAACAACTGGTGATGACTCTAGATGCACCTTGGCATCTTTGATGTCTAACGAAGCTCAAAGTGCTGCATTGCATCTCCTTGAGCTGGCTTCATGCTCCTTAGAATAAATAGATCTCTTCCACACATTCCACCAGTGGATGAATTCACATGCTTGGGTTAGACACATCCCACTACTCACCAATGAGTTTGAGACTGCCTCAGTTACCCTCATCCTGGTTTAGCCAACTTACAGAAATAGTATTCACTATACATACTACGCATCTTGATGACAGTTAGGTGACTACAGTGGTCATAATAGGTGAGAAGCATCCCTGAATAGGCTCAGTAGCCCTCACAGCAAGTTACTAGTCTACCTTGAACACATCCTGCTCACATGTGTAGTAACTTATGCATATGTATTATCTAATTATATATATATATATATATATGCATGGCTATACCTAATTACATAATTTATATATATATATATGATAGATATATTTGTGTTTTTTTAAAACATCATGAAGTCAACTTACTCATGAGGAATTGACATTTTTCCAATTGTTTAGATCTGACTTTGAAAAGTGCTTAGCAATTGTATAATTTTGGGGTTTGCTCTGATAGGTAGATTCCCTAGTATTTTATGCTATCTCCAATTTTCAAATGGAATTTATTTTTTATATATTTTATCTATTTTTTATTTTTGAGGAGCATCTTTATCTATATGCATATGTATATTTTTAAGTTAAAAAATTTCCATCCACCCTCCCTTCCCATTCCCCTCCACTCAACAATGAATAGTCCGGTTAGTATTATACATGCATAATAATTTTTCTTTTTTAAATGTTATTTTATTTCATTTTTTTCTAGTTATAAGCAACTATAGTTTTCAACAGTCAGGTTAATGTAAGATTTTGACTTCCACATTTTTCTGTACTCTTCCCTCCTTCCTCCCTCCCATAGCAACCAGTAATCTGATGATATAGTTTATACATGCAAAATCATGTTTAACACATTTTCCACATCATTATGTCTTTTTTTAAATTATATAAATATTTTATTCATTTTTCAATTAGATACAATAATAGTTTCTACCTATCATTTTTTGGTTAGGTTTTGAATTTTACACTTTTTCCCCCACCCTCCCTTCCCCCGGACAGAAGGCAATCTGAAAATTTTCACATTGTTTTCTTTCCTATGCATCATTCAAAATTGAATGTGTTGAGAGAAGAAGCATCCTTGATGGAGAAGTAAAATATTAGAGATAGCAAAATTACGTGGTACACAAGGGAAATTTTTTTTAATTGAAAGTAATGAACTTTGGTCTTTGTTTAAACTCAATTCCACATTATTTCTATGGAAACAGATTGTATTCTATATTACAAATACCCTAAAATTGTCCCTGATTATGAACAAGTCCATTAGGTTTGATCATCACCCCCATGTTGCTGTCAGGGTTTACAGTGTTTGTCTAGTTCTACTCATCTTGTTTAGCATCAATTCAAGATAGTCTTTCCACACTTAGATCCCATCCCTCTTGGTTTCTAATAGAACAATAGTGTTCCAAAACATACATATATCACAATTTGTTCAGCCATTGCCCAATTGATGACATCACCTCAATTTCCAATTATTTGCCACCAGAAACAGTTATTATGAAAATTTTTGTAAAAGTGAGTACATACATATTTTTGATAAATATGTTTACATATTAGTCATTTTTGGCATGAGGAATTAGGATAAAGGGAAAGAGATACATAAAAGATAATTTTTATAAAGTGTTCATCAGTTTCTGGAAGGTTTTTTGTTTTGTTTTGTTTTGTTTCATTTTGTTTCATTTTGTTTTGTTTTGTTTTGTTTTGTTTTGTTTTGTTTTTCTTCTTCTGGTTGGGGATAACATTGTCCATAGCAGGTCTTAAATGCTTGTTGAAATACTTTTCAACTGCTAAGAGGAGCTGCTTCCATTAGGCTTGATCATATCACAATGTTGTTGTTAATGTGGTCCTACTCCTCACTCAGCATCAGATTCTGTAACTCATTCATGCTTCTCTAGAGTCCAACTCTTTATGGTTTCTTATAGTACAATATTATTTCATAGAATTAATGTATCATTACTTGTTTAGCATAGCCACATAAATATGTTATGATGGGGATATTTTTTTCAGTTTGATGTTATGTTTCATTTTACTTTTAAATGAATTGTTTTCTTTTTCCATTTGCTTAATATTAGTTTTTGTCCTGTTCCTTTCCTTTTGCATTTGGTCAATTTTACTTTGAAAAGAATCAATTTCTTGTTCAGTTTTGCCCAATTTTACTTTTATAAACCTTGTATTCTTCAGTCAAATTTTATAATTCTGCCTCATGGCTCTCATTTCTTTCTACGATTTCTCTACTTGTTCTTCTTTTGCTTTTAAAATCCTTTTTGAAGTCTTCCAAGAAGTCTTTTTGCATTTGACAACAATTTATAAAATCTCTTTGAGTATTCACATGCAAGGATTTTTTTCTATTGTTTTCCTCTTCTGTAATGACATTTTGATCATCTCTATTAAGACAGTAGTTTTTTTTTTTCTTTGGTTAGCACCCTTGCTTTAATTTATTTTGATCATTGAGTTCCACTATTGCGACAAAGGGGTTAAAGAACTCCTCCAGAAAGATATCTCCAGGATAAAAACTTCAAGGGCTTTTATGGTCAAATTCAAGAACTTTCAAATAAAAGAGGAAATTCTGCCAGCAGTAAAAACAGAAACAATTTAAATATAAAGGAATCACAATCAGATTCACACAGGACATATTAGCTTCACCACTGAAAGACTAGAGAACCTGGTATACCAAACATTGGAGGGCAGAGGACCTGAGATTTCAATCAAGTATTTACTACACTGCAAAATTCAGTTTACACTTTCAGGGGAAATGATGGATTTTCAATGAAATAGAGGATTTCCAGACCAGAAATGAACAAAGAACAAATCCCCAAGTATAGGACTCAAGAGATACATAAAAAGGTGAATGGAAAGAGGAAGGACAAAACAAAACAAAACAAATATTAATCAAGAGCATCAAATTTTATATAACCCTAAAAGGGAAACCGTAATACTTATAACTCTTGAGAAATGTACTTCTCTTAGGATAATTGAAGGGTCAAATATAAATTAAGAGATTAAACTTACAGAATATGAGTATGGTTGTATCTTGTCTATCCATCGAAGAGGAGATGAATACATTACTAAGTTTGAGACAAAAAAGTCTAATGAAAAACAAGGATATTTACTCTAAATTTCAGCATTTCAGTTTTCTTTGATCTACTCTAATTCTGCTGTGCTCTTACAACTTATCTCTTTCTCTCAAGAGGGCATCATAAGCTGGGAGGTCCTGAGTCAATGCCTCCTATAACTTACAATCAATTGTAATGTTCTTAAGTGAGACATTTAGAGTCTCCCAGTACTTAGAAACATTTGAGATTCTTATAGTTAATTAAATCAGGGTTTGACTTAATCCATATTTTACTTAACAAAGAGTTAAGTACCCTGGGTGGGAAGGGATGGGAAGTGTGAGAGAAATAGTGCTTGGTGGAAGGTTACAAATCATGAAATGATTTGACTTTGGATGATACTTTGTCTCATGAGGCTTGGGTATCCTTGGAGGGTATTTAAAAAGAGGTTAAGAGGGCCAGTTAGGTGGTGCAGTAGATAGAGCACTGGTGGGAGGACCTAACTTCAAATTCACCTTTAGACACTTAATGATTAACTAGCCATGAGACCTTGGGCAAATCACTCAATCCTATTACATTGCAAAAAATAAAATAAAACAAAAAGGGGATAAAATAAAGAATGATTATAATTTGATGTAATTGTAGACTGTTATCTATGATTCTATCTCATTAGAAGTGTACTTTTAATGAGATAGAAGAGAGGAGGGTACTCAGGGATTTTGAGGCAGTGCTGCCTATATCAAACAATCAAATAAACAATCAATATGTGATGAAATTTTCATAACTTGAACTTATCAAGCAATCCATTAATCAAGCTATGATTGATGACACCTGAATAATAGTATTTGAGAGATAAATATGATCAAGTGAAGAGACACAATAATTTATAAGTTTAGAGGGAAATATGGGAGGGTGTGGACCCTGAGTAAACTCTAATCAGTAGTTTTGGTCCAGAGAAGGCATAAGATACATTCCCACTTTAGTTTGAAAATCTATCTTATTCTCCAGGGAAGGTTGTGGGGGGGGATGGGAAAGATAAAAGAAGAAAGGACTGAGAAAAGGGAAGGCAAAGATATAAGTGAAAATTACATTTTAAAAGAAAAGTTAAATAAATCTTTGGTGACAAGGAATAAGAGGAAAGGAAAGAGAAAAAGTAGAAATGGGGAAATATAGCATGTATAGAAATACAGAATTAATTTTAACTGTAAATTTGAATGGGACAAACTGCCCAATAAAAAAGAAGCAGATAGTAAGATGGTTTAAAAACAAGAATCTTAAAATATGTTGTTTTCAGGAAACATATTTGAAGCACAGAGAAACACATAGGGAAAATATGAAAGGATGGAATAAAATATATTATGCTTCAGCTGAAGTAAAATAAAAAGGGGGGGTAGAGATCCAAATCTCAGATATAACTAAAGCAAAAATAGATATCATTAAAGGGGATAAGGAAGGAAACTAAATCTTCTTAAAACTCACCATAGGTAATGAAATTATATATCACTATTAAACATGTATGTACCTAGTGGTACAGTATCCAAATTCCTGGAGGAAAAACTGAGTGGATTACAAAGAAACAGGAGTAGAAAACCTTTATTAATGGGAGGACCTCAATCTCTCTCTCTCTCTCTCTCTCTCTCTCATAACTAGAGAAATTTAATCTCAAAATAAATAAGAAAGTAGGTGAATGAGATATTAGAAAATGGACAAGATAGAACTCTAGAAAAAACAAGGGAGATAGAAAAGAAAATACCTTTTTCATGGAAGTACATAACACTACACCAAAACTAACCATACACCAGAGCATAAAAATCTTGTAATCAAATGTAGAAAGGTGTATATAGTAAATGCATACTTCTCAGACTGTGATATCATAAAAATTATAAGTAATTAAGGATCATGGGAAGAGAAAACAAAAACCAATTGGAAAGTAAATACCTTAATTTTAAATAATGAGTGGATCAAACAACAAATTATAAAAATAATAATAAACATTTATATCCAAGAAATGACAATAATGTCTTATCATACCAAAATTTATGGAATGCAATCAAGGCAGTTTTAAAGGGGAAAATTTATATCTCTCAAAGCTTATATGGATAAAATAGAGAAAGAGATCAATAAATTGAGTATACAGTTAAGAAAGCCAGAAAAAGAACAAATTAATGATCCCCAATTTAATATCAAGTTAGAAATTGCCAAAAACAAATGAGAGATTAATAAAATTGAAAAAAGATGACCATTGACCTAATAAAAAAACTAAAAGTTTGTTTTATGAAAAAAATAAAATAGATAAAACTTTGATTAATCTGATTTTTTTAAAAAGAAAGGAGACAACCAAATTACCAGTATAAAAAATAAAAAAAGGATAAACTAACTACCAATGAGGAATAAATTAAGAAAAAAATTCAAATCTACTTTGAGAAATTGTTTGCCGATAAATTCGATAAACTGAATGAAATGAATGAATATTTACAAAAATGCAAACTTCCCAGTAACAGAAGATGTAATAGCATACTTTAATAACAGCAATTTAGGATTCAAAATTGAAGAAAATATTAGTACCTATTCTACACAAACTATTTAAAAAAACCGAAGAGTTTCTGCCAAATTTCTTTTATAACACCAATACGGTACAGAACTAAACCAGGTAGAACCAAAACAGACAAAGAAAATTATAGATCAAACTCCCTAATGAATATCAATGCAAAAATCTTAAATAAAAGTTTAAAAATGAGATACATCAAGTAATCATGTAGATCAAGTAGGATTTATACCATGTAGGCAGGGATGGTTCAATATTAGGAGAACACTCAATTTAATTGAACATATCAATAGCAAAACAAATAAAAATCTTGATTATCTCTATAGAAGCTGAAAAAGCCTAGGATAAAATTCAATATTCATTCCTATTAAAAACATTAGAAAGCTTAGGAATAAGGTGAGTGCCTTAAAATAATAAGTTAATATCTAGCTAAAACCATCAACAAATATTATATGTAATAGGGATAAGCTCAGATCTTTTTCAATAGTATCTTGGGTGAAACAAGTATGTCCATTATCACCATTAATATTCAGTGTAGTATTTGAAATGTTAGCTCTAGCAATAAGAGAAGTAAAAGAAATTGAAGGATTCAGAATTGGCAAAGAGAAAGCAAAACTTCCACTCTTTGCAGATGTTATGATGGTATGCTTAGAAAACCCAAGAAAATCATCTAAAAAACTCCTTGAAACAATAAACAAATTCAGCAAAGTAGCAGGATATAAAATAAATCAACATAAATCATCAACATTTCTATATATGAACACCAAAGTCCAAGAGCAAGTTATAGAAACAGAAATTCCATTTAAAGTGATGATAGACAGCAATAAATACTTGGGAACCTCTGCTCAAGACACCAGAAATAGTATTAACACAAATAATAAAGCACTTCTTACCCAAATAAAGTCAGATCTACATATTTGGAAAAAGGTCAATTGTTCATGATCTGGTAGAGCTAATATAATAAAAATAACAATGCTACCCAATTTAAATTACTTATTCAGTGTCTTATTATTCAACCTACCAAATAATGATTTACCCAAGCTAGAAAAAGTAATAATAAAATTCATCTAGAACACAAAGGTTAAGAATAGCAAGGTAAACAATAAAAAGAAATGTAAAGGAAAGAGATCTAGTTCTACCAGATCTAAAACTATATTATAAAGCAGCAGTCATCAAAACTGCCTGGTACTAGTTAAAAATAGAGTAATGGATCAGTGAATTAGGATAGGTTCAAATGAAACAGTAGTAAATGTCTACAATAATCTACAGTTTTTTTTTTTAATCCAAAGACATTCGCTTCTGGGATAAGAATTCAACATTTGACAAAATTATTGGGAAAAATGGAACATGATATGGCAAAAACTAGGCATGGATTCATATCTCATACCATATCCAAATCCAAGGTCAAAATTGGTACAGGAAATAAGAAATAAAGGGTGACAACTTAGATAAATTAATAAACTCAGAAATACTCTATCAGATCTATGTAAAGGGGTCAGATTTATGACTAACAACAAATAGAGGACATTATAAATTACAAAATGATTTTGAGTATACTAAATTAAGAAGATTTTGTACTAATAACATTAATTGCAAATCTTCACAATTAAGAGTTCTGATAAAGGTCTCATTTTCTTGTTGAAGGATTGGGACATTAATGTACTGCTAGTGGAGTTGTGAATTGATCCAACCATTCTGGAAAACAGAATAGAATTCTGCCCTTAAATACAATAAAAGTTTTTATACCTTTTGACCCAATAATACCAAGCCTAAATCTATAGCCAAGAGAAATTATAAAAAGGGGAAAAGTCCCACATGTTCCAAAATATTCATAGCAGCTCTTTTTGTAGCAGCAAAGAATTAGAATTTGAGAGAATGCCCATCAATTGGGGAATGGCTAAACAAGTTATAGTACATGAATATCATGGAACACTATTGTTCTATATGAAACCATAAATGGTCAGAGTCAAGACAAGCACGGAATGAATTACAGGATCTGATGCTGCTCGAAGGTAGAAGAACCAAGAGAACAATGTACACATTGTCAACAGCATTGTGTGATGATCAATCCTGATGGATGCAGCTGCTATGAGTAGTTCAGAGAGCTAGGAAAATTCTATTACACTGGCTTTTTAGAAGACTATCCCCATCCAGAGGAAGAAAAACAAACCAGAACAAAGCAAACCAAAAAAAAAAACCAACCTCCTTCAGAATCTGATAAACACTACATTTCACTTTTTAAAAAGTATGTGTTGTATACTTCCTTCTTTCCCTTAATCATAACTCTTCATAACAAAAATAACTAATCTGTAAATATGTTTAACACAAAGTGTGTGTAATATTGACTTGATTGTTTGCTGCTGAGGGGAGAGGGATGGAAATTTTCTACCTAAAACCTAGACATAATCATATGGATGAATGTTGCAAAACTTTTATAATGTTTTCTGAAATATGAAATATCACTGGAAATATGCCTATGCTTAGGATGCATGTTGAATAACTTTCATAACATGTATTAGGAAAAATAAAACATAATTTAAAGCTAAAAGCAAAAACATAGATGAAATCAAGTTATAGGCATGGAAAATGAAATGAAAAACAATCACAATAATTGAACAAACAAAATTCTCCCATCACGATAATTCACTCTGGTGATTAGAAATATCAAAACACACACTTAGAAGATGATGAAAATGTTAAAGCTCCTAAATCCAAGAATCAACTACCTATGTGTTATCAATGACCCATAATTATAAATACTTAGTCCAGAGTGATTAAAATAGCTTTCATGAATTAACTTCTTTGCAAAGAAGGCCCAGCTACCAAGTGAGAAAGTCAGTGAATTACAATAATGTATAATCATATGTAATTTGAAGATGTGTTCCTCCTCTTTGTGTCAATCATTTGCTGGGTTTCAATCTAATTAATACATACACCCATGTATGTTTTCCCTACCCTGGTCATTATACTAAGGAGCACAGGAAAGAATATAGTACTATGTGGGAACTTCATTGAGCAGGCACAAGGGACAAGGCCTGACCTTAGGCCAACCTCTGATTAGTTGAAGCTAGTTTTTGAACTCCCCCTAGCTTAGAAGGATTAATGTCCAGTGTGTACATTTGTCTTACACTCTCATACCTGAACTTAGGCTTCAACAAGCAAGGGTTGACCCCAGTCATTGTAATGTAAACTAAGAACTCCTCTATAAATTCTGCGGAAGACAAAAACCCCACATTCCTTAAACTTTGAAAATTGAACATATTCTTTTAGGTGAAAAGATAGTAATTCAATGAAAAAGGGAGCTTTCAAACTTTTCTGATGAAAAAAAGGGATGAATACAAAGTTTGATGTTCAAATATGAGACTCAAGTGAAGCATAAATTAAGTAAACAGAAGCAAAACAAGAAGTAAAAATAAAAAGGAATCATTATAAAATGAATTTAATTATACTGAACTATATTCCTGTATGGGAAGATGATATTGATAATTCATATGAATTCATTTATCATTTATTAGGACTCTCAGAAAAAGCATATATAGAGAGGTCACAAGTAGGAGTTGAATATGAAGGAATAATATATTTAAAAGATGGAACTAAGGAATGGGAGAGGAATGTACTGGGAGAAAGAGGAAAGTAGAATTAAAATGGGGTAAGCTATTTCCATATTAAGATAGGAAGAAAAAGCCTTTGTAGTGGATTTAAAGGGGAAAAGGTGGAAGTGAGGGGTGAGTGAGTCTTACTTTCATCAGAATTATCTTAGAGAGGAAATTACAAAAGTTCTCCATTGGGTTTGGAAATTTATCTTAAGCTACAGAAAAGGAAGAGGAGAAGGGAATGTGAGAAAAAAAATGAAAGAGGGGCAGCTAGGTGGCACAGTGGGTAGAGCACCAGCCCTGGAATCTGGAGGACCTGAATTCAAATCCATCCTCAGACACTTAATATTACCTAGCTGTGTGACCTTGGGCAAGTTACTTTCTTAATGCCATTGCCTTCCCCCCCCAAAATATATAAAAAACAAAAAATTAAAACAAAGAAAATAGGAATGCCAGAAGAGAGGGCAGGTTGTGCTGGATTGTGAAAGAAACAAACAAATTTGAGGAGGGACAGGATGAAAGACAAGAGAATAGAATAAGGTACGGGAGCAGAATAAAGGAAAATATAGCTAGCAATATGTAACTATGCAAAAATATTGAAACAAGTTTCTCTGATAGAAATCTCATTTATCAAACATAGAGAACTGAGTTAAATTTAAAAAAAATTAAAAGCCATTGCCCAATTGATAAGTGATAAAAATAGTTTTTGATGTTATTAAAGCTATATGTGGTCATTCTAAAGAAAAAAATGTTGTGACTCACTATTGCCTGAAAAATATAAATTAGAGTAATTGTGAGGATCAGTCTTATACCTCTGTAATGACTATTAGAAAAGAATGGGAAAATGATGAATGTTTGATGGGACTGTAGGGAAAATGAGACATTTATTCATCATTGGAGGAATCTGGAAATGATTGAATCATTCTGTAGAGCGATTTGAAACTATCATCAAAGGACTGTAGCACTATGTATAGCCTTTGACTTAACTATGCCACTACTAGGTATTTTTCCCAGAAGAGATGAAAAACAAACAGGAAGTAAAAGGATCTCTATGTATAAGGATATACAAAATAAAAAATGATGAACTGGATGCTCTCAGTAAAACCTGGAAAGACTTACATGACCAGATAAAAAAGTGACATTATCTATATACAAAGTAACAGTTATATTGAAGTATGCTCAATTATGAATGACTAAATTTTTCTTAGTAGTATTTGTGGACCAAACCAACTCTGAAGGAATTACAAGAAAGAATGCTAACCATCTCCAGAGTAGAAGTAATGATGTCTGACTATTAGTTGAAGCATACTTTTTTCTTTTTTAAAAAATAAACAGCAAAATTTTGTGATGATTAACTATGATTGACTAAACGCTTGCCAGCAGTGCAGTGATCATGGACAATTCTAAAAAATCCATGATCACATGGGGGGGGGGGGGCGCGGGAATATGGAGTATGAATGCAGACCAAAGCATACTTTTATTCACCTTCTAAAACTTGTTTTTGCATTGTTGTTTTTCCCTTTCTCATTTCCCCCTTTAGTTCTCAGTCTTCTTTCACAACATGATTAATATGGAAATAAGTTACACCTGATTTTGCATGTATAAACCTAAAACTGATTACATACTCTCATGAGGAAGGGTGAGGGAAGGGAGGTAGACAAATATGGAACTTGAAAATCTACAAAAATAAGAATGCTGAAACCTATCCTTGCATGTAATTATAAAAATGCAATAACATTCAAACAAAATAAAACAGAGTGTTATGCTAAGTTTGAAACACTAATCCTATTTCCTGTTGAGGCACAGAAGTATTAACTATCTTACATGAAAGAAAACTTATCCTGTTTTTCTTCCCATTAAATAGAAATATGAAAGTATATGCACATAAATATACATATAACCACACACTTATACATGTAAATATATAAATCTATATGTTTAATGAAAATACTTATATCTGAATATAAGAATATATCTACATGTAAATAATATATACATACATGTATTTATTTAAAAGCATGCATATTCTCATGAGGCAAAAGTATATTCAATGGCATTTTAGGTGATAAGTATGTAAATGATACATTTAATTGATTCCCTATATTATTTTTGTAGATTACTTTTCACATATTTCCCGAGATTTTAATAGAGAAGAAATTTGTGAAGTAAAGCTGTATTATAATTTAAGTTCCTCAAGTTTGTTTTTCTGGATGACTTTTTTGAAGCTGAAGTATATATACATATATATATATATATATATATATATATATATATATATATATATATTGTAGAATATCAGTGTACAAAAATTTTCAAAAGGTTTTGTATTTTTTACATCCCTCAGTATTTGTATGTCTCAAAAAAGAACTGAATATTTTTCATCCAAATAACATTGATTCATCATTCAACTATCAAGTTCCTACTTAGTCAATTTAGAGGAACATTTACTCAATCTTGCTTGTTTGTGTATTTTCCTTTTTCTCGTTATTTTTAGTGATTTATTAGATGTTTGAAAGTAATTTTTCTTCTCTCGATTTAGTTTATCATTTTTATCTCATCACCATTTTTAGTCATTCTCAGTATTTATTTCTTAAGATATATCCATGATGCTGCTGAAATGGACTGCTGTCATATTTCTGTTGAAGTATTTCAAATGAACTTTTCAAATGTTTTTGACACCCTACCTATCTTTTCAGTTGGAGCGCTACAGGTAGAGAGATTTTCATCACTGATTTAAATAACAGATACATTTTCAACTGCTGAACAGTGAAAATGACAAATTATTGAAGTACATTTCAAAGGAAGTAAGAATAATAAAAAAAAACACTTAAAGGAAGAAATATATTGCTTTTGATTTTATAGAATCATATATTTTAATAGTATTTTAAAATTAGAAGAAAAGCATAAATATTTTAAAATAAAATATCTTGAATTTTAACAGTCATTTCAAATTTCATTAAAATTTTAAATTGGGGTGATAATCTCATTATTTAACATAATATTTTCTGCATTGAGATTTTCAATAAAATGTAACATAATGCAGATTAGTATAATATTAATGTCCATTTATTTTAATTTTTTAGTATTTGATTTTTCCACAGTTACATTGAAAAGAAAATTTCTATTTAAAACTTTAAGTACCATTCTCTCACTTCCTTCCACCACACTCCCCTCATTGAGAAAGAAAACATTTTGAGATAGGTTATAAACATGTATTTCTGAAGAATATATTCATGAAACTCTTGCTGTGAAAGTTTAAACAAAAAGACCTGCCCCCTCCCCCCAAAAGAAACTCAAGAAAAATAAAGTAAAAATGTATGCATTTGGGATGGCTAGGTGGTACATTGGATAGAGCATTACCCCTGGAGTCAGAGTTCAAATCTTATCTCAGACACTAAATAATTACTTAGCCATGTGACCCTGGGCAAGTCACAACCCTACTGCCTTGCAAAAGACACTCCCCACCCCAAAAATGTGAACAATGTATGTTTTCTTGTCTTCAGACACAATCAGTTCCTTTTCTGAAAATGGATAGCATTCTTCATCAAAAGGACTGCAGAGTTGTCTTGAATCACAATATTGCAGGAAAAACTAAGTCATTCATAATTAACCATGCTATAATATTGCTTTTATTTTGTAGCTAGTACATTTCTCTTTGCATCATCTAATGTAAGTCTTTCCAGATTTTTCTTAGCATCCTAGTCATCATTTTTATAGCAAAATAGCATTCCATCATAATCTCATAACTCAAATTGTTCATCCACTACTCCACTGATGGAAATCTCCTAAATTTTCAATTTCTTGCCAGCAGAAAAGAGCCTTTATAAATATCCTTATACATATAAGTACTTTTCTTACCTGATGTTCTTATCTTCTGGAATACAGATGTAGTAGTGGCATTTCTAGATCAAAAGGATGACACGGTTTCACAAGAACTTTGGACATAGTTCCAAATTGATCTACAGAATGATTGAGTCAATTCAGAACCCCACCAACAAAGCATTAATGTCTCATTTTCTCTACATCCCCTCAGATATTTATTTCTCTTTTCTGAACTATTAGGTGATCTAATAGATTTAAGGTAATATCTCATAATTGTTTTCATTTGTATTTCTTGAGTCAGCAGTGAGTTGGAATTTTTTTATATGGTTATAAATAGTATTGATAACTACTTTTGAAAATTGCTCATAACATTTGATTACTTTTCAAGTTTGGGAATTACTTTCATTTTTATAAATTACTTATTTCCTATATGTTTGAAATGAGACCTTTGTCGGTGAAATTTGCCTGAATTTTTTTGAATATTACAGTTAGTAATTGTGCATTTCTCTATCCTGTTTCCCCCACATCCATTTATGTTATAATTCATCTTCTTCCTGTCCCTTCTCTAAAATGTTTTCTTCTGCCAAGCCCCTACCCCAAGAAGCCTTTTCTTCTTTAAAGCTCCTATACCCTTTCTCTTCTTCTCTTCCCCTCCTACTTTCATGTAAAATAATATAGATTTCCATAATCAATTGAGTGTGAATATTATTCCCTCAATTTTGATGAGAGTAAAGTTCAACCATTCACCCCAGGTCTCTCATCTTTCCCACTTTTGTCTCTTTCATCTGAGATAATTTATCTTTCTACCAGTCTCTTCCATTTCCCCTAGTGCATAACTCTTTATTGTTCTTTAATTTTATTTTTCCCCTAAATAACATCTCTTGATATTCCACTGACATCTCTGCTCTCTGTCTACATTTATTCCTTCTACAATAATAGTAATAAGAAATAATAATAAGAAAGTTCATGTGAGTTATTAGTAGCATCTTATGATGTAGGAATATACGCAGTTGAACATCAGGAAGTCCTTTATAAAAAAAATTTTCAAGCAAAATGGGGTTAAATGGCTTGCCCAAGGACACAGAGCTATGTAATTATTGTGTCTGAGGCCAGACTTGAACCCAGATATTCCTGACTGCAGGGCAGTGCTCTATCCAATGCACCACCTAACCTAACTACTGAAGTCCTTTTTGATTTCCCTTTTCTGTTCAGCATTTTTTTGTTCCACTTGAATCTCATATATGAAGATGTAATTTTTTGTTCAGTTTGGGGCTTTTCTTTCAATCAGGAAAGTTTGAAAGTCCTCCATTTCATTTAATATACATGTTTGCCCTTGAAAGAATATGTTCAATTTTTCTGTATTGTTGATTTTTGTTTAAAATCAAAATTATTTTGCTTTCTGGAATATTATATACCATTATATCTTTTAATAGAGATGCTGCTAAATCTTGTGTATCCTGATTGTAAATTCATGATAGCTGAATTATTTCTTTCTGACTCCTTTTGTTATTTTTTCCTTTAATTGGGAGCTCTGGAATTTGACTATAATATTCCTGGAAGTTTTCATTTTGGGATATTTTTTCAATTTCTATTTTGCCCAATACTTTTAGAATATTAGGGCAATTTTCCTTGGTAAATACTTGAAAGATGATGACTAGGCTTTTTTTGTGGTCATGGTTTTCAAGTAGCCCAGTGATTTTTAAATTTTCTCTCATGCATCTATTTTCCAGGTTGTTTTTGTTTGTTTATTTGTTTGTATGATTTTTTTCATGGAGATATTTCAAATTGCTTTCTCATAATTTATAACATTTCTTTCTTATTGAATAAATGTTTCTTGATTTCCTCATAAAGGCATTCTTTCCACTTGTTCAAATATAATTTTTAAGGAATTATTTTCTGCAGTGAGCCTTTATGCTTCCTTTTCCATTTGATCAAAATGACCTTTTAAGGCATTTTTATCTTCAGTGAATTTTTAAGCCTCTTTTTCAATTTGTCTAATTTCCTTTTTTAAGGAATTCTTCTCCTTATTATCTTTCTGTATCTCTTTTACCAATTGGCCTAGCCTTGTTTCTAAAGTGTTATTATCTTTGGTATGTTATTGTGTCACCTTTACCAAGAAACTGGATCATTTTTCATGCTTTTCTTGGATCACTCTCATTTTTCTTCCCCATTTTTCATCTACCTCTCTTACTTGAATTTCAAAATATTTTCGAGCTCTTCTATGGAATTAACCCATTCACATTTCTCTTGGAAGCTCTGAATATAGGAGTTTTGACTTTTTTTTTTTTTTTTTGGTTTTTGAGTTTGAGTTTTGATCTTCCCTGTCACCATACTGAGTTTTTATAATAAGAATTTTGGTTCACTTTACTCATTTTCCACCCCTGTCTCTATGTTATAGTAGCACTCTGCTTCCGAAGTTTCAGGGCATCTTTTTTCAAAGCTGTTTCTTGAAACTTGCAAGTTTCAGGTCCTCAAGGAAGTTTGATCTAAGGAGAGCTGTTTACTATGCAACTAGCCAGGTGTCTGGTATGTGAGGACTGGAACTGTGAGGGGGGTTCCCCTTTTCACTGATGTATTAGTGTTCTTCCTTGTGGCACTGAAATTCAGGGCTTTAATCTGGAGCTGAATTTGTTATCTTTGTAGATTGGGAGGTCCAGAAGTATCTGCTGCCACTAATTCACTCTTCTGCCACCTGTTTCTGGAGTGCTAAGTTATGGGCTGTGATGGCACTGTTCTGGGCTCCTCTCCCACCCTGGCACAATAGATTCCTCCCCCTGACCTTCCAAACAGTCTTAGACTAGAACATTGTTTTATTTTTCTATCTGTAAACTCTATCACTGTAGAATTTTATTAAAGTTATTTGGCAGAGCTTAGTCATGCCCAGCTATTTTCTCCCTCATTTTGACTTTGCCTCCATTGTCCATCTATGTTTCACTCAACAATATCAATGGAAAATGTCAGCTGGAGGATTCAGTGATATTTGTATTTTGTAGCTCTAGCTCCCTTGGTTCTTCCCTTATCTCCCCCCAGGTCTTCTCTACTTTGACATACCTCTTTCACATTTCATCTTATACTCACCTTGCTCCCTATTTTGGACTTTCATCTTAATTCTTCAGTAAGACACTTAAACTTCTGCTGAACTCAATGACTTGTTTTTCCAAATGCTATCTAATTTTATGTTTTTCCATTACATGCAAAGATCGTTTTCAACGTGAACATTTTTGTTGTTTAAGTTAACCACTTTATTACCACACACCTTTCCCCCTCCCTATCTATAACAATGAGTAAGCTGATATAAGTTATTCATAGTCATGTTTGAATTATTTCCATTTGAGTTATACTGTGAAAGAAGAATGTGAATAAAAACGAAAATATAGAAAGGAAAGAAAAATACAAAAATCAGGTTAAAAATTGAAAACTTTTTTTTTTTATTTTGGTCTGAATCCGGATGCCATCGTTTTCTTTTTCTCTGAATGTTGATAGCAGTTTCCATTGAAATCTTTTGGAATTACCCTTTTATTAAATTGCTGAGAGGAGCCACATGCATCATAGTTGATCATTACATGATGTTACTGTTAATGTGGACATCTTCAGGTTTTGCGTACATCACTCAGCATCTGTTTGTGAAAGTATTTTTGGACTTTTTTGAAGTCTATCTGCTCATGATTTCTTACAAAACAATAGTGCGAGGTGCAGCTAGGTGGTAAAGTGGAAAGAGCCCCCGTCCCAGAGTCAGGAGGACCTGAGTTCCACTCCGGCCTCAGACACTTGATAATTACCTAGCTTCTTTGGATAAGTCATTTAACCCCATTGCCTTGCGAAAAAAACCCAAAACCTTAAAACAAACAAATAAACAAAAACAAACAAAAAATAACAGTGGTACTCCATCACATTCATATGCCCCAATTAATTCAATTATTACCTAATTATTGGACACACCCTCAATTTCCAATTCTTTATCATTAGAAAAATAAAAGCTGCTATAAATACATTTGTACACATGAATTCTTTGGAATTTTATATGAACTACTTGTCATATAGATCTGATAGTGGTACTGCTGAATCAAAAATACTCAGTTAGTGTGGTCCTTTGCGAATGATTTGAATTGCTTTCTAGAATATTTGGATTAGTTCCAATATCCAGCATTATTACATTACTATCCAAGTTTTCCCACTTCCACTCAAACATTGATCATTTTCCATTTTTGTAATTCGAGTCAATCTAGTAGGTGATAATTTACTTTTCATGTTTCATCAATAATTATGTTGAATTTTTTCATATGCTTATACATAGCTTTGCTTAATTCACCTGAAAACTGATTGCTAATATGCTTTGACAAAAATTTATTAGTTGGAGATTGATTTGTACTCATAAACATGACTCAGTTTTCTATAAACTTTAGAAATTAGACTTCTATTAGATACCCTGGCTTTAAAAAAAATTACTTCCCAGCTCTCTGCATCCTTTCTAATTTTAGTTGTCTTTATTCTATTCTGTAAAACCTTTTTCATTTAATGTAATCAAAATTATCCATTTTGAATTTATAAGCTTCTTTGTTTTTTTTTTTGTTTGGCCATAAAATCCTCCTGTCTTCATAGATGTGACAGATAAAATATTTCCTATTCTCCTAAGTAGATATGGTATTATACATTATGACTAAGTCATGTACCCATGTCAACATCATCTTGGTATAGGGAATGAGATGCTGGTCTATAACTGGTTGCTGCCATACTATATTTCAGTTTTCCCAGTAGTTTTTGTCAAATAGTGAATTCTTTTCCCAGAAGTAAGATTGTTTGTCTTAATAAAATCAGTAAATTACTGTACTATTTATGACTGTTTCTTATGAACCTAGTCTTTTCCAGTGATTAACCATTCTATTTTTTTTAGATTTTTGCAAGGCAAATGGGGTTAAGTGTCTTGCCCAAGGCCACATAGCTAGGTAATTATTACATATCTGAGGCTGGATTTGAGCTCAAGTATTCCTGACTCAAGGGCCAGTGCTCTATCCACTGTGCCACCTATCTGCCCCAACCATTCTATTTCTTAGCCAGAATGAATCCATTTTGATGATTCTTGCTTTATAATTTTAGGGGGGGGGTAGTCTAGAGGACTTTCCTTTGTATTTTCTTTTCATCATATATCTTGATATTCTTGATGGTTGTTCCTCCAGAGGGAATATGTTATTATATTTTCTTCCTCTGACAAACAATTTATATAGTTTTATTGATAAAACACTGAATAATTTATTTGATTTGCATATAATTGTCATTTTTTATTTTATTACTCAAGCTACTCATTTTGATTAGTTTTGATACTAATATGGTCAATTGTGTTGGCTATTTTCTTAATTTTGAATTATCCCTGAATTCCTAGTATAATTCTGCCATGTGTTCAGTTATTATCCTAGTGATAAATTCTTGTAATCTCTTGGCAAGTATTTTATTTACGATTGGTCATTGATTTACATTAGGGATATTATATATTTTTTTCTTTTTCTGTTTCATTTGATCCTAGTTAAGATATCAGCACCATTTTGAGGACTTAAAAGGAAATTGGCAGAACCCCTACATCCAATTGCTTTTTCAAATAGTGTATATAGGATTGGAATAGTTTGTCCTTTAAAGTTTGATCTGGCCCTGGAGATATTTTCTTAGGTAGTTTATTGATAGCTTCTAGAATTTCCTTTTTCAGAAATATGGTTAAGTAATTTTTTCCTCTTCTATTAATCTGGCCAGTTTATATTTTTGTAAATATTCATCCATTTCACTTATGCTATCAGTTTTGTTGGGGTATAGTTGAGCAAAATTATTATTTAAATTTTCTCATTGTGGTGAGCTTACGCTGTTCATTTTTGATTCTCATAATTTATTTTTCTCCTTTCTTCTTTAAAAATAAGATTAAACAAAAGTTTATCTATTTTATTTCTTTTAACTAAACAATTTCTTAGTTTTATTCATTAGTTCAATACTTTTCCTTCAATTTTGTTAATTTTTTCTTTAATTTTTGAGAATTTCTAATTTGGGCTTTTTAATTTGTTCTTTTTCTAATTTTTTAATGATATGTACAATCCATTGATCTCATTTTTTTATTATATTCATATATGCATTTAGAAATATAAATTTTCCCTTAATAATAGTTTCTACTTCTTCCCACAAGTTTCTGAATGTCTCATCATTTTCATTGACTTATATGAAAACTATTGATTATTTCTAAGTTTTATTGTTTGATCTACTTAATTTTTAAAATTGATTCATTTAATTTTCAATTAATATTTATGTTTCTCTTCATGGACATTTATTCCATTTAGTTTTTATTGTCTTGTGATCTGAAAAGAATGCATTTAATATTTCTGTCTTTCTGAATTTGGTCATGCGGGGTTTATGCCTTAATACATGATCAATTTTTATGTAGCTGCTATGTACCTCAGGGAAATAAAAACAAATATTCTTTTCCATATCCATTCAATTTTCTCAAGAGTTATATCTTATCCAAATTTTCTAAACTTCTATTCACCTTATTAATTTCCTTCTTTTCTATTTAACAGTTAGATTAATCAAATTCTGAGACAGGGAGATTGAGATCCCTTACCATTATAGCTGTGCTGACAATGACCCATTGTAACTCCTCTAAAACTTTGAATATTTTATCACCTGTTGCTTATATGTTTAATATTGATATTACTCTGCTTATTATCCTAAAGAAGATGTGGTTTGCTTCCATATTCCGTTTAATTAGATTTATTGTTCCTTTTGCTTTGTATGAGATCAGGATTGCTAACCCTGCTTTTTTTGTCAGGTGAAGCATAATATATTCTCCAACTTTTTACCTTTATCCTGTGTCTCTTTCCTTCAAATTTGTTTCTTGTAATATGTATAAATATATTTTATACACACACACACACACACACACACATATATATATATGTATATATATATGTATATACATATACATATATATATACATATATATATATATATATATATATATATATATGTAGATAGATAGATAGAAAGGTAGAGAGTAGGATTCTGGTTTTTCAAATTTTTAAATATTTAAGGCAATGATGTTAAGTGTCCTGGCCAAGGTCACATAGCTAGGAAATTATGAAGCGTCTGAAGCTGTATTTGAACTCAGGTCCTCCTGAATCCACGTCTAGTACACTATCCACTGCACCACCTGACTGCTTCCAAGAATTTTACTTTCTAATCCACTGCTAATTGCTTCTAATTTAGTGGAGAATTCATCTCATTCACATTTACAGTTTAATTACTAATTCTCTCTTTCCCTTCATCTCATCTTCCTTCTATTTGTACTATTCTCTTTTCTTTTCCTTATTGCTCCTCACCAATAATTAGCTTCTACTTATTAACTCTCAATAAACTCTCCCTTCTTTCTTCACTCTTCCCTTTGCTTTGCTTTTCCCTTACCCCCTTTTAAACTTTTACTTTAACTTTAGCTTCACATTGACTTGTACTTCTCTCTCCTTGTTAACAGTCTTTTCTCCCCCCCCCCCCTTTTTACTATCTATTCCCCCTCCCCCTCTCCCATTATTTCCATGTAGGATAGGAAAAATTCCTAAACCCAACTGGGAATGTGTTATTCCTTCTTTAAGCTAAATCTTTTCAGAGTAAGACTTACACAGTGCTAACACTCTTCTTTCTTTGCCTCTACTGTAAAAGGGTCTTTATGCCTCTTAATAAGGTTTTATCGTCCTCTAATGTCTCACCTTTTCCCTGTATAATCCTTCTTTTCATGTTTTAAATGTTTGACACCTGTTTTTTTATCCATAACCACTCTTAAGATATACACTTTTAATCTGTTCAGAAATAAGTACAATTCTCAAGTGATGATTAATTGATTGATTCATAATAATCCTTAAATCATTATTACTTCTATACCCACAACCTCTAAGAACACTCCCTCCTCCTATCCCAATAGAAATATAACCATCTACTAAAGGTTCATTATGTTTCTAATCAATGCATTTACAAATGTTCTAAGTATGCTTCTTTTAACTATCATAAGAGAGAGGAAAATTATCAGAAATTAAAGGTATTTTCTTCCAATTTCGTGTTACTATCATTATTTCCTCTTTATGTTTGCTTTTTTAAAGCATTTCTCCAGTCTTGTATTTGCAGAACAGTTCTGCTCTTTTTTGTCAAGTAAATTCAAAGACCTATATTTCATTGAAACTTCACCTTTACACTGAACTGAAGTCTACAGGATAGTTGATTTCTTTGTGTAATTCAAGTTCCATTGTTCTGTGGAATATAAATACCCTGGCAATATGATCCTTTAATGTTGAAGTCCTGGGTAAACCTGACTATGTCTCCCTGGTATTTAAATATCCATTATATTGGTTGCTTGCAACATGTTCTTCTTTAATTGAAATTTGTCTTCAATATTCCTTGGAATTTTAATTTTTTATTTGGGTTATCTTTTTAGGGGATGATTAAAGATTATTTTTAGAGTAATTTAATTATTTAATTTTGAATTTTATAATTTTCCCCCAATCTCTTACTTCCTCACCTTCAAGTGCTCAAATTCTAACTTATTTTTGGTTTTTACAATGCAATGGCATTAAGTGGCTTGCCCAAACCACACAGCTAGGTAATTATTAAATGTCTGAGACCAGATTTGATCTCAGGTACTCCTGACTCCAGGGCCAGTGTTCTATCCACTGCAACTAGCTGCCCCTCCAATTCTAATTTTTAAGGAATTAAATTTATTAGTTAACTTGTTCATCTCCTTTTCCATTTGATCGATTATTTTTGAAGGTATTCGTTTATTTTTCCCATTTTCCCAATTCTGTTTTTAAAGAGGTTTTTTTTTTTTCCTTTTTCCATTTGGCCAATTGTTTCTTGAAAGTTACTTTCTTCAATCACTTTATGTGCTTTCTTTTCCAAACTGTTGACTCTCTCTTATATACTTGTCAACATTTCCCCAGTACATCTAATTGACTTTTAAATTCTTTTTTTACCTCCTTTAAAAGAACTTTTTGAAGGTGGAGCCAAGATGCCATCATGAAGGCAGCATTTTCCAGAATCTCATTTCCCCCAAAATTCCAAAAGCCTTCAAATTATGACTCTAGGCAAAATTTAGAGGGGCAGAAAGCACAGAAAGACTGAGTGATACATTTGCCCAATCCAAGACAATTTAGAAGGTCCACTTGAAAGGTTTCACCTGGACCAGGAGTTGGAAAAAAAGCTCCATCCATAGAGCAGCCCAGTCCAGCCCAGCCCTAGGATCATTGGGAACAGCTCGAAGGGGCAGTGAGAGAATTCTGCCACACCAGAATGAGTGTGAAGTGAGGAGCACAGACCACAGCACCTGCAGCAAGAATCAGGGTAAACCAGCATGTGCCTCCAGAGCATAGTCCACAGATAGTAGGGGGTCAGGGGAGACAGCAGAAATCTCTCTGCTCTCCCTGGGGCAGGACTCTGCTGTTTACCCACACTCAGATCCAGGTTGAAGTTTGGTCTTCCATACTAAGTTAGCAGGGATCCTCCTCACAGCTCATGGGGCAGAGGGGAGCTGTGGTCATTTACATATCAAAGCACAAGCAAGAGAGATAAGACTGTGGCAGAATGAAGGTCTCTGTGGGGTGCCCCCCAAAAAATCTCAAAGCCTTGGAAGTGCTGTAATTACTCTTGGGATGAGGAAATGAGTAAACAAGAGAAAAAGAAGAATTTGACCATAGGAAATTACTTTGGTTCCATGGAAAATCAAAACCCATACTCAGATGAAGACAAAGGTGAAGCTTCTGTATCTAAAACCTCCAAGACAAATAGAAAATAGGCTCAGACTACAGATGAGCTCAAAAAAGACTTTGAAAAGAAATTAAGAGAGGTGGAGGAAAAATTGTAAGGAGAAATGAAATCCATGCAGAAAAATCATGAAAACCAAGTTAGCAGCTTGGTGAAAGAACTAAAAAAATACAGAAGAAAATAATATGTTAAAAACCAGTTTAGGCCAAATGGAAAAAGCAAATCAAAAGGTAAATGGTGAGAAGAATGCCTTAAAAGCAGAACTGGCCAGCTGGAAAAGGAGATAAAAAGCTCTCTGAAGAAAATAACTCCTTCAAATGCAGAATAGTACTAAAGGAAGCTGATGACTTTTCAAGAAATCAGGAAGAAAGAAATATCTCATTGGAAAAAACAACTGATCTTGAAAACAGATCCAGAAAAATAACTTAAAAATTAATGGGCTACCTGAAAGCTTTGGCTTCCTTTTTCAAGAAATAATATCACAAAATTGCCCTGAGATCTTAGAAGCTGAGGGTAAAATAGAAATTGAGGGAATTCACCAGTCACCTCCTGAAAGAGATCCCAAAATCAAAACTTCCAGGAATATTATAGCCAAATTCCAAAGCTCCCAAGTCAAAAAGGAAATATTAAAAAGTTGCCACAAACAAACAATTCAACTACTGTGGATCTACAGTCAGGAATACACAAGATCTGGCAGCATCTACTTTAAGGGCTTGCAAGGATTGGAATATGATATTCTGGAAGGCAAAAGATCTTGCTTTACAACTGGGAATCAACTGCCCAGCAATATTGAACATCCTCTTTCAGGGAAAGAGATGGACTTTCAGTGAAACAAGAGACTTTCAAAGGTTCTTATTGAAACAACAGGAGCTGAACAGAACATTTGTTCTTCAAATATAGGACCTCGAGGAGCCTTAGAGCAGGTGGATGAGAAGGACTAACTGTGAGGAACTTAATGATATTGAACTGTTTCTATTCCTGCATGGGAAGAAGATACTGAATTTTGTCATTTATAAGCGCTGTTAGAAGGAGTATATATAGACAAGGCACGGGAAGGAATGGAATATAATAGTATAATATAGTAAAAAGTTGGGGTCAGTGGTTGAAAAGGGAAAGCAGTGGGAGGAAGGGAAAGGAGAGGAAGAAGGAGCTAAGATATTTCACATAAGCATCAAGAAAAAAGATTTTATAATGGAGTGGAATGGGGGGAAGATGAGGGGGAGTGAGTGAGCTTGCATTCTCATCAGAAATGACTCAGATGAAATAACATACACCCTTAAAATTGGGTATAGAAATCTATCTTACCCTAGAAAAAATAAGAGAAAAGTGATGAGATAAGGGGGTATTGGGGGGAGGGAAGGGGGAATAGGTGATAGAAGAGAGGGAAGATTGTGGGAGAAGTTACCCCAGATACAGCACACTTTTGGATGAAAGGAGAGAGAGAGAGAGAATAGAATAAATGAGACTGGAAGGAATAGAGTGGAGGGAAAAACAGCTAGTAATAGCAAGTGTGAGAAAAAATATTCAAGCAACTTCTCTGGTGGACTTATGGTAAAGAAAGCAACTCACCCCAGAAACAGAGCCATTGGAATCTGAAGAAAGATCGAAGTACATTTTTCTCTCTCACTATTCTTGAGATTTCTCATCTTCTTGGGGGGAAGGGGAGTTTATGTTTATTCATAACACAATTATTGCAATAATATAAAATAAATGAACCAAAAAGAACAGAAAAAAGGACTTTTTGAGCTCAAGATCAATTTATATTTCCCTCTGGGACCTTAAATATTGTCCTTTTCCAATGTCCAGTTATGCGATGCTGCTTTAATTATTTTTATCTCCATGATACTTTTTGTATTTTAATGACCTTATTTGTTTTCTATTCATGTTTAGCCTATTTTGTAGTTTTCAAAGGTAAGCTCTTCCATGAAAGGTCACTATCATCCATGAAGGGTCAGTATCATAAGTTTCTTAGACTGATGGTCAAAAGTATACTCATTAAACTTCTACAAGTGGGGAGCTCTGCTGTTAGTGACTTGCTCACTACACTGGGGTGGCCCAGCATAATTATTCTGTTGGCCTTGGGGTTCCAGGACTTGCAATATTCTTTCTACACTGTGTCTGGAGATATCTGTGGTGTTGCTGATACTGAATGCTGTCCTGGATGCCTTTGTAAAATTAATTAATTTTCGTCCATATGCACATGTATATTTTTAAGTTACAAAATTTCCTTAAACACCGCCCCCTTCCCATTCCCCTCCCCTCAGTGGCAAAGGATGAGGTTAGCATTGTATATAAATTTTTATTTATTTTTCTAGATTTTTTTTGAGGAAATGGGTTTAAGTGGCTTGCCCAAGGTCACACAGCTAGGTAATTATTAAGTATCTGAGGTCGGATTTGTACCCAGGTACTCCTGACTTCAAGGCTGGTGCTCTATCCACTGCCGCCCCATAAATTTTTGATAAATATGTTTACAATTTAGTAAATTTTGGTATGAGGTATTAGGATTAAGGGAAAGAGATACATAAAAGATAATTTTTATAAAGTGTTTATAAAGTGTTCAGATATGAAAGGGTTGTTTATTGTGTGTATTTTGTTTTGTTTTGTTTTCTCTTCCTCTGGATGTGGATAATATAATCCATAACCTGTCAGATACAGTTTTCCTACTTCTCTGGACTGCTGAGAGGAGCTACTTGCATCAAGGTTGTTCATCTCACAATGTTGTTGTTGATGTTTATTGTTCTCTTGATTCTGCTCCTTTCTTTCAGTATCAGATCAAGTAAGTCATTCCATGGTTTCTTATAGAACAATAGTATTCCATAGTATTTATATACCATAATTTGTTTAGACATTCCTTGATTCATGGCCATCCATCCCATTTCTAATTCTTTCTCACAATAAAAAGAACTGTGATGAGTATTTTGGAACATGTAGACTTTCCCTTAATTTTCGAATGATTTCTTCTGGATATAGTTCTAGATTTGGAATTTCTGGTTCAAAGGGCATTAACAGTTTTATTGCTCTTGGGGTATAGATCCATATTGCTCTCCTGGAAGGTTGGATCAGTTCACAACTCCACCAGCAACACATCAATGTCCCAATTCTCCCACAACCTCTCCAATATTGACCATTATCCCTTTTCCTCATCTTGGCCACTCTAATAAGTGTGAGATGATACTCATTGTTGTTTTAATGTGCATTTCTCTAATCAATAATGATTTGGAGTATTTTTTCATATGATTATATGTAGGTTTAGTTTCTTCATTTGAAAACTGTTCATATCTTTTGATCCTTTATCAACTGGGAAATGACTTTTGACCTTATAAATTTGATGCAATTCTCTATATATTTTAGAATGAGAACTTTATCAGAGTTCCAAGTTAAGATTTCCCCCCAGCCTTCTTCTTTACTTCTAATTTTGGCACCATTGATTCCATAGATCTGACATATATTTTTGGTCTTTTAATTTATCTATATTATTGCTCTTTATGTCTAAATCCTGTACCCAGTTTGACCTTATTTTGATATAGTTCGTGAGATGCGAAACTATGCCTAGTTTTTGCTGTACTATTTTCCAGTTTTCCCAAATATTTTTGTCAAATGCTGGGTTCTTATCCCAGAAGGTAATGTCTTTAGGTTTGAGATAGGAGATTGCTGTAGTCATTTACTGCAGTTTTTTTTGAACCTATCCTAATCCATTGATCCATTATTCTATTTCATAACCAGTTCCAGGCAGTTTTGATGACTGCTGCTTTATAATATAATTTTAGATTTGAAAAGGCTAAACCACCTTCTTTTGCATTTTTTTCTATTGAATCCCTTGATATTCTTGACTGTTTATATGAATTTAGTTACATAATTTTCTATCTCACTAAAGTACTTTTTTTGTAATTTTGATTGGTTGGCACTCAATAAGTAATTTAAATTTAATAGAATTTTCATTTTTATCATATTAGCTCAGCCTTTCCATTAGCAGTTGATATTTGCAAAGTTATTTAGATCTGATTTTATTTGTGTGAAAAGTGCTTTATAGCTGTTTTCCTAAACTTTCTGAGTCTGCCTTGGCAGGTAGACTTCCAAGTATTTTATGTAGTCTGAAGTTTAACTAACAATTTCTTAGAAAAAAATCACTGACTCATCTTGGGGGATCATTTTGAGCTAAGGCACCATTTCATTTAACATTTAATGGAAAAAAATATTAGTCCCAGAAAAACACTTATGATCTTCTCCAAGTAAAACGGATCAGGTGATTCCTATACTGAGTATTTTATGTATTCCTTTTTTTGTTGTTAATTTTATACTCTTAGGCCAATTGTAATTGCAAAATTCCAATATTCCCTATTAAAAAGCCTAGATTATAACTTAATGTTTTGTTAATAAATACATTTTTGTGTTTTGGATTTTACACTTGGACTAGCATTATTGAAGTCTATATTTGTGGAATTAGTGAGAGTATTAGATACAAAGATATAGACTTTTCCCAAAAACTGTAAAAGCAATATCTATATCATTGAAATATTTGGTATACTTTTTCAAGAATCATATTAAAATACAGATATTCAAATAAATTCTTCAGATTTTTTAACTTCTATTTTAATTAGGGGGAGCAAGGAAGAGACAGAAAGATGCTAATTTCCAATTAGATGAGAATAAGACCTATAATAAAATAAAGGAATGAATATAAATGAATGAATACAAGAGGCTAGAAGAAATAATCTTAGGATGCAATTCTGAATAAATAGAAAACAAAAAACACTTCTAACTCTTTTCACTTGAGAAAGGTTCACTTTGCATTGCAAGATTAGTAAATAGGTTTGATTTTTTCCACAAATAAGAACAAATTGTTCAGGTTTTCAGCTTCTCTCAGACTTATGTGACTACACTTTTGTCACCAGATGGGATCTGTCCTGTATGACAAATATTAATCATTTCAACATTTAACCAACATCTTGATGAATCCTTCCTCTTTCTCATAATACATTCCTATGTAACTTGAAATTTCACTATCTACTACTTCATTTTAACTAAGCAATTTTACCACTTTATCAATTGCCATTTTAACTTTTACCATTCTTGTCTATGTATTAAAATAATTAACATATACTATGTTGCATAAATTTGTGAGTCATGGAACAATTAAAAAGGTAATATTTTATGATACATTTCCTTCTCTATGAACAAACCTCTCTCTTTTTTTCCTTTTCCCCCCCAATATCTTTTGCTTTTATTTTACTCTCATTTTTTTTCTTGAGATCTTCTAAGCTTTTGTTATCTTTCATCTTTCTTCTGAGTAGGAAAAACACTTTGATTCATTATTTCATGTTTATGCCATATCAAGATCAGCTGCTTCCAGGAGAAGAGACGCAGAGGTATGATAGCTGTGTTTAAGTATCTGAAAAATGTCACTTAGAAGATGCATTAGCTTTGTTTAGATTGGCCCCAGAGAACAAAACAAGGAGGGAGTCAATGTGGGGAAATTACAGATAAAAAAATCATGTGTCATGTCTTGAAAATATTTCTAACCATTGGAGCTGCCTCAAAATGAATGAAATGTGCTAAATCAGTAACATATGTATAGCATTTTGAAAATCTTTGATTGTGTCATAATTTCTTTTGGTTTGCTATTGTGACTGTAGAAATGAGTAAATTTCCTGATAACTTGAAACCTTTTTTTTTTAGTTTTTGCAAGGCAAATGGGGTTAAGTGGCTTGCCCTAGGCCACACAGCTAGGTCATTATTAAGTGTCTGGGTCCAGATTTGAACTCAGGTACTCTTGACTCCAGGACCAGTGATCTATCCACTGCACCACCTAGCCACCCCAACTTGGAACCTTTAAATAAAATTTATGGGATTTTTTCCTTATGGTTTAGAAGATATTCCTGTTCTAGAATCAATTAATTTGGTAATGAAATGAGTAAAATTACCAATTATGTCTCTCTCAATTTCTAAAATTCCATGATGTTCTTATTATATTTTAATTCTGTCATTATTTAGCTCAACTTTTCAAAATCCTTAGAACTGAGCAGGATTCTACCATGTCTTATATTATGAAACTTACATTTCTACATAGATATAAACACCTATACATATAATGGTCAACCACTTATTTCATTCTGTGTGTTTGTATGTGTGTGTGTGTGTGTGTGTGTGTGTGTGTGTGTGTGAACTTGTACCCAAGGAATTATAAATCACAGTTGACTTCCCTGTATACATATTAGATATTTGAAATTATCCAGGAAGAATTTATCTGAAGCAGTTCACAGAGGGATACAAATTCACGCACTATAGGAAAATTCACACAAAATTTCTTATTTAGGTTTTTGAAAGTCCTAAACTCTAAAGGTTTATTTCAGCTGCTTTTCCAAAAGATAGAAAATTCTTATTTTTTTCAATTTTTCAATTTATTTTTTAGTTACATTTAAAGATAATCTTCAACATTCTTCTTTTTTTTTAAACTTCTGAGTTCCACTTTTTTCTACCACCTTCTTTTTCCATCCCTTTGCAACAAATAATCTGCTATTGGTGGTATATACAAAATCACATTAAATGTAGTCTATATGAATTAATTTCTGAAAAAAAAAAGAACTAGAAAGTGAAGTATGGAGTGACTTATGGGATTTGACACTGAGCGAAGGGAGCAGAACCAAGAGAACAATGTCCACATCAACAACAACCTTGTGAGATGAACAACCTTGATGGAAGCAGCTCCTCTCAGCAGTCCAGAGAGCTAGGATAACCAGATTAGACCCATTATGGACAATGCTATCCTCATCCAGAGGAAAAATAAAGCAAAACAAAACAAGGCACACCAAAAAGCAACTCTACAGAATCTGATGAGCACAATAAAAATTATCTTTTATGGATCTCTTCCCTTAATTTCTCATACAAAAAATAACTAATTTGTAAACATGTTTACCAAAAAATGTATGTACAATGCTGACTTGACTGTTCATCATTGAGGGGAGTGTGGTGGGAAGAGAGGGTAGAAGGAAATTTTGTAATGCAAAATTAAACATGTGCAGATGGATGAAAATAAAAAAAAGAAAAAAGAAAAAGAGACTAGAATTAACAAGAAAAACATAAATGAAGTTTCTAAAAAGTGAACACAGTATGCTTTGCTCTATATTCAGAATTTGAAGTTTTATTTTGTTTTTCCTCCATGTATCTCAGGATTGTCCTTAATCACTGAACTGCTGAGTGGTTTGAATCAGTCATATTTGATTACTTCTCAGTGCTGTTGTTAATATGTTTCAAAATGTTTTCTTGGTTCCTCTAACTTCATTCAATATAAGTTGATGCCATATTTTTCATGTGTCTTTAAAGATAGATGTTCATGTTTTCTTACAGAACAATATAACTCTATGGAATTCATATACCATAGCTTGTTGTTTAGGTCTTATTCTAACTTCATTTGGTACATATATGTTTAATATTGACATTATTTTATTTCCTATGCTACATTTTAGGAAGATGGAGTTTCTTTTCCTATTAATTAGATCTACTTTTTCTTTTGTTTTGTTTGAAATTAAGATTGTTACCTCTATTTTTTCCAACTGATGTATAATAAATTCTGCCCTGATCTTTTACCTCTGCTTCAGAAGTGTTCCTTGTTAACAATATATCATAGGAGTCTATTTTTTTATTCCACTATGCTAAAATCTTTCATTTTATGGGAGATTTCATTCCCTTCATATTCACAGTTATAATTGCTAACTTTTCATTTATCTCCATCTTCTCTTTTCCATTTTTGTATTTTTCTTCCTCGTTCCCCCAATTCCTACTCACCAGTGCTTTTTCTTTTGACTGTTGCCTCCCTCAAACTATATTTCCTTTTATCAACCCAGTTTTTTCATTTCTTTTTCTTTCCCCTTTTATTCCTTGTTTTTTTTTCTTTTTCCTCCCTTCACTTTTCTCCCCTTTTCTCCTTCCCTGAACTTTTCTATGGGTAGAATATTTTTTATTAATTGCTTCTTTGACCTATCTCTATTAAGAGTGATATTCATGGGGCAGCTAGTTGGCACAGTGGATAGAGTACTGACCCTGGAGTCAGGAGTACTTGAGTTCAAATCAGGCCTCAGATACTTAATAATTCTGAGATGTGTGACCTTGGACATGTCACTTAACCCCATTGCCTTGAAAAAAACCATAAAATAAAAAGAGTTACATTTACACCTTGATGGAAGCAGCTCCTCTTGACAGTCCAGAGAACAAAGATAACTGTATTTGACTGGCCATGGACTGTATTATCCCCAACCAGAGAAAGAAACACAAAACACACAGGAAAAAAAGACCCTTTTAAATCTGATGAATACTTTAAAAATTATCTCTTATGCATCTCTTTCCCTTAATCCTAATTCTTCACACCAAAAATTACTAATTTTTAAACATGTTTAACAAAATGTATATATAAAACGCTAACCTGTCTGTTCCCTGCTGAGGGGAGGGGAGTGGGAAGGGAGGATGGAGGAAAATCTTGTAACTTGGAAAATACTTGCAAATATAGATGAAAATAAATATACTTTTAAAAGTTTGGAGAAAATAGTGAGATTTACTCAGTGGTCACACCTTCCTTCTTTCCCTCTACTATATTAGGTCCATGTTCCTCTTCATGTGGTATTATTTAATTTCTTATTCTTCACTTTTTTTTTTAGTTTTTGCAAGGCAATGGGGTTAAGTGGCTTGCCCAAGGCCACATGGCTAGGTAATTATTAAATGTCTGAGGCTGGATTTGAACTCGGGTATTCCTGACTCCAAGGCCAGTGCTCTATCCACTACACCACCTAGCCAGCCCTACTCTTCACTTTCTGCTAACAGAATTCATTTTTTGTTCCATAGCTTCATTTTTCCTATTCCCTATATAGAGCAAAATGGAATTGATGGCATAAGGTAAATAAATCAAGCTCCTATGTGGAGTTTCATTATAAGAAGACATATAGGAGATACTATCCTGATCAATATTATTCCTAGTGAAATACTGACTAGTGTCTATCTATGGATAACAAGAATAATGCAAGCAAGAATATTTGTTTTATTAAATAGGAATGACTTTTGCTTTAATCTCTTGTCAGTCTGTTCCTCCTTTTGTCATGAATTCTATCCGTAGATGTTCAACAAATTGCTTAAAGCGTCTGAGTGTATGGTGAATAAAACTTGCAGAATTGATCATTTATCCAACAACCAACATTGACTGATTATCTAGTTCCGATTCAATTTGATAATTAACTAGTGTCCTAACCAAATGAAGTTTTGAGGAAAAAAAATAAATTGTTAAAATAGTTTGGGGAGACAATCTATAGAAGAAGGTATAATGGTAAGGCCATTTTCCTTGAAAAATTGAAAACAAATTGAAGGACAAAAGCACATATAGAGAGAACTAGACAAGACCTCACGATTTCTGAAATCTAACATCTTCATACTCTTATTGAGGAAATTATGACTCAGGTTAAGTGATTTGCCCAAAGTGATACAAATTGCAAATTTCTAATATGAGAGTTGGATGGAAAAGTTTTTTTTTTTTTTTTAATTTTTGTTTCCAGTTCAGTTGCCATTCCATTATAACACACTAATTTTGGAGAATGGAAAGCAGTAACATCTATTAGAACTTAAAAAGAAATCCTGAAGATGTGACATCTGAGCCATTTAAAAAGAGTAAAGAAGTAAAATCCAGAAGTAAAAATCCTCCTTATTCTATGAATAAGGAGTGGTCATTGTAAAGACATATGTAAAGAAATGTGTAACAAGAAAAAGTAAGAAAGTCAATTTGGCTGGGATATAGACTGTATGAATGTGCACTAAGGTTTGAAATGGCAAGACAATCTTTTTTGCCGTGGTGATACTAAGGACATGAGATCTTCTGCTTGGATAACTTTGTGATAGGGCAGGCAATGCAGTTATTATTAGATTTGGTGAGTGATGGGGTTTGTGTGTGTGTGTGTGTGTGTGTGTGTGTGTGTGTGTGTGTGTGTGTGTGTGTGTTTGTGTGTGTGTGTGTGTGTCTGTGGGTGTAATGGGGACAGAAATGTATTATGATAGTGAAGATATCTAAGTTTAGAGAAACTTTTTTTTGTTGTTTTTGTTGTTTTTGTTTTTTTAATTTTGATTAAAGATATTATTTGAGTTTTACAGTTTTCCCCCAATCTTGCTTCCCTCCCCCCACCCTCACCCCACAGATGGCACTTAGTCAGTCTTTACTTTGTTTAGATGTTGTACCTCGATCCAAATTGGGTTTGATGAGAGAGAAATCATATCCTTAAAGAGAACAGAATTCTCAGAGGTAACCAGATCAAACCATAAGACATCTGGGTTTTTTTTTTTTCCAAATTAAAGGGAATAGTCCTTGTACTTTGTTCAAACTCCACAGCTCCTTATCTGGATACAGATGGCACTCTCCTTTGCAGACAGCCCAAAATTGTTCCTGATTGTTGCACTGATGGAATGAGCGAGTCCTTCAAGGTTGAACATCACTCCCATGTTGCTGTTAGGGTGTACAGTGTTTTTCTGGTTATGCTCGATTAGAGAATCTAATGAAATTATTCATTGGTTGTATTTGGGATAAATTCTGAAGTCAAGGTTAAGGAGAAGGTTTTTTTTTCCTTTTGTTGTTAGCTGGTCATAGGCGCTTCAGTCACAGATTCCTGGGGAAAACCACAATGAAGTAATATTAATGACTGAGTTTGTGGAGAGAAGATCTGATGGATGTGAACTCAAGGAACTTCAATTTGAGAAAATAATAATTTCTACTGAGGCAAGAATATATAGTAACACATTCATTAAGTGAGATACTAGATGCAATATCAGATTAACACTGGATCTGAGTTTGAATTAAGTCTCAGATTCTGCAATACTGTATAAGTAAATTAAATTGGGTGACTTAATTTCCTCATCTGTGAATTGCCACCTAATTGAGTTTAATATGAGAATTAAATGTCATAATATTTGTACTCCCATAGTTAAGTACTCTATAAGTGATAGATTAGATATACATATGCATAGATACATATTATGTGTATATAGAAACTTGAAATGCAACATGTCATCCTTATTTTTAATTGCTAAAGTTTATGTTTCATTAAAAAGTAAAATTCATAAGTAAATAATTGAGGACATACAACCAGGCAAAAAAAATTACCAGAAAAAGTCAAAGATATTGAGTTATTAGCTTTGGATTTTATTCAACTAAAATAAATTGAAGACAGCAAAAAAATAATTAGAAAAATCTAATGCCTTCTGTTGCCCTAAAAAGACAATTAGACCATAACTATTGTTGTAGCATTCCTATTATCCTGTATTCACACTCTTATAATTATTTAATGCACTTAGGGGTCTCACAGATATTACAATTGAGATTCCCTCATATTAATTTATGATTGAGTTTGAGTTGGTATAATGAAGTGGAAAGGATGATGCATTTGTCATTTAAGGATACATATTCAGTATATTTTCAGTTTTTTTCAAAACTTTATTTACTTTGAAGTAAACAGAAATACTTTCATACTTCACCGCCTGCCCATCCCAACACTGTAGGGGCACATCCTCCCTGTGTCACCTCAGTTTATGGGAAGAGTGGGCTTGAATAATGCACGTTATACACTGTACAAATTGTTTCCACCAATGTCATCTCTCAATTTAGAAGTGTTGCTAAATTAGTTTTGGTATGAGTTACTGCTTGGATGAAAAACTGCTATGGACTCTTAGATTCTCAGACTCACTGACACTCACTGACGGCTCAATCTACTGTCTTTCAAAATTCAGAAACTCAGAAGGTCATAGTTCCCAGCTTCCTTCACATAAAATGAAAGCAAAACCCTCCTTACAGGCAGACATAAGACCTCTATTCATGGGGCTATGTGTGGACGGAAAGGACCCATAAAGCATTTTTTAAATGATTAGATAATCAACTAAGAAAAGACATTAAATTAGAATGACTCTGGTGCTACTTTGAGAAATCACATTGTCTCCAGTCCTTAATTTCCTCATTTGCAGCATGAAAGATTTTAAATACATGTCAGGGACTTATAAGGTCTAAATAAAACAAACAAACACATAAGAAAAACTTAAACTTTATTCTATCAACTTTTACCAACCTTTTCTAATGCACAACCCATACTGCTGCATAACCAAAATGACCGGATATGTGCAGGACTATTTCATCAAACTACCTTTGATCCCAAATAACTGTGTGATCCTGACTAAATCAAATAATCTTTGGAGTTTGGAGGGTTGAACCAATTTTCTGAGTCTAATGCATAGAACAGGCAATAATTTCTACTTATAGAGCATTTTTTCCTCACTGGAGTTTCCTGAAACCAATTATATTACAAAGCTTGTCAATAAGTAATAATGATTTAAATGTAATTAAAATTATTAGAAACTATGATAATTCTACATTACATTTTAGTCTTGTGTTGGCATCTAAAGCTCAAAATTATGCCAGCAGTGTCTAATTTGGCAAGCCCCACAAAAATGGAATTTTTTCTTAAATAGAGATATGACAAGGATGAGGTACGTAGAAATTTATTTCTGTTTACCAGCATCTCAAATTACCAGGGTGTTTTCAGTCAAGCTTCTTCTCAAGAGTTTCCATCAAATACACTACACAGGGTGTAACCATTCTTCCCCCTAATCTACTTTGGTTTTATTACATTGACACTTGTCTTTTCTAATCATTTCCCTCTCCAAACTGAAGAGACAGGGTCAAAATATCTTCTTCCCCTTTCTGATAATTCAGTAGTGGACTAATATTTAGGGAAATTACAAACAACTGACTTTATTGTTTGTCTAAAGTGGAAATGTCCTCTGACTTCAAGTAGCAAATGAGAATCAGACATTATTTATCTCATTCCAGCATCAGTTTAATTCATTGAGGGTCCAACCTAATGTTTTGACATGAAATGTTAAATTTCTCCTATTATAATTACTCTTGTAGAGTGTCTATGAAAGTATGTAGAGAGTTAATATATGAATTCTTGGAGGAGTTTGAACCATCCTGATAAAATAACAGCTTATAGCAATATCAAAGTGATATTTATTGCAATATAAATGATTGCAATTGAAAAGAACCACTCTGCTTATTATAGGAAGCAGTTCCACAGAAGAAAGAAAGAACACATTTTTCCCTAGTGATAGTAGGTCTTTAAGGGATTCTATGTACCCAGTAACCAATACATTTTAAGGCAAATATGGGAATACTGAGTAAAAAATGGATTGGTATTATTTAATTAATTAAAATTCCCCTCTGGTACTAAGAAGTTTTATAGTACATATGCAAGTTTGCATTACAATGTAAAATTCTGAGTATTGAATCAAGAGAGTAAACAGAAATTCTGTTTCAGGGACTGGGGTCTCCTACAATGTTTCTATTATCATAATTTTGTCATCATGTTTTTATTATTTCTATCCTCCTCCTCCTCCTCCTCCTCCTCATCATCATCATCATCAACTGCCCTGCTCTCAAAGAAGTTATAGCAAAGATGACAGAATTTTCCTTTTTTTCTTCTGGGGTCACGAAGTCCAAATCAATTTTCTCCTACAGGTTTTCACCTAGACCCAGGGTAAGGAAGGTCTGATTTATGTGCTATACAATTTGATCTGGCCCAGCTGAGATAATATCAGGCAGTATTCAAAATCCCCCAAATCTTGGAGCTTTTAAAGGGTCAATTTAAACTGAATGTTTGACCAAAATATGGCAGGCATTTTTTTTTTTATTTTGGCCCTTGGCAGACAAAAGTTTTCCGACATCTGAAGTAGAATAGCATGAGAGTTAATGAGCCAGCCTGAAGTCAGAATCTCACTGCATCTTGCTGAGGGAGAACTGAAGCTTGGCATGAGGTTATTTCAGTCACTCAGTTCCTAAAGCTTTTGATACATACATGACATTGTCCAAACTTTCCCAATGTTCCTATTGTTGTAGTAGGATAAAAACACTCTACCTGTTTTAGAAAGAAAATAGTGTTATTCCCCTGGGGTATGCAAAATCTTTTCCTTTTTGAAAAAGAATAAAAAATGCTCATTAAACAGATGATTAGACACAAAAATGTGAAAGTTATGGTGAAAAATGGTTTATTGTTTTTTTTTTTCTTACCTTTGCCTACATTTTGTATTGGGAAAAATGTTCTCTATTCCACCTTCAATATTTCATCCCTTAAAAGTGAGGTCAATCTATGTATGGTTAACTCTAGTATTTTCCATAGAATACCGTATGTCTAGGTGTATAAAATCTTCCTGAACCATCCAGCTATTTTTCCACTTCCCCCGCAAATTATATTTTATCCATTTTATTTGCATCTTCTAAACAAGTATTTAGGCAAATGTCATTTTTCCAATTGAATATGAAGTCTTCCCCCTTTCTTCATTCTTTCCTTTTCTCCTTTTCTTTTCCTTTTTCCTTCCATTCTTTGTACCTTTCCACTTCTCTTCCTTTCTTCTTTACATACTTCCCTCCGTTCCTTTCTCTTGTTTCCCTTTTTTCTTTTACTTTCTTCCCTGCTCTTCCTCCTCACCCCTTTCTTTCCACCTTTTTCTTTTTCTTATTTATTGCCCTCCTTCCTTCTCTTCCACACTCTCATTTCAACTATTATTCTTGATTTTTTAAAAGGCTTTTTTAAAACCTTTTTTGCCTTTGTTTGTTTGATTTAGCAAGACAACAGGGTTAAGTGACTTGCCCAAAGTCACATAGATAGGTTATTATGAAATGTCTGAGGCTGGATTTAAACTCAGGTCCTCTTGTTTCCAAGACTGGTGCTATCTCCACTATACCACCTAGCTGATCCTAAAAGACTTCCCTTAAGACATTCTTTCTCCACCTCTTAAAACAGTATACGTTGTAAAGAAAATATTTATTGTACAGAAATGTTGCTTTCTTATTGAAGATATGGTAGAAAGAATGAAGATATTATTTTGTCAAAAGCACCTAATGGTTTGAACTTGTCTTATGGACAGCAAATCACTAGCTTATAATGTTGCTTAAAAAATTATGAATTGTTTGACCCTAGACAATTTTCTCTCAGTGTGTTCCATCATCTGAAAAAGTTGTTTAATAATAGTACCTACCTCATAGGACTATTGTCAGTATAAAATAACATATAATATTTTCTATCTTAAATTACTTACATCATTATACTACATAAGCTACTGTAACAAATAGCAAATTCTACATGCTAAGGGAGCTTTAAACATTCACCTTTTTGTAAGATTTCGAATCTCACATTTTCTCCCTCCAAGTCCTTTCTATCTCTTTCTCTTGGACTTGTTAGTAATATATAGAAATGCAGGTGATTAATGCATGTCTATTTTACATCCTCCAACTTTACTCAAGTTGGTAATTGCATTAAGTAGTTTTTTTACTAGATTTTCTAGGGTTCTCTATGTAAATACCATTATATTATTTGGAAAGAGTGAAAGTTGTATTTTCCCATTGTCTATTCTTATTCCTTAAATTTATTTTTCTTCTCTTACTATTATAACATTTCTAATGCCATGTAGAACAACAGTGGTGATGATGGGTATTCTTGTTTCCTTCACTGATCTCATGGGAAACTAAATCAGCTTGTTCCCATTACATATAATGTTTGCTGATAGGTTTGGATAGATATTGCTTATCATTGTAAGGAAAACTCCATTTCAGCATCAATTGAGATAATTATAAGATTTCTTTTACTTTTTTATTGATATGGTAGGTCATGCAGTTAGTTTTTCTAACACTGAACTACTCTTTATTTCTGTTACAATACCTTCGTGATCATAATGTATTGCCCTAGTGACAACTTGATATAATATAGGTGATAATATTTTATTTATTTTTTTACATCAAAATTCATGAAGGGATATTACCATTTTCTTTCTCTTTTTTGACTCTTCCTAGTATTAGGCATCAAGACCATTCTCATAAGATAGCAGTAATTAGAAAGAACCCCTTCACCAATTTTTTCAATTAATTTATATAGGATTTGAATTTATTGTTCACAACTGTTTAGAAGAATTTACTTCCAATTTATATCTGGCCCTGTATATTTTTTCTTATGGAGTTCCTTGTTGGCTTGTTGAATTTCTTTTTTTCTAAAATGGGGCTATTTAAGTATTTAATCTCCTCTTCTGTTAATCTGGGAAATTTATAAATTATATAACATATAAATTTCTATTCATTTGATTTAAATTGTTGAATTTATTAGCATACACTTGGGCAAAATTATTACTTTATTTTCTGAATTACTACTTTAATTCTTCCTTATTGGAGCTGAATTCACTCTTTTTGTTTTTAATATTAGTAATTGAGTTTTCTTCTTTCTTAAAAGAACAGAATAACCAAACAGTTATATGCATTATTATTATTATTAGTAGTAGTAGTAGCAGTAGTAGTAGTAGTAGTAGTAGTACTAGTAGTAGTAGTAGTATTTGTCAATTCAACTTCTAGTTATTCTCTTACTTTCAATTTTATTAATTTCTCCTTTGATTTCTGGAATTTTCCATTTGAATTTAATTGGGGATTTACTTTTTCTATCTTTTTTATTTGCATTTCTGATTCATTGTTCTCCACTTTCACCATTTTATTCATGTGAGTATTTAGAGATATAAAATTTAAAATCAATATAAATGATTTGACCATATCCAAAAAGTTTTGAAAAGTTTCTCATTATTTCATATAATGAAACATCCATTGTCATGGTGAAATTAATATTTATTACTATATTTCAATTGATCAACTCATTCATAACATTAGATTATTGGATTTCCATTTACCCTTTATTCTATCATCCTATGGCACCTTATTGTACATGATTATTATTGCATTATGATCTGAAAAGGATTCATTTGCGATATCTGCCTTTCTGCATTTGATTGTGAGGTTGTTTTGCCTAAATATATAATCAAATTTTGAGTATGCCCCATGCACTGTCAAGTAGAAAGGATATTCCTTTTTTTTTAATTTGAAAAGTCACGTAATATATACCAAAGTTAATGGTAGAGTCAAAGTATTTCCCTACTAATTATTTCATATATTTTTGTTTATTCATTTTTGTTTTCAATTACTTTTATATTTTTTTAATTTTCAGATTAGTATTTTCCCAAAGTATATATAAAAATTTTCAATTTTGATTTTTAAAACTGAGTTTCATATTCTCTCCCTTCTATTACCTTCTTCTCAAAGGTCCTGATCAAGAAGACAAATAATTAAGCACGTTATATATGTTAATCACACAAAACATTTCTATATTAGTCATTCTGTAAAATCAATAGATAGATAGGTAGATAGATCCTCTGTCCCTAAAAAAGTAAAAAAAAAAAATAAAGTAAAAATGTATACTTCAGCCTGTATTCAGACTTCATCATTTCTTTCTCTGAGAATGGAGAGCATTTCTCATAAGTCCTTCAAATTTATCTCAAGTCATTGTATTGCTAAGAATAGCTAAATAATTCGCTTGATCATTGTACAATATTTCTTATATTTTGTACTCCCTATATTTCACTTTGCATCTGCTCATGTAAGTTTTTAAGGTTTTTCTGAGACCATCCTGCCCATCAATTCTTTTCTTTTGTATGTCTTTCTTTTTTTATTTGGTGGCTATGTGCAAAAAAAGGTTTCAACATTCAATTCCAGAATCTTTATTTCAAAATTTTCTAATTTCCTCCTACACTACTCACCCCCATAGACAAAGCAAGTTAATTGTTATAGGTTAAAAAGAAGTAGTCATGAAACACATCACTACCATAGTCATAATGTAAAATAATCACTACCATCCACTCAAAAAAAAAGATAAACCTCAAGAAAAATGAAGCAAAACAAGTATGTTTCAATCTACTTTCAGACACCTCTGTCCTTGCAATGGATGGACTGCATTCTTTTTTGTAATCCCTACAGAAATATCTCAGATCACACTACCAAGAAAAGCCAAATTTTAGACAGTTTATCACCCTGAAATATTGCTGTTAATTTGTATAAAGTGCATTTACCACTGCATCTGCTAATGCAAGATTTTTATGGAAAGCATTGAATTCATTATTTACCATAATAGGACAGCATTTCATCTCAATCACATACAAAAAATTTTTTCAGCCATCCCCCTCCCAAAGGATATACCCTAAATCTCCAACTCTGCACCACCAGAAGAGAACTGATACACACACACACATACACACACACACAAACACACACTCACACACACACACACACACACACACACACACACACACACACGTCCTGATCAAGAAGGCAAACAATTAAGCACATGTTATATATGTTAATCATGCAAAACATTTCTATATTAGTCATGTTGTAAAAGAATCTCTCAATCATCTATACAAATATCTATATCTATATCTATATCTACATCTACCTCTATCTCTATCTCTGTCTCTGTCTCTGTCGCTATCGCTATTGCTCTCTTTCTCTATGTCTATGTCTATGTCTATGTCTATTCCAATGCAAATAGGTTCTTTTCTTCCCATATTTCATCTCTTCTGGAATATAAACATAACAGTGGCACAGCTGGTTGAAAGGACAGGTATGGTTTTATAGATGTTGAGCATAGTTCCAAATTGCTCTAAAGAATGGTTGAATCAGTTCACAACTCCTCCAACAATACATTGTTTAATCAATTTCCCAAAACTCTTGCAACATTTGTTATGTTCCCTTTTTCTCTTATTAGTAAATTCAATAGGTATAAAGTAGTATCTCAGAATTGTTCCAACTCACATTTCACCTCTCATTAGTGAGTTAGAACATTAAAAAAAAGATTTAAATTGATTGGATTGACAAACTCAGCTGAAAACTGTTCATATCTTGATTATTTTAAATTGGGGATTTGACTTATTTTTTTTTATAAATTTGACTATTTTTTATATTTGAGAAATGAAATTTTTATAGGAGAAATTTGTTTCAATATGTCCCCCCAAAGTAACCAGTGCTAACTCTATCTTACTCCATCCTATTCCTCCCACCCTATTTATTCTATTCTCTCTCTCTCCTTTCACCCCATCCCTCCTCCAAAGTATTTTTCATCTGACTATCCCTTTGCCTCTCTTTGATTTCCTACCCCCTCCCACTCCCCCCTTTCTTTCATCCCATTCCTCTCTTTCTTTCTTCTAGATTAAGATAGATTTCTAAAGCCAATTAAGTGCATATGTTATACCCCTTCTGAGTCCATTGAGAGTAAGGCTGACTCACTCCCCCCTCCCCCAGCTTCCTCCTTTTCCAGTAAAGTGCAAAGTTTTTTTTTTCTTGCCTCTTTTCTTGCCTATTTCCACTTTCACCTGGTACATACCTTTCTCACACAGTAGTTTCATCTTTTTCATTTATTATCATTTCAAATTCAACTTCCACTTGTGCCTAGTCTTCTAATTACATAAGAAAATGGAAAAGTTCAAATTTCGTCAACAGTATCATCTCCCCATGCAGTAATAAAATTTTTTTAACATTACTATATCTTTTATTATTGGACTTTCTTGTTTCCCTTTTTTGTGCTTCACTTGAATCTTGTATTTGAAAATTAAATTTTCTGTTCAGCACTAATCATTTCATTCAAAGTTTGAAAGTTCCCTTTTTTAAAATTTATTGTCCTTCTGTTCCCCTGGAAAATGTTTATTTTTGTTGAGTAGTTGATTCATGGTTGCAATTAAAACTTTTTTGCCTTTCAGAATATATCTTGAACCCTAAGATCCCTTAATGGTGATGCTGCTAAGTCTTGTATTTATACCAATCGTTGTCCTACAATATTTGACTTATTTCTGGTTGCTTGTAGAATTTTCCCTTTGACTTTGGGAGATCTGAAAGTTATTATAATATTCCTGCTAATTTTCAATTTGAGATCTCTTTCAGGAGGTGAATTTCTATTTTTCTAAAAATTCTATTTTACTCTTTGCCTTTAGAATATCGGAGAAGTTTTCCTTGTTAATTTCCTGAAAAAAAGATTTCTATATTCCTTTTTTTTTTGTTTATAACTAAGAGGTAATATAATAATATTCAAATTATTTCTCCTAGATATGTTTTCCAGGTCCGTTGTTTATTCTTAGTGTGATTTTTCACATTTTTCTCTGCTTTTCATTCATTTGATTTGATTTTATTGTATTTTTGATTTCTCACAATGTCCTCAATTTCTTGTTATTCTATATTTTAGGGATTTATTTTCTTCAGGGAACTTTTGTATCTCCCTTTCCATTTGACTAATTCAACTTTTTTTTTTTAGTTTTTGCAAGGCAATGGGGTTAAGTGGCTTGCCCAAGGCCACACAGCTAAGTAATTATTAAGTGTCTGAGGCCGGATTTGAACTCAGGTACTCCTGACTCCAGAGCTGGTGCTCTATCCACTACTCTAACTAGCCGCCCCTAATTCAAATCTTTTTAGACACTCTTCTCCTCATTGACTTTTTGGATCACTTTTTCCATTTAATCCAATCTGGGTTTAATGATGTTACTTTCTTCTATTTTTTTATATCTCCTTCACTAGGCTATTTATATGTTTTTTTCATGATTTTTCCATCCCTCTATTTCTCTTACCAATTTTCTTCTACCTTCCTTATTTGATTTTGAAAATCTTTTGGAGTTCATCTCTGACTTAAGACCAATTCCTATTTTCTTGGAGTCTTGGGAGGTAGAAATATTGACTTTGTTATGTTCCTTTAAGGGTGTGTTTTGATCTTCCAAATGACCAAAATGACTCTTTATGTATTATTTTTTTCTTCTATTGTTTGTTCATTTCCCTAGCCTATGACTTGTTTTAAACTGATCGTTTGAGGGTCTGCTTCCAGGGGTGGAGGAAAGAATTTACCAAACTTGTGAGGCGTTTTGCAACTATTTTCAGAGGTAGGCCCAGGTAGCTACAAGTTCTCAATTCCTCCAATGACTTTTGAGAGGTTAAGCCTATTTTCATGATCTTTGCTCTATTTTATGAATGACAATAAACTCTCACTTCTGCCCAGACCTTGACCAGCTCTCAGAATGGGCAAAGTCCTGCCTCATTGATAGCAAAAAGACCCTTGAAATCTCTCCTCAATGCCCTTAATGTCCATGGGCTGCTAAGAAACATCTGTCATTGCTGATTCGATGGCTTTAGAGGCCTGCTCCTTGCCTGTTGGGGTAGGATAATTTTTAAACACAAGTGACTATTTAAATTCATTTGTATTTAAGTAAATTCAATGAAAGTAAGATTGGAGCAATTGCCTACCCATGTCTTCTTTCTCTCTGCTACAATAGGTCCTTTGTGCTTCTTCATGTTATATAATTTATACCATTCTACCTCCCCATTCCTCCCATCACAGTATAATTCATTTTTAATATATTCATATTTTTATCATTTCTTTGAAATCAACTTCTGTCCATACCTTTTGTTAAAGTATACTCCCTCGAATAGACATATTTTTCTCAGGAAATATATGTATGCTCCTCCCATGTAGATACATAATACATTTAATCCTCTCGAAAAACATTTATTTTTCTCTGTGTTGTTTACCTTTTTATATATCTCTTGAGTCTCATGTTTGAAGATCAAATTTTCTATTTATTTATGATCTTTTCATCACAAAAATTTGAAAGTCATTCATTTCATTAAATGTCCATCTATTCACCTGAAAAAGTATGGTCAATCTTGCTGGATAGTTTATTCTTAGTTGCAAACATAACTCCCTTTCCCTCTGTAATATCAAATTCTAAGCCCTTTGATCTGCAATGCTGATGGTTCCAAGTCCCCTGTTATCTTTACCATGAGTCCTTTGCATTTGAATTATTTCTGTATGTCTGCCTGCAGCATTTTCTTCTTGACTTGAAAATTTTGGAATTGTGTTGCAATATTTCTTGGAATTTTCATTTTGTTATCACTTTCCAAAAGTAATATGGATTCTTTCAAGAGCTATTTTACAATAGAATTTTATGGCAGTTTCCCTTGATGATTTTTTGAAAGATGTCCTCCAGGCTTTTTGTTTTCATCATGAATTTCATGGAGTCTAATAATTCTTAAATTATGTCTCGTGCATCTATTTTCCAGGACAGTATTTCTCCAGTGAGGTATTTACATTTTTATATATGTTTCCATTTAAAAAAAATGCTTGACAGATACTTGATATCTCAAATCATCATTAACTTCACTTATCATTTCCAATTTTCAAGCAATTATACTCTTTAGTTAATTTTTTTCCATCTGATCAATTTCATTTTTTCAGTGTTCTTTTCTTTGTACATTTGTCCAATTTTATTCTTAAAGGACTTATTTACTTCAGTAAAGTTTTGTGTTTCCTTCTGCAAGATGGTGAATTTCTCCATCATTTCCTTACCCCATTTTTCTTCTTGATCTTTAAAATACTTTTTGAGCTCTTCCAAGAAGTCCTTTTGAACTGGAGATTCATGATATTCTGGTTTGGAGTTTTCTATGTAGAAAATTTATTCTCTATGTCTTTATTCAGACTCATCTTTCTCATTTTGACTCTTTTATCTCACGCTTCTTGGTTTGGGGAAGAGGCCTTTTATAAACCCGTTGAGGGAGGAGCAGTCCAACCCCTTTATGTTAGCTGAACAGAGAGTCTTGGCTACCTGTGTTTGAGTCCTCCCATTTGCTCTGCAATTGGCCTTCTGAGTCAGAATCCAAGGAGCTCAGATACAGATTTTGCTGTGACTGAGAGCCTGAGTGAGGAGAGCCTCCCCTTTAACCCACCAGTGTTGGGATCAGCAGCCTGGTCTGTGCTCTACTGTACCTTATGTATTTTAGTAGGATTTCCCTCCAACCTAGTGAGACTGAACTTTTCTGAAATCCTCTCCAGATATATTAAAGGTGAAATGCTTTCATCAGTTTCTTTTATGGGTTCTGTCATTTTATAATCTGTTTAGAAGTTTGATTAATGTTGTTTTTGAGGCTAGACATAGAGAGCCTAGGGAAATTCCTGGCTTTTCTCTGTTTTCTTGGCTCCACTAATCTTTAACATCCTTTAGATAATGTGTTGATAGAATTAATGATATGTTATATTAATGATGATAGAATTTATCAACAAAGTTTTGTTTTTAAATTTTTAATTTTATTTTTACACATTGGGGAAAGATGGAATCAGTAAGCTAATAATGCTAAGTATTTTTTTCATTTAGAAAATTCCTCTATTTAATGTGGAACAAAAATTTCACTGTAGCTCATTTTCCTAGATAGCTGAGAATTCTCCTACCAGAATAAATAAGTTGTTTTTAAACCCATCTATTCTTATTCATTTAATTCCTTTACTTTTAGAGTCTTTGAGGATAATTTTTGTATTATGAAGGCATAAATGTTCCAAATAAAAAACTGTAACAGAGAAGACTTGAAATGACATGTTTTGGAGGTTAATGAGGTTAAGAGATGTCTGTTTCTAGGAATGACTAATGTCTCATCCAATATAAATATTATTAGTTCTCTTCTGAGTAATTTTAATGATAGAAACATAGAACCAATAAAAGAGAGAATCCCAAACTATAGGAGGATGCAATGAGGTTAAATAACCAGATCTAAATTTTGCATCATAAGAAGGACACAATATTATTTCAGAATCATAGTAGTAAGGAAGGTGACTGAAGGATTCCAAGGTAGACAATAAGCTGATTGCTAATCACTTGCAGTACTCTTAGGTTCTGATCCTTTTGATTCTTTTTTTTAATTTTACTTATTTAAGGCAATGGAGTTAAGAGTGACTTGCCCAGGATGACACAGCTAGGCAATTATTAAGTGTCTGAGGCCTAATTTGAGCTCAGGTCCTCCTGACTCCAGGGTTGGAGCTCTATTCACTGTGTGACCTAGCCACCCCAATCCTTTTGATTTTTTTTTGTTTTTTTTCAAGGCAACTGGGGGTTAAATGGCTTGCCCAAGGCCACACAGCTAGGTAATTATTAAGTGTCTGAAACTGGATTTGAACCCAGGTTCTCCTGGTTCCAGGGCTGGTGCTTTATCCACTGACCCACCTAGCCACCCAATGCATTTGATTCTTAAAAAAAGGTGTTGTATTAACCTAAGATGTATCAAAAAGGAAACATCTTCTAATGATTTATCCAAAATCACATAGCTAGTTTGTTGTAGAACCAAGATAATATTACAGCGCTCCTGCATTCTCTAATTTGTGTTTTTGTATAACTTTAACCTTCCCCTCATATCCATTTTGCTATATTTTCAAACTTTGATGTCATTTTCAAGATTAGACCTTAGTGATAAAATAGGAGTGAGTGTTTTGATCTCTCTTCCATCATTGTCTCCCTCTAAATGATCAATTCCATCAAAATCACTAAAGGTGGAAATTACGACACCATTAGGATGGGCCTCAGAAAACCCAAATAACCTCAGATTTTTTTTCTATCTGTCATCAACAAATTCCTGCCAACTGAGAAAGGAACATACTTGAATAGAACCTTGCATAAATTTTGCATTTTTTATGATCATGGGCTGTTAGCAAAACAACTATATAAAAAAGTACCACAGAGAAATTTATTTTATTTTTACTACCAATGTCAAAATTAATTTGTCGAAGTTCTATTGCTAAAAAAAATCTTTGGATGATACAATCTTCAAAGAATCTAAATTATATCTGACCCAAAGGGCCTAGAAGAGATGGCTAATGAACCCTTTTCATTTAATGCATATCCAGTAATGGCTTTTATATGAGGAGTGGTGGAATTTGATAACTCACAAATTTAGAAATGTAAATGACTAAAGAAATCATTTGATCAAAACTCTTCATTTAGTTCAAGAGTAAGCTGAGGCTTCTAGTGATAAAATATCTTGCATATATTTAACAGACAATGTTAGAGACTAAACAGTATATGGAATATATTAATACAATATCACTTCTTATTTAAACATGATGGACATGAATCATTCAGAGTCCAGTCAACAAATTTAAATGAATTGTTGAACATAACCAATGAAATTCACAACTCCCATGATGGAAAAGTTGGCAAAATATAACATAATAAAAACTTTCAAACAATGTAATGTCAAATCATGAGATCAGAGAATTAGCATTGAGAAATGCTTCTTTACTGTTATCAGAGAGGTTGTGGATTAAGTTGGTGATGAATGAAACATACATATTCCGAAATGGTCAATGTATAAATCTCTTAAACTAATTCTTTTGTTGCTGTTGAAAGGGAGTGTTGTATTTGAGAAAGACATTATTTTTAAATTGAAATTACAAGAATTAAAAAAAATAAGAAATAAAAAATACCCAGACCTTAGGGAACAGATACTATGGAAATGGCGATGTTCATTATGAGATATGTATTAATGGCAAATATGAACAGTGGTCAATATTATTATAAAAACCAAGGGGAATCATTATGGAAGGTAATGAAAAGAAGTGAAACAGTAATATGGGAGAACTCTCTCAGAAAACTTCAAAGCAGAAAGAGTTCTGAGAAGTTTATATTGTTAGGGGAGTAAGGGTGGTACTGAATGACTTGGAAAATTATGGTTCAATTCTACAAAATGTCTATAAGAGAGTCCTTTGATACCAGTGAGCATAGGGATCAGCTTTGGTCTGTCTCTCAGAGTGGAGTGAATAGTGATAGTAGTCAATAAGTTTGTGTGACAATTCTATCTCTAATTCTACCTCAGTTTTCACTTCAGTGAAAAGAGAGTCCTGAACTAGCTGAGCACATAAACATAATGTAAGAGCCAAAAATTCGCTTAGCCTTTTCAAATATCACTTTCTTCACCTTAAAATAATAATAATAATAATAAGAAGAAGAAGAATAAAATGACTTGATTCTACATTTTCACTCCATTTTTATCTTGTGACTTGAATTGAAACTGCAAATGCAAAGTATATTGTTTATCCAGAGAATGAAAAAAAGAATGGGGGGTAGAGTCAAAAGATAGGGAGGAAGGAAATGAAAATCACAATCTTGACCTGTTTTTAAGAGGAGCTTTGATCAATTCATAAGAAAGTTCGTAGTGAAGAAAGGAGAAAGGAAGAATCTAGGTAAAGCTAATCAAAATGAAGGAAATTTAATTGAAATGGATTGAGAAAGACCAATGTAATGTATTGGGCTCATTCAATTTTATTAAGAAATAAGGATATTATTTAATTTTTTTAAGTAAATATCCCTTATAAGAAAGTACCAAAACCTTCTCTAATTCGATAGAATCCTGGAAGATAATTGATAGTTTAAAGATAATTACTCAGTAGTGTAATCGTTGAAAAAGTCAGGTGGGCCAAGTTACTTTGTAAAGTAAAAAGATTTGCATTTTCTTTGAATGTAAATAATTTTGGACCATACCTAGAAGAGATGTCCATCATGGTCAAATAAATAACCTCCTCTGGATGTCATTTTCCTCATGTATGAAATGAGAATTTGGATTAGATTTTATTAGGTCCCCCCCAAATATTTACCTATTATCATATGACTTCTGTTAATCTCTATTAATTTAAGAAATATCTGTGTATTGAACTAAAAGTTCTCTTCCAGGTAATTTATCCATGAAATTTTCATTGAAAAGTTTTGCCAAGTAAGGATAAAACATATTCATATTGAATATTGAAAAGCATATTGAAAGCGATCTTGAGTTTATTTAATCAAGTCTCAATCACATTGATGTTGAGGAAAATGAAACCCAGAAAATTTGAATGGCTTTCCTAAGATCCCACAAATAGCAACTAGCATAGTATTATCATACACCCATGTTCTCTGACTTGTAAACCAGTGATCTTTCTATTGTAGCATTCTTCTGCATGAGTTCACTTAAAAGCACCAATAATTAGGAGAATGTTGTAGAAGGAATATTTTTAAAGAGAGTTCAAATAAAGATACCATGTCTACTGTGAAATTCACAAAAAAAAATCAAAAAGTTATTGATTAAAGGACTCAAAATTAGAGCCTTTGATGAAAAGTTAACATTTACTTTCAAAGTAATTTTGTCTAAAGAAAGCTGATGAGAACAAAAAAATCTGTATTAATATTCTAGGAATTCAGAAAAATTAAGGCATTTTTGATAATGTGAAAGTGAAATACAAATCTTGTTATAGCATCACCCTTATTTGAATTTACCTTTCTTTCTTTCTTTGTCTTCTTTAATGAACAAGACTGAATCTTTCCATGGACAACATCTCAATTCTACTTTATTTCATATGAGAAACCTCTGTCTCTTTTTAACACTATTTTTTTAGAAAGATTTTATTTATTTTGAATTTTACAATTTTTCCCCCATTCTTGCTTCCCTCCCTGCCCAACAGAGAAGGCATTGTGTTAGTCTTTACATTGCTTCTATAAAGTATGATAGTAAAATTACATAATAAGATAACATTTTTTTTTCTAATTAGAAGTTAATAGTCTTTGGACTTTATTCAAAGTTCATAATGCTTTCTCTGGATACAGATGGTATCCTCCATTACAGATAGCCGCAAATTTTTCCTGGTTGTTGCACTGATGTCATTGTTAGGGTGTACAATGTTTTTCTGCTTCTGCTCATCTTGCTCAGCATCAGTTCATACAAATCTTTCCAGGCTTTGCTGAATTCCCATCCATTACGGTTTCTAATAGAACAATAGTGTTTCATGACAAACATAGACCAGTTTGTTAAGCCATTTCACCAATTGAAGGACATTTACTTAATTTCCATTTTCTGTCACCACAAGCAGGGCTGCTATAAATATTTTTTACCCTTTTTCATGATCTCTTCGGGGTATAGACCCAGTAGTGGTAATGCTGGATCAAAAGGTATGCACATTTTTGTTTCCCTTTGTATATAATTCTAAATTGCTCTTCAGAAAGTTTGGATGAGTTCACAGCTCCAAAAACAATGTATTAATATTCCAGATTTCCCACATCCCTTCCAACTTTGATCATTCTCCTTTTTGATCATATTGGACAGTCTGAGAGGAATGAGGTGGTTTCTTAGAGATGCTTTCAAATTCATTTCTATAAAAAGTAATTATTTGGAACAAGTTTTCATATGACTATGGACTACTTTGATTTTCTCAGCTGTAAATTGTCTTTGCATATAATTTGACCATTTGTCAATTGGGGAATGGCTTGTTCTTTTTTGAAAATTTGACTTAGTTCTCTGTATATTTTAGAAATGAGTCCTTTGTCAGAAATACTAGTTGCAAAACTTATTTACCAATTTATTACATTTCTTTTGATCTCAGTTACAGCGGTTTTTTTCTGTTCAAAAACTTTTAAATTTAATGTAATCAAAATAATGTAGTTTATTTTGAATGATATTCTCAAATGCTTCCTTGATCATAAAATACTTCCCTTTCCATAGAAAGGACAGGTAAACTACCCTTTAATCTTCTAGTTTGTTCATGGTGTTGTTTTTTTTCCTAAATCTTATATCCCTTTGAATCTTATCTTGATATAAGGTGTGAAGTGTTAGTCAAATATGTTTCTTCCATACTAATTTTCAATTTTCTCAACAGTTTTTATCAAAGACTTAGTTTTTATACCAATAGCTGGGCTCTTTGGGTTTATCAAATAGCAGATTACTGTAATCATTGCCTGCTATTACAGCTAGTCTATTCCACTGGTCCACCACTCTATTTCTTAGCCAATATTAGACAGTTTTGATGACTGATGCTTTATAATATAATTTTAGATTTGGTAAGGCTAAGTCACCTTCTTTGGCACTTTTTTTCATTGAATCCCTGGAAATTCTTGATTTTTTATTGCTCCATATAAAGTTACATGCAACTTTTCCTAACTCATTAAAGCATTTTTTTTTTATTTTGATTGGAAGGGCACTAAACAAGTAGTTTAGTTTTGATAGAATTGTCATTTTTATTAAATTAGCTCAACCAATCCATAAGCAGTTGATACTTGCCCAGGGATTTAAATCTGATTTTATTTATGTCAGATGTGCATTGTAATTGTTTTCAAAAATTTTTTGAGTCTACCTTGGCAGGTAGACTCCAAGGTATTTTATTTTTTCTGAGGTTCCTTTGAATGGGATTTTTCTTTCTAGCTCTTTGTGCCATTTCTTGCTGGTCATATAGAGAAATGTTGAGGATTTATGAGGATTTATTTTATATCCTGCTACTTTGCTAGAGTTGCTAATTATTTCTAGTAGTTTTTTAGACGACTTTTTGGGATACTCTTGGTATAGTATAATATCATCTTCAAAGAGTTAGAGGTTTGTCCCCTTCCCAATTCTGATGCCTTCAATTTCTTTTTCTTCTGTAATTGCTGAAGATGACATTTCTAATATGATATTGAATGGTAGTGGAGATAATGGGCATCTTTGTTTCACCCCCATCCTATTGGGAATGCCTCTAGTCTCTCCCCATTGAATATGCTTGTTGATGGTGACAGATAGATACTGCATATTATTCTAAGGAACAATCCATTCATTCCTACACTCTCTAGTGCTTTTATTAGGAATGGATGCTGTATTTTCTCAAAATCTTTGTCAACATCTATTGATATGATCATATGATTTCTGATAAGTATGTTATTGATATAATACTAACAGCTTTCCTAATATTGAACCAACACTGCATTCTTGGGATAAATCCTACTTGATCATAATGTATTATCCTAGTGATAACTTATTGTAATCATTGTGCTAACATTTTATTTAAGATTTTTGCATCTATATTCATCAGGGAGATTGGTCTATAAATTTCTTTATTTTAATTCTTCCTGGTTTAGTTATCAGCATCGTATTGGTGTTATAGAAAGAGTTAGAGTTCCCTCTTCCCCTGTTTTTCCAAAGAGTTCATATAGAATTGGAACCAATTGTTCCTAAAATGTTTGATAGAATACACTTGTATATCCATCTGGTCTTAGAGATTTTTTCTTAGGGAGTCCAAAAATGGACTGTTGAATTTCTTTTCCTGATATAGGTTTTTAATGTTTCTCTTCATTTAATCTGGGCAACATATTGTTGTAAAAATTCATTAGGTTGTCACTTAGATTGTCAAATTTATTGGTATATATTTGGGCAAAATAATTCTGAATTATTATCTTAATTTTGTCCTTATTGGTGGTGTGTTCACTTTTCCATTTATGATACTAGCAATTTGGTTATCTTCTTTCTTTCTTTTTAAACAAATTGAACAGAAGTTTATCAATTTTATTGTTTTTTTTCATAAAAGCAGCTCTTGTTTTTTATTAGTTCAATAGTTTTCTTGCTTTAAATTTTAATAAATTCTCCTTTAAATTTTAACATTTCAAATTTGGCATTTTATTGGGGTTTTTAATTTTCTCTTTCTCTAATTTTTTTAGTTGCATATTTAGTTCTTGATTTCTTCTTTCTCTAATTTATTCATTCAAGCATTTAAAGATATACTATATCACCTGGGAGCCATCTTGAGTGAACTCCATAAGTTGTGGTAAGTTATTTCATTATTGTCAATATATAGGATGAAATAATTAATTCTTTCTCTAATTAGTTGCTTGATTCACTAATTCTTTAAAATTAGGTTACTTAGTTTCCAATTAGTGCTAGATCTATATCTCCCTGGCCTTGTATGGCATATGATTTTTATTGCATTATGATCTGAGAAAGATGTATCCACTATTTTGGTCTTTCTGCAGGTGATCATTAGGTTTTTAAGTCCTATGACATGGTAAATTTTTGTGGAAGTGTCATGTACTACAGAAAAAAGTTATATATTCCTTTCTATCCCCATTCAGTTTCCTCCAACAGTCTATCATATCAAGGTTTTCTAAAAATCTTTTTACCTCCTTAGCATCCTTCTTGTTTACTTTATGATTCAATTTATCTAAATCTGAGAGCCAGTGGGTGAGTTTTGTTGTCTATGTATTTCTGTAGCTCTTTCAACTTCTCCTGTAAGAATTTGGATGTTGTCCCATTGGGTGCATACATACTTAGTACTGAAATTACTTTATTGTCTATGGTATACTTTAGGAGGATATAGTTTCCTTCCTTATCACTTTTAATGCTATTTTTGCAGCTGCTTTGTCTGAGATAATAATTACTACCCCTGCTATTTTCATTTCAGCTGAAGCAAAATATATATATTGCTCCAATCTTTTACCTTTACTCTATATGTATCTCTATGCTTCAAATAAGTTTCTTTTAAGCAGCATATTGTTGGATTATGGTTTTTAATCCATTCTGCTATCCACTTGTGCTTTAAGGGAGAGTTCATCCCAATCACATTTAGAGTTATAATTACTAACTCTTTATTGCCCTCTATGCTATCTTCCTTGTGTTTGTATTTCCCCCCTTTTTCCCTTTATCCATATTCCCAAGTGTTTTGTTTCTGAATAGCACCAGCTTCAGTGTTTTTGCCCTCTTATATCAATCCTCCTCCACTTTTTTCCACTTTCCCATTTCCCCTTCTTCATTTCCTTCTATTAGTTCCCCCTTTCCCCTCTTCCTTCTCTCCCCTCCCCTTTTCCCCTTTTCATGCCTTAAAGGTAAGATAAGTTTCTTATCTTAACTGAGAATGTCTAAGTTAACTTTAAGACAAGTCTGATGAGATGAAGTTTCAGGTGGTTCTCATCGCCTCCCTTCAATAACAATAGTACCTCTTGATGTAATGAGATTTACCCCATTCATTCTCCCTTCATCCTCACTTCTCCTTATTGTCCCCCCTTTTAAAGGAAGTATTGTTTTTAACTCATTCTGAGTCACAGAAAAGTCATGAGTGTCCATCACTTCTGGCTATGTATATTCTCTCTAATAGATTTACAATGCTCAAGATTTATGAGACTGTTTCTCCAAAGTGGGTACATAGACAGTTTCAACTTATTTAATTGCACTTTTTAAAAACCTTTTCATGTGTATCTTGAGCATCCTGTTTGATATCCAAATATTTTATTTAGCCCTGGACTTTTCATCATGAAATCTTGGAAGTCTCCCATTTCATTTAATGTACATCTTTGTATTTGGAAGAAAAGGTTCAGCTTTGCTGGGTAGTGGATTTTTGGCTGCATTCCAAGCTCCCTTTCTCTTTGGAATATCTCATTCCAAGCACTTCAATCCCTTAATTTTGCTGCAGCCAAGTCCTGCATAATACTTACTGTGGCTCCTTGATATTTAATTTTTTTTTTCTTTCTGACTGCTTGCAGGATTTTTTCTTTTATCTGATAATTCTGGAATTTGGCCACAAGATTCCATGGTGTTTGCATTTTAAGATCTCTTTCTGGAGGGGCAAACATATCTTTTTTTTTTTTTTTTTTTTTTTTTTTTTTTAGTTTTTGCAAGGCAATGGGGTTGAGTGGCTTGCGTAAGGCCACACAGCTAGGCAATTATTAAGTTTCTGGGACCAGATTTGAACTCAGGTACTTCTGACTCCAAGGCCAGTGCGTTATCCACTGTGCCAACTAGCTGCCCTGGTATATTCTTTCAATAATTAATTTGCCCTCTGATTCCATTATATTAGGGCAATTTTCCATCTCTCTAAATCCTGTAATGTTAAGTCCAGGTTTTTTTTTTTCTCTTCAATGTTTACATGAAGGCCAATCATTCTCAGGTTCTTCTGTCTTGATGTGTTCTTGAGGTCTGTGATTTTGCTGATGAGATATTTTACATTTTCTTCTTTTTTTGTTGTCTCATGAAGGTGTCATTTTTCCACCAATTCCATTCTTTTTTTTAGAGAAGAAGATTTTTCTTCATTTGTGTTTTGCAACTCCTTTTCCAGTTGGTCAATTCTATTTTTGAAGGAGTTTTACATTTGCCCAAGTGTAGTTTTGAGAGAATAATTTTCTTTTTTGCATTTGTCCAATTGTATTTTCCAAGGATTTGTTTTCTTTCTGTGAGATGTTAATTTTCTCTTTCATTTCTTTTCCCAATTTTTCCAATTGATTTTTAAACTCCCTGATTTCTTCAAAGAAGTCTTTCTGTGTTGGAAACTAATTCCTATACTCCTCAGCAGCACTAGATTTCCCTGGGTTAAAATCTGTTACTTCTAAATATTTCTCCATGCCCCCATTTTCTGATCTTTTTTCATCTTTCTAGGATCTTGTGTTGGGGGGGTGTGGCTCTCAGAGTTTTGTTTTTGAAGCTCTTAGTGGTCACTTGGCTTAGCAATTCCAAGGGCCAGCCAACAGGGGACTCTTGATACTTTCTCTTGAGTGTTTGAGGTCCTCAGCAGGAGGGTGTGATTTGACCATTAACACTGGGTTGGGCCATGGGGGTGGGAGTAGATCTCTTCCCACTGAGTGAGATCTGTTGCCATGAGGGTGTGTGTGTGTAGCAGGGGGAGTGTTTATTGTTGTTATGGGCAAAGGGCTCTTCTGAAAGTATGGAGCTCAGGTCCCTAACTCACCTGGTTGTTCTCCATCTGTGCTCTGAGACTCTGTGTTGGAACTCACCCTCCAGTAGCTCCTCTCCCCCGGAACAAATACTCCACAGCCAAATTTGGATCTCATATCCGTCACTCTCCAAAGTCTCTATAGCTGAGGCTGGCCCTCTAGCTTCCCCCAGCTGCTCTTTCCATGCTCATCCTCTGTTCTTGTCTCCCAGTTCACCCAAAATCCCCTGAGACAGACCTTCCTGGTAAATGTTCTCCTTGTGTCTATTTCTGGGTTTTGTTGCTTGAATTTTTGCTAAGACATTTCTCTCATGTTGTATTTGAAGGGAAAGAGGAGCATTTATGACCAAAACTGTCTTCTCTCTGCCATCCTGGCTAGAAGTCTGTTCCTAACACATGGCATATTGGCATATTAATAGATTTTTTTCTGCTCAGCAGATAAATATATTGAATAAAAAAGAAAATAACTCCTTCATATGTAGAAGGGAGCTAAGGGAAGTTGTTGACTTTGTATGAAGTCAAGAAACAATGAAACAAAAACTAAAAGAATGTAAAAACTAGAGGAAAATGTGAAATATCTCATTGAAGAAATAACAGACTGCAAAAAAAACAGATCAAGAAGATAAAACTTTAAAATTATTAGACTACATGATAGTCAAATCAGGAAAGACCATAGAATTAATTTTTCAAGAAATTCTTTAGGACAATTGCCTTGATGTCTTAGAAGCAGGAGGTAAGAGTAGAAATTGAGGGAATTCACTGATCACTTCTTTAAAGAGTTCCCCCCAAAAATAACTTCCAGGAATCATATAGACCAAATTCCAAATCTCCAGAGTCAAAGAGACAATATCACCATCACTTGGAAAGATCCAGTGTAATCCTCTCTATATCATGGTGATAAAGAGAGGATTACACTGGATTTAGTAACATCTATATTAAGGACTAGCAGGGTTTGTAATATTATATTCTGGAAGGCAAAATAGCTTGGATTACCCAGAAAAACTGAATAACTTCTTTCAGAGGAAAAGATGGACTTTGAATCAAGTACAGGACTTTCAACCTTTCCTGTTGAAATGACCAGACCTGAACAAAGTATAATCTTCAGGTATAGGATTCAATTAAAACAGAGAGAGGGTGGATTGCTAAATGGGAAGAAGATACTGATAATTCCTAAGAGCCTTTTTCATATATTACAGGAGCTTGAAGGAGCTTATATAGACAAGGCACAGGAGACAGCTAAATATGAAGGCACAATATATTGTAAAGTTGGAGTCAATGGGTGAAGAAGGAATGAACTGGGAGGAAGGGAAAGGAGAGGTAGAATGGGGCAAGGTATTTCACACAAAAGGTAAAATAAAAAGCATTTGCAATGGATAAAAGAAGGGAAGGTGAGGAGGAATGAGTGAACCTTCATTCTCATCAAAAATGGTTAAGAGAGGAAATACATATCCACTAGGATTTAGAAATCTATCTTACCCTAGAGGAAAAAGGATAGGAAAGGGATGGGGAGAAAGGTGGCAAGGGAGGGGAGGGCTGTATAGTGATAGAAGAGAAGGAAGATCATGTAAGAGGTTGGTCAGATACAAAACATTTTTGAGAAGGGATGAAGTGAAAGGAATGAGACAATAGAATAAATGGGAGTGGAGAGGAATAGGATGGAGGAAAATAGAGTTATCTATAGCAACTGTGAGAAACAAAATATTGAAGCAAATTCTCTGATGGAATTATGTTAAAGAATGTGATCCATCCCAGAGACAGAGCTGATGGTTATGTTTACATTTAAAACAAGGCTATTTTAGTAATGTGAAAATAAGTAAATAAATTTTAAAAAAACAGAAAAAATGTGGTCAGCTTACATTTGCAATGGAGACTTGAATGGAATTGGGTAAGGGGAAACCAAAAGCACATAAATAAGTTAATTTCAAAAAGTTGAGAGATCCTTTCCAGTAAATTAGGTCCTGTGGAAATTAATGGTTCAATAGCGTAGAAAAAAATTAATTTATTATTTCTTTGTAAGAGTATTTCTTTGGTGCTCTTTTTTTGTGCCAATGACATCACAAAGTGATGGCTTGACTTGCACATGAATGAGATTTAGGTGAGACAGAATGGTACAACATTATCGGTCTCAGTCTGTCCTCCAGAGTCATCAAAATCCAATGGTAAGTCAAAATTCAGGATAACTGGCAGTGACCCAGGATCCAGTGAATGTCCTTGAAGTCTTCAATTTCATACCAAATTCTAACATTCTAAAGTGCCTGAAAATGCAACAACTAGAATAATCAAATATCTTAAAATATAGAAATGGGTTTAAATATCTCATGAAGTTTGTTCTAAATAAAGAAATATTTGTGGTGGCACATGAATCCTGTCTACCTGTTCATTAAAGGGTACTATACAGAAGGGAGCTTTAATTTTTCTTTTTACCCTACCAACAATGAGAAATAAAAATGCAAGCATTACAAATACACACACACACATACACATGAATATGTCTTATAATAGGAGTTATAAAAAGTTAGAATTTTCTATTTCAGTAAATAAAGGGTTTCTGCTGAATGATATAATCAATCAGATGCTGATTTAACATTTACAAGCTATGTTATGAGAGAAAGGCTTCTTTCTGTCTGAAGGAAGATATGTAATGCAAAGAGAAAAAAGAAAGATGGAGAAAAATGTGTTGTCCAATATTTGCTTAAATTTCACTGGAATATGGTAACATATATCTTATGGTTAAGAGGACAGAAAAAAGAAAAGCATCATCGTTTTTCTATTCTTTTTCAGATGAATTAGTTTTATTTTTCTCTATAATTCACACTGCATACAAGTGAGACATTCAATCCTTTGGGCAATTTCAAAAGGATGTTACTTTAACTTGTAAGGATAAAAGCAGTAGTTGAAAAGTATGGCAAATTACAAAGAGCAAAATCTCCATAAACTCAAGGTTCCCCCTACCTAAATTTCTTCTCAACCCATATAAAATAATATCAAGAATGCAGATGAAAATCACCAATCTTCATACTTTAGCATTTCTATTCATTCCATTTCTAAGCAGTTACATTTTTGTTCTTGTTGAGAGATGGCCAGATGGCTTAAATTAATTAAATCATATGCCTCAAGGTCCTTGCTTTCACTCTCTATTGCACTCCCTGGTTTTGCTTTTGCATTCTGAACCATTCAATGTGTCATTCAGATAGGATAGGTTTTAATTAAAGTATACTCGATTTAGTGTTATTGTGTCATTGCAGCACATGGCAAGGATGTGATATTTTATACCCATTTAATACAGTTTCCCAGTTAATTGCATTGACTATGATGGAGGATGGTTATACATAACAGCATAGTAGAAATATAAAATTATTTTTTAAGGAACAAAAAATTTTTAATGGCAAGCACAAGTAAATACAAGATATCCAAGAAGATTTAAGTATTTACCAAATCTTGGTCTTCAAGGATTCTAATGACTTACCCCTAACTTTGATCTGTGTGAATCTATTGGGTGAGAATAGAAATATTGATTTTTTTTGGACTTCATGTGTTATTATATTGTTTCCTCATTTTTCTTCAATGGGAATATAAAAACAAAAATAAAGTAACTCTTTTTATTTTCATTTATTAGTTATGAATTTAAAAATTTTGTATTCATTCATAGACAAAACTCTCAAAGAGAAGCACAGGATTTGGAACCAGAACGGGCTATCTCTTCAATTCCCTTTATTTTTCATGTGGGGAAAGGGAAATAAAATGAAGAAATTTCTTGTCTCCAGAACACATATAGTATGCCAATTAAGAATTAAACCCATTAATCTTTCTTATAGACAAACTGACTCATGATTCAATGTTCAAAAGTTAAATTTAAGGTCACTCCAATTCCATTTCAGTGTGTCTACCTCTTTCCTTTCTTGTATTCTTCAAACGGACTATCAGATCTTTTTACCTGCCTTGGGTTCCCTGAAACTATTATGAGACTTGACTGTCTTTCTTGGACAAAGCCTTTGCTTCCTATTACAAAAGTACATACTGAGGGATTAACAAGATGTGGTTAAGGTCGACTTTCCTATTTGTGAACTAACCACATGTTGAATATTTAGTAGCTTAGAATTTTGAGTAAGAATGCCTTTACTGCTTTCTGAGAGTCAGATGTGACTCTTAATGTTCATGCATTTTCAGATAAATAAGTATAGTCTTAGAAATCCACTGGGTTGGTATATAGCAGTTATTAATGTACCAATGAATGGATAAGAAAATAAAACATTAAATACCAATATGTATTAGAACCTGTGTTTAACACTGAGAATACAAAAGCAAAAGAGAAACAAACTATTTCTGTAGGGGAACATATATTATTTGAAAGGAAAATGATACATATAGGGTACTACTGACACAAATGAAAAACAATTCTATAGTCAAAGAATTATGAAAAGTTCACTGGACATCTAATAAAATTTCTCCACTTAATAGATGAGACTGAGGATCAGATAGGTTATAACTTCATAGAGTATGCCCATATAAACAGTAAGTGGGTTCTCATTGCTGCCTGGCAATCCTGCAATACCTCCCTTGCCAACTCTGTAGCACATTTTCCAAAGTAGCTGTTTCCTTTTTTTTAAATATTATATTTTACTTTTTTCAGAATTAATTTTAAAAGCTTTAGTTATTAATTTTCTCCCTTCCTATAAACCTAAGTTATTTGATAAAGGTTAAAAATGTAGAACCTTAAAAACATTTCTACAATAGTCATATTGTAAAAATGAACAGTACCTCCCCCTCCAAAAACAAGAAAAACAGAAACCTCAAGGAAAATAAAGGTAAAAAAAAATATGTTTCAATAGGTATTCAGATACCATCAGCTCTATCTTTGGGATATATATAGTATTCGTTATCATAAATTCTTCATTGTTCTTTTGAATCACAGCATTACTGAGGCAAATGATTCATAGATGATCATTCTATAATTTTGTACATAATTCATTTCCCATTGCATCTGTTTATGTACATTTTAATTGAGAATATCCAGTTAATCATTTCTTATAATAGAATAGCATTTCATCATCATAACATACCACATTTTATTCAGTCATTATTCAATAAATGAGCATCTCCTCAATTTCCACTTCCTTGCCACCAGAAAAGTGTTGTTAGAAATAACCTTACACATATAGGTCCTTTGACTTCCTGCTTTTCATGTCTTCTGGACTATAGATATGGTAATAGCATTCCTAGGCTAAAGAGCAGTCAAGGTTTTATAGCATAATTCCACATTATTCTGCAGAATTGTTGAATTCTTTCACAGCTCCTCCTTCAATTCCTTGCAGTCTCATTTTTCTTACATCTCCTCTCAATATATATGTCATTTCCTTTTTCTGTCCTATTAACCAATCTAATATATATAAGGTAGTGTTGCCTCAGTATTGATCCAATCCACATTTCTCTTGTCAATAGTGAGTTAGGACTTTTAAAAAAATGCTTTGAATAGATTAATCGATAAACTCATCTGAAAATGGTTCATTTTCTTTGGTCATTTATTAACTGGAGAATGGCTCTTTTTTATATTTTTTGGTCAATTTCTTTTGTTTGAGAAATGAAGTCTTTATTAGAGAAACTTGTTTTAATATAATACCCACAGTTGCTATTGTTAACTATATATATCTCACCATCCTCTTCCCCCCATTCCACTTTCACTCTGACTTTCCTCCAATGTCTTGCATCTGATTACCACTTCCCACAATCTTCCCTCCCTTCTATTACCTACCTCCCCATTCCCTTTCTCCCGCCCTTTTCCTCTCCTATTTTCTTCTAAGGGAAAAAAACGAGTTCTATAAGCAATTGAGAGTGTATGATATTCCTTCTTTGAGACAATTCCCAGTCACACACTCCATGCAAAAGCTTTTTTGTGCCTATTTTATGTGAGGGAAAAAAAAAAAAAAACATACCCCATTCTTCCTCTTCCTTTCCCTTTTCCCCAGTACATGTTTGTCTTACCAATTAATTTCATCTTTATAATATATTATTCCTTCAAATTCAACTCCTTCCTGTGCCTTGTCTATATATGCTCTATCAAACTGCCCTAAAGATGAGAAAGTGCATTTAAGCTATCAGTTTAGTTTTCCCATGCAGGAATAAGCAGTTCAACATCATTAAGTGCCTTATGGCTTACCTTTCCTGTTTATATTTTTCTGATTCACTTCAGTTTTGAGTTTGAAGATCATATTTTCTATTTGGAAATAGATATTTCATCAGGAATGTTTGAAAATCCCCTATTTTATTGAATTTCCTTCTTTTCCTCTGAAAGAGTATATTCTGTTTTGCAGGGTAATTGATTTCTCATTGTAATTCAAGGTCTTTTGCTTTCCAGAATACCATATTTCAAGTCCTGATATCCCTTAATATAGAAGTTACTAAATCTTGTTTTATCATGACTATGCCTCCATGATATTTGCACTGTTTCCTTCTGGCTGCTTGCAATAATTTCTTCTTGACTTGGGACCTCTGAAATTTAGATATCATGGTCCTGTTAGTGTTCATTTTGGACTCTCAGGAGGAGATTGGTGGATTCATTTGATTTCCATTTTACTCTCTGCTTCTAGAGAATAGGTGAAGTTTTCCTTGGTAATTTCTTTAAAATAACATGATATGCAGTCTCTCTTTTTTGTCATGGCTTTCAGAGAAGACAATAATTTTTAAATTATCTATTCTGGATCTGTTATCTAGGTAAGTTTTTCTTTTTTTTCTTTCAATGAGCTATTTCACATTTTATTTTAGTTTTTCATTTTGGTTTTATTTTATTGTTTTTTTGATTTCTCACAGTCAGCAGATTCCCTTTACTCAATTCTATAATTTAAGGGATTACTTCCTTTAGTGAGCTTTTATATCTCCTTTTCAATTTCACCAATTTTGCTTTTTAAGGCATCTTTTCCACCTTAACTTTTTAGAAAACTATTTGCATTTGTACCAGACTGGTTTTTAAGATACTTTTTCTTTAGTATTTTTTAATATCCTTCACCAAGTTGCTGACAGGCTTTTCATGATCTTCCTGCATCACTCTCATTTCTCTTTCAAATGTTTCCTCTTACTCTCTTACCTGATTTTTCAAAATCCTTTCCAAGTTCTTCTATAGCCTGAGTCCAATTCATGTTTTCTTTGAGGGCTTTGAATATAGAAGCTTTGACTTGATTATATTCTGTTGAATGTGCATTTTTATCTTCTATATGATCACAATAATTATGTAAAAAAACAGGATTCTTATTTTTTTCTGTTGATTACTCATTTCTCAAGTCTCTAACTTGATGTTAAATGTTAAATGGAAGCTCTGCTTCCATGATGGGGAACCCAGTGTCCCAATCTTTTGAAAGGATTACAGGTGTTTTGAGAGGTTCTTCTAGTGACCTGCAAGTTTTCAGTTTCTCCAAGGTCCTATGAAAGGTTATGTTTATTCTCCTGGCCTATGCTCTACTCTGTGGGTGAACACAAGGACTCTTTTCTACCCTGTTACTGTGAGGAGAGTCCATGCTCTATTACAGCAGTAAGCTGTCAAATTGAAGATCTCCTATTCCTAAGCCCCAGACTGCAACCCAGATCTAAATATGGGCAAAAGAAAAAAAATTCTGCCTCAGTGGTAGGAAAGATAGTCCTTGTAATCTCCTTCTGATCTCCTTACTATCTGTGGCTTGAGATCTGGAAGTTTATGCTGATGCAAATTCAGTGACTCTTAAGTCTTTCTCATGGTTGGCTGGGGTCACCTCTGTGTTGCTGAGACCCGGGCTAGACTGGTTTCAATGTCACACTAGTGTGGCAAAGTTTTCCTATTGACCTTCCAAGCTGTCCTTGGAAATCTCTTGGCTGAGAGATCTGGAAACTGCTTCTACTGACTCAGTTAGCCTGCTGCCTATTCCTAGATGGCTAGGGCCAGTTAGCTTGGGCTCAGTTCCTGCTGCTCTGCTCTCCTCTCTCACTCAAAGGCAGCAGACTCTTCTCTTCATTTTTCCAAGATTTCTTAGAGAGGAACATTGATTCACTATGGCATTCAGTGGGTTATGATCTTTCTAGAATTTTGTAGAGTCATTATTTAAAAGTATTTGTAGTGGTTTGGGGTAGAGCTCGCAGGAGTCTGAGTTTGCAGGAGTCCCTGCCTTTATTCTTGGCTCTGCTTCTACAGATGTTTGTTCAGAACTATTTATACCACCATAAAACTTTTATGTTTCACCCTTGCCCCTAATCTTAACTAAAAATCTTACTCTGTATTTCATAGGAAATTTGATATTATTCATTATAAATTTCCACACTATTTCACATATTTTCAATCTCTTCTCTTTCTATTTTCCCATTTTCTACTACCTACAAAACTGCTTATATCTCCTCAATCTTACAAAAAAGACTTGTTCCTATCTTCTTACTCTGTTATTTCTCTTCCATTAGTTGTGAAGGATTATGGAAAGTTATGACAAAATTTGATTTCACAGAGAAGTTCATCATTTTTTTAAAACAGTTTCATTATATCATGATCACCTGGGTTCTGGATAGTGGACAGTACTCTCACAATTTATTCATCAATGGAATGAAATAAGGATGTGTCCTGACTCCCATACTTTTTAGTATGATATTTTCAGTCATGTTATACAATAACTTCAATGAGCATAATACGGTATCAAGTTCAGTTACCAAACTTATGGTAACCTATTCAGATTGAAAAGACCAAGACCAAACTGGAGGACATAATTGTACATGAGTTTCTTTTTACAGAAGATCATGCATTTACTGCAGCCTCTGAAACTGTTACAATAATATATGGATCAATTCTCTGCTTCTTGTGCTAATGCTAGCCTAATAATTAGCACCAAGAAATTATGGGGGTTCCATCAGTCAGCACCACATGGATGGCCACATGTTTACTGGACATAGAAAATGAAGAAGTTCTGAATGAAAGTGGAGGACTTCACTTAATTTGGCAGTATACTTTCCAGAGATGTACACAATGATAATAAGATTGACACATGCATTGTTAGAGCTAACTCAGTGTTTGAGAGGCTATGAATGAAAGTGTGAGAGAGCAGAGGTATTCAGCTGACTACCAGATGGAAGGTCTACAAAGCCATTGTGTTGCTCTCATTGCTGTATATCTGTGAAACTTGAACAGTCTACTAGTGTCATGTTAGGAAACTTAATTGCTTCCATTTAAAATGTCTTCAGAAGATTCTGAAATTCACCTTGCAAGAGAAAATAATAGACAACGAATTCTCAAGCTAAGCTGCCTAGCATTCCAACATTACCACAGAGAGTATAACTATAACGGGCTGGCCACATTAGATTGCCAAATGTATACTTGTGAAAAAGCCATTTTTTATGGAGAACTCACACAGAATAAGCACTCACAGGGGGATCAGAAAAAGCAATTCAAAGACAAAAGGTCTCTCTTAAGAACTTTGGTGTTAAAAAAAACCTAAAAAAAAAGAACTCTGGTGTTGATTTTATGGCATGGAAGACACTGGCACATGACTGATCAACATGCTATGTCCTCATCAGAGAAGGTGTACTCTATGACCAAAGCAGAATTAAAGTAGCTGAAAGGAAATGTGATATGTGAATACTTAGAGAAACCAATCCAGGAGTTCACATAGATGATATATAAACAATCTGCAGCAGAGCATTCCAAGTTTTTATTGGTTTGATTGCTCACAGTCTGTCAATTTGTAACTTCCCTCTAAAATGGTTATGTTACTTTGGTCTTCTGCAATAATGAAGGACACGAATTAAATACTTAAATTCCTTCAAAATATCTTCAGTAGATACTTCAATTTTCTCTTTTCACAGTTTTTTTTTAACTCCTTACAATTTGACTTCCCATTATCATTCTCCTAGTAATGCTCCCTCCAAAGTTAATAATTATCTTTTAGTTAGCAATGACCTTTCTCAATCCTCATTTACCTTGATCTCTCTGTGACCTATAAAAGTGCTTATAACTTTTATCACCTTATGTTGTCTTCTATTTAGGGGTTCAAAACTCTCTCCTGGTATTTCTCTGATATATTTGACTGGTTCGTTTCCTTTGCTGAGTCTTCCTTCAGATCATGCTCTTCAATTGCAAGTGACCTTCAGTATTATTTCATGGACTAATTTCTTTTTAGCATTTGGAATATTGTCCTTGATCATTTCATCAAAATTCATGGACTTAATTACTGTCTCTTTGTTGTTTTCAAATCTACCTCTTCTTCCCTAAACTCTCTTCAGACCTTCAGCTTTGTGCAACCAACTCCTTTTTAGACATCCTGAATATTCAGTAGACATCTTAAAATCTATATGTCTAAAATTATCTTTCCCCATCTAACCTCCTCCTTTTCTACCTTCCCTATTACTGGAATTATTCTGAATCACTTTTCCTTTGAAACAAGGATTATCTTTTGCCTCTGTATGTTCTTAAGAAAGATGACTAGAGGGGTGGCTAGGTGGTACAGTAGATAGAACACCAGCCCTGGAGTCAGGAGTACCTGAGTTCAAATCCAGTCTCAGACACTTAATACTTGTGTGGCTGGCTGTGTGGCCTTGGGAAATAACCCAATTGCCTTGAAAATACCTTAATGACTTAGATTTTAGTTCTGTACATCATGTCGCATTAGGAAAGTCCTTTTACTTTCCTTCCCCTCAGTTTCTTAGTTTATCAAATGAACAGAAACATAAAAATGATTTTGTTTTGGGGGAAAGACTCAAGGATATTAAGCATGAAAATTGTTCTAAAATTGTAAGTTCATAATACTATAATTAACTTCATTATCATTATTAATATTACCATCTTTTTTCTCATAAGATTCAGAGGGAAGTACTCTTAGGACAAGTAATTATCTATTTACCATTCCTTTATAGTCAGTGACCTCCATCTCATTACATAGGTAAATTAGGTTTTTCCATTGCTTTTTGCTTCGTGTGTTTGTGTTGAAAAAAATGCTTCATAATGTCAAACTCGTTTTTTTGTTGTTTATTTTGTGTTTTTGTAAGGCAATAGGGTTAAATGACTTGAGCTCAGGTCCTCCTGGCTGAATGGCCCATGCTTTCTCCACGTTACCATCTAGCTACAATACAGGAAGAGACCAGTATGTCATTTGGCTTGTTTTGTCATTGGTCTGCTGAAATGGAACCTAGGGATTTTGAATGTTGAGCTGGGATATGGCTAAGAGCCTATCACTGCTTCCCCTTTCCCAGCAGTTTTGGGCTATCAATTTTCTGCATCAAAGTGAGAAAGACTTTACTTAAGGAGGAAAATGCTTCACTCTATCTTTTTGTGGGGTCAGCCATCATAAGCCATTGAGTGGCTTAATTAGCATTTTATATCCTGATGGAAACCTGGGAGAGTTCAGGAAAATTGTCTATTACTTTCCACATTCCTGGCTTAGCTAAATTATCTCAGTCATTAAAAAAAAAGAAAGTAGGGAAATAATAACATCTTCCTCCAAAATTGTGGTGAGGATAAACAGACAATATGTGCAAAATTCGTACAACAAAACCAGACTCATAGGCATTGCGTAAGATTTATTTTCTTCCTTCCATTATTTCCCCCAAACCCCCCCTTTTTATATTTTACACGATTACTATTTCAAGTTTTTAATATACCATGGTTTGTTGCATCTTTTCAAAACAAAAAGGTACCCTTCCACTCCTGCTTTTAATGCCTTGTTATTAAACAAAAGAACAATAATTGTGTACATGTGAATCTTGATCCTCTTTCTTTTCCCTTTGGGGTATAGAATAAACATAAGGAATGCTTGGTCAAAACATATGCAGATTAAATACTTTCTTTTAACCTTGATTTCATATTGCTTTCCAAAAGAATAGGACATTCCACTGGGACTTTTTTGCAGTGCCACTTCACAGTCAAACTCTATTGTATCTGTTTTCCCATAGTGCCTTTAGCATTTTTTTTTTATTTTTGTGAACTTCAGCAAATGGAAAAGTCTGAAGTTAAACTAAAATTTTTCAATCATTAGTACTTTATTTTTATTTTTCAAATGACTATTGATAATTTACATTTCTTCTTTTCAATACTGCTTGTTCATACAATTTGACCATTCATGATTTGAGGAATGGCTGTTTCTTATAAATTTTTATCTGTTGCATGTTTATTTTCAAATAGAGATAATTTTTAGATAATCTTGATGTAATGATATTCGACCTGTTTTTTTCCTGATACTATTCTAACTTTATCTGAATTGGCTTGGTTTGTACAAAACAAGACACTTCAATTTTTCTATTATCAAAACTGTATATTTAACTTCTTGTAATTATCTCTTTTTCAGTCATGAAATATTTCCAATTTTTCTTTGATAAATATGATAGGTTAATTCTCCTTTGACTCAATTTATTTATGATATCACACTTTATACGTAAATCATGTGCTCATTTGGAGCTTTTCTTGGAATATCATATAAGATAGTGTAACTATATTTTCTTCCAGGTTAGTGTAATTTTTATCTGAATTACTCATAAATATTTTTTCAATGTCATAATTTTGTTCTTGCATCTACAACAAAAACAAAAAAAAATCCCCAGACATTTAATTAACTTTAGAGGGACAGAAGAATTGTCTTAGATGTGGTTCTTAGTCATCTAAAGAAAGTCATTCAACAGCTCAGTTTTCTTCTTTGAAACATGAAGGGTCTGGACTAGATGACTGATGAAATTTCTTCTAACTCTCGATTATGATTTGTTTTTCCATTAGTACTTAATATAATGTTCCACATATAAATTGTTAAATATATATATATATATATGTAGACTTACAAACTGACTGAATTTACTATGTATTAATTTTTGCCACAGACATTACAAGATTTTTAGTTTTATTATTTCAGCATTTCATTTTGACAAATATTTATTAATCACCAAACATATGCAAAGATATTGTGCAAAGTGTTGGATATAAAACAATTAAAAAATTTTAAAAAGTGTTACTTGAGGAAATATAGTGGTCCAGACTAGCTTATCTATACATAATAATCAGTTAGATGTGATACTAGTAGTTAAAGTTACATAATTCTAACTTGTATATTATTCTTATTAGTAGTATATCTTTATGACTCTAGCCTGTTCATTGATTAGAACCAGAGGACATAATGCATTATCTTATTTCTTCTGTTCCTTACTTAATCATAATAAGTTAGGATGAGTGTCTGTATTCTAGATATTAATTACTGATGTCTAAATTTATATTTCTAGTTTAATAGCCTATTATAGATTTGTATATGATCCTTACAATTTCCATTTTTGATAGATCTTCTTGACTCTTACTCCAAATCACTGTCATAATATCCATACAAATAACAAAACAAAACACAACACAACAAAAGAAACAACTGAGTCCTTTTTCTTGACATTATTCTAGTGACTTTGATTCTTTAAAATTTGAATAAGTTCAGTGATTTGGAAAAAGTCAATATATGGCCCTGAATTTATTTACTTGCTAATTAATTTATTCGTATGTATACCAATCTATTTTCTATATCCACAGAATGTCTTGTTTTATCTTTAGTTCTATTAGAATCAGTCCATTATTTTCTTCTGAATACAAGTTATCAGCATTTAAGACGGATAATCAAAATTTATTGAAATCATTAATAACTGTTTCATGAAGAGAGTAGGTGTGAATATATAAACAAAATTGATAAGCTAAAAATACTCAGTAGATGACAAATTCAATACAGGGTGTGTGTAAAGTAGTTCTCTGGGACAAGGCTAAATTTAAGTAGAAAAAATAAAGCTATGTGAAAATTCAATTTAAAACAATAGATTAATTCTTAATAAAGTTAATTTTTTTAAAACTACAATAACTTCAGGTACAAATTGTCCGAACTCAGACTCACTGGAAGAAGGAATCAAAAATAATAATATAGAGTATACAATGTGATCTCATTACCTAACTAGTAAAACAAAGTTTTACATTTTACCTCAATGCCAATTTTTATATCATTACTTTTCTAAATAAGAGCTATGTATAAAAACCTTATCCAATCCACAAATTCAAATACAAAGCTATGGAAAAAAAATGTCTGCCATTAAATTGCATTCTACTTTGGAGGTATAAAAACAGAAAAGACCGCAATTCTGAAATATGTCAATCCATGATCTAGACTTGAGGGAAAAGGAACAAATCTCTGGAAGAACATAAGACTTCATGGAGGAAATACTATAGAATTCTAAAGACAGGATTCTGGGAGAAACAGAAATGAAAAGGAAGGTATTTAAAGCATGGGTCATGACATATGAATGTATAAATGCAGGAAATGGAATATAAATAGTGATAAACATATTCAGTGGAAAATTAGAAATAATTTCATAAAGAGAAGATTTGATAAGCTTATGGAGGTCTTTGAAGGCCTAATAATTTGCATGCATTTGGATATGTTTTTGCATGCAGGTATGTATGTGTGTAGACCTATTTCCTATTTTAAAACTTAGTCATACCCTAAGATATATTTCTCAATATGAATATACTATAAATGTTTCAAATTTGTTATTTCTAAGACAGAATTCATTATTTTTATTTCAAAATTCTGCCTATTTCCTAATTTTCCCATTATTATGTAATCTACCGCTATAATCCCAGTCATCTGGATTACAAAGCTTGGTATCATTTTGGAATAAATATTTGAAGAATTCAATCCTCTTTTGCAATATGCTGTCAAGTCTAATAATTACTACTTTCACATTGTCTTTTGTATAACAGTATCGTTTCTTTACTAACACAGTCATAGATCTAAGCCTTCTTCCCCTTCCATCTGAACCACTCAAAATATCTTCTTAGGTGCTTAAATGACTTTTCTAAAATTAGATTTGACTATGTCACTCTTTTATTCAATAAGATTCAGTAGCTATGTGACACCTCCAGTATCAAATGTAAAATCTACAATCTAAAGTCCTTTCCCCAACTTGCCAGTATTTTATATTTTGTCCCCGTTCTATGTCCCTCTCTGTCTTTCTTTTTCTGACTCTCTCACTGTCTTTTTATCTCCCTCTGTTTCTTGCTTTGTTTTTATTTTTCTGACATCTAGCCCCAGCCTCTCACCCCCACCACACTTCAAAAATACTCATAATGATCTAGCCACCCTTGCATACTGGTTACCAAATTGCTTGTTGTTCCTGATAAATGATCTTCTATCTCCTCACTCATTAGCTTTCCAATGAAATAATACCATGCATTGAATTTTTTCTCTTTACCTCTAATTGATGGCCCCATTACTGCCTTCAAGAATGAGTTGAAATATCATTTCTATAAGAGGTCTGTCCCAATTCCATTTGTTATTGCCTTCTCTTTGATTTTGCTTTCCTTACACTTTGCATACATCTTCTAAATTCCACTTTATTTCATCATGTGTCCTTCATAAGAATGTGAGCTCCTTGAGACCATGAACTTTAAATTTTTCCCTTTCTATTTTCAGAGTTTTTTTACAATTAAAAACTTAGATTTAATAAATGATTGGCCAGTTATGTGCCAAAGTGGCCAGAGTGCCATTCCAGAAGTCAGGAAGACATATTTTCCTGAATTTAAATCTGGCCTCAGACATATACTAGCTGTGAAATCTGGAAAAGTCATTTAACCCTATTTACATCAATTTCTGCTCTGTAAAATGACTTAAGGAAGGACACTCTAATGTCTTTGCCAAGAAATACCCAAATGAGATCATGAATAGTTGGACATAACCGAACAACAGTAATAATAAATTCTTATTTATTGAGGTATAGGTTGAGTGTGAGGTTGCTGGCATAGGTCATAGTTTACAAATTCTTCACTTTATCCATAGAGCTACTTTAATGACTAAGGTATCTCATCCATCTACTTTGATCCCCCATAGAGATTTCTTTACTTCCATCATCTGAGCAGAAAAACTCTCTGTCACCTGCTGTCAAATGATTCATCCTTGGCAAGGGAAGTGCCAAGTGAAAAGGAACATTTCAGAAACTCCAAGGGTATCACATTTAGCATTGCACAGAAATTCACATGTTTATTTATTCATTTTTTTAAATTGCCCCTGCTGCTTTAAAAGCTTCAAGGCACAGATACATTAACATATACCATTAAGTAACATTTTTAGAGGGAGGGGGGTGAGAACACAGAGTAGCAATGCTAATTGGATAGCATTAAAGGAAAACATCTGTAAACAGCCCACAGAAAATAACATTAGCTGATCATTTAGCCATCAGATGTAAGCAAAATGGACTTCCAAGAGAGGGAAAATGCATTAAACACATCAGTTTACTTCTATGGTAGCAGTGAAAAATTAATAGTGTAGATGCAGAGAAGACTGGCAGTAGCATTCCATTTTCGTAAAGTGGCTATAAGAAAGTGCATACTAGAAATATCATGGAATACACAGTAATTTAATAGATAGGATAAATCTTGCAAGAGACCTGAAGCAATTTCATAGGCAAAATTATGCAAAAGTTTGAAAGACTTATTGTTTTTGATAACTATACCTTTGGGTACTGGGGGACATAAGAGTGAGAGAATAGAAAGAACCCTTGCCTTTAGGACAAGAGAACATGGGTTAAGGTCTCACTTCTGCTAGATACGTGGTTGTAAACTTCAACAAATACTCAGGTTCCTTGGGATTCCATTTTCCCAATCTATTATTTAATGGCACTGGAATCAAGGATCGCAGTTAACTGAATAATCAATGATAATAATTTAGGTAGTGGAGCTCTGGAGTGAATTGCATAAAAAGACAAAAAAAGTGGCTCTTTATTGGTTTTGATAAAGACTATGACTTGTGTTATATCATGGAATACCAAACAACATTTCCAATGAGTAAATATATCATATCATTTCCAAGCATTTCAAATGTTCAAAGAACTTATTTATTAAACTTTTAATTGGTGTGGAGTATTCTACCAATGGCATATGCGATGAAAATAAAGTATTGCCTACACTTTTCAAGGACAGAGGAAGAATTATGACATCAATCAATCTATGAACACATAGTGTGCATGTAATATGTGTCAGAAACTCTCCTATGTATTTGCAACCCAAAAAGAATTCAAATAACATCGTGTAAAATTCTGTAAAAAAAGGGAAAAATGAGAAATAGTCTATTCTACTTTTTGAGAGTTGGTGGAAGAGTATCTTTGCTCTCAGGGTGGGTCAATATACATTTGTCAATTTTGCTCTATGTATTAGGCATTGGGGCTGCAAACACACAAAGAAAGAATTCTTGTCCTCAGGTAACACTCTATTTAAAAAATATTTCAAAATTAGCCCTCTTCCTTAAAAAAAGTTATTGAAGGGGCAGCTAGGAGGCGCAGTGGATAAAGCACCAGCCCTGGAATCAGGAGTACCTGGGTTCAAATCCTGTCTCAGACACTTAATAATTACCTAGCTGTGTGGCCTTGGGCAAGCCACTTAACCCCATTTGCCTTATAAAAACCTAAAAAAAAAGTTATTGAACCAGAGGAAGAAATAAGTATTTATATATCATGTGCTAGGCACTATGGTAAGTTCTATACAAATATAAACTTTATTCCTCACAAAATTTCTGGGAAGTAGGAGTTACTCTTATCCCCACTTTGCAGTTGAGGAAACTTAATTTAGTAAAGGTTAAGGGATTTATCCAAAATATAGATAAGAATATAAATATTATATAACTGTGTATACATGTATATATAAACAACACACACCTTTATACATTCTGATTTATATGTGTATATATGTACAAATCTACAAATGTTTATGTGGAATAAAGTATATTGTGTGTTATATATTTATTATTTAATTTTAATTTTATTTTTCCCAACTACATAAAAACATAGTTTTCATCTGTAATTATCTGTAGGGTTTTCCATATTTTTCTAGCACCTCCCCTTTTCTCCCCACTCCTTATGACATCCAGTAATCTGATATAAATTACACAGGTAGCGTCATGTTGAACATATTTGCATATTTGTCATATTTTGAAGGAAAAATCATAAAAAAGGGAAAAGCATGATAAAGAGATATAAAAACCAATTTTTTAAAATTTGAAAATAATATGCTTTGATCTGTAGTCAGACTCCATAGCTTTTCTCTAAATGAGGATTACAAATTCCATTACAAATCTTTTAAAATTGTGTTGATCATTGTACCATTGAGGTGGACCAAATCTATCATTAGTGGATTGGATTATCACATCAGTGTTGCCATTAATGTGTGCAATGTTCTCTTAGTTTCACTTATTTCATTCAAGAAAGTTTTGCCAGTTTTTTTCTGAAATCCATATGCTCACCATTTCTTATAGAACAATAGTTTTCAATCTAACTTACATACCACAATTTGTTCATCCATTCCCATATTGATGAACATTCCCTCAATTTCCAATACTTTGCCAGTATAAAAAGAGTCACTAGTAATAAATTTTATTCATGTATATCTTTCCCATTTTTTATGAGATATTTAGGTTATATAACTAATAGAGCAAGAGATGGATCAGAGATATGCACCAGTTTTATAGCCCTTTGAGCAGTGTTCAAAATTGCTCTCCTGAATGGTTGGGTCAATGAACAAATCCACCAACAATGCATTAGTGTACTAGTTTTCATGCATCCCTTCCATATTAATTTATTTTCCTTTTTCATTTCATGTTAGTCATTTTACTAGGTTTGAGGAACCTCAGAGTTGTGTAAATTTGCATTTCTATTATCTATAATTGCTTAGAGAATTTTTTTTTTCATTTGACTATAGATTTAACTGCATCATCTGAAAACGATCTGTACATATCCTCTGATCATTTATCAATTTAGGAACAATTTCTCTTCTTATAAATTTGACTCAGTTCTCCATATATATCTTAGAAATGAGTTCTTTCTTACAAATGCTAGCTGTGACAATTTATTTTTTCCTCATAAGTATTTTTTCATGTTGTTGTTCAGTCATTTTCAACTTTACAAACACTCTGTGATTCTATTTGGAGTATTCTTGGCAAAGATACTGGAATTATTTGCTATCTCCTCACTAAACTCATTTTACAGTTGAGGAAATCCATGCCATCACAGTTATGTACCCAGGGTTACACAACCAATAAGTTTCTGAAGTCAGATTTTAAATTAGCTAGATAAATCTGTTTGATTTCAGGTCCAATGCTCTATCCATTGTGTCACCTACCTTCCCTAATACCCATGTATCCATGCATCCATCCATCCATCCTACATTCAATCAATTTATCAATACTAATGTCATACTTGCATTTCCATATACTCTTTTTATTCATTCTATTTTTGTTTTATTAATTGATGTTTGAATATGTACTGCAAATAAAGAATAGAAAGATGAACTTAGTGGCAGGAAAACATGGGTTTAAGTCTGATCCATAATATCTATGTCACCCTAAACAAGTTCTTGAATGATACTAGAGAACTCTCTAATGGTAATATAACTTAAAGTGATGCTAGCATTTACTATCCTAAACAAAAAATAAATTTGATAAAGAAAAATAGAAGAAACAAAATAAATAACCTAGTGACCATTTTGTGCCAACTACATATGATGTGTTTACTCAATATTTTTGATTGAACTAGCATGTATTTATTTCTATGCATATAAAATCTGACCCTGACCTAAGCTTTTATACACTCAACACAATTATTTGTATATTTTTATATGTACATATAAAACAGCTATATAGGTAGCCACATAATTTCCTTTATGAAGATACCAACATATATGTACATATATTTATGTCTGTGTATTTACATGTGTAGATTATATAGACATATATAGATATGGATATAGATGATACAGATTTAGACATCATATTTTCCTGTGAATTGTTTTTCAAACTTGAGTGTTTGAGTATCTCTCTGATTGAAAACACCTATAACCCAGAGCAAGAGATTAAAAAAAATATACTTCTGCACCTGAATCTAATTTGATCAATCCCCTGTTGCTAACTCTGTCGATGTAGTTCTTTGGGTTCATGAACTAAAAGTGGTGAAATATTTATTTTTCCTCAATAATGTTGTCTGCATTTAGACAATAATCCTCTACCTTTGCTTTTCCTGGGAAGAATGTTCTCTTACCAGGTAATATTATTCTACTTAGGCTTATTTTCCAAAACACAGTATTTTATTCAATAGTTATTCCCTTTATCTACCCTCTTCTCCCTAGTCTCATGGCTTTGAAAAGCAACAAGAAAACAGAAACACATCTCCTTTAGGGAGGGTTGTGTGGTGCAATGGAACATTCAGTCAGGAAATGATCAATTTGATGATGACAGGGAGGTTGCATTAATGCAGAAGTGCCATTTGTGATCACTTTATTTAGGAAAGAACAGGAAATCAATGAAGATGAGAAATGGGACCCTGGCCACTGGTTTTCCCACTGAGATTCTATGTCCTCTGAATTTAAGAAAGCCACATTGAGTGATGGAGAAGAAATGATCAAGCAAAGATGTTATTTTTTTATCTGATTCAAAGCTTGCTTTTCTTTTGCTCTTTTCCCTTTATACCTACTTAGAACGTCATAGCTGACCCCTTTTACAAAAGACCCTTTTGTTAGAAGAAGAAAAAATGAGGCATGAGATTGATTTTTTCTTTCTTCAAGGGAAACAGAAAGACATACTGCATAAAAGTATAATCTTAATAAATATTACTGGAATATGATTAGAATAATCATAGAACCCTAAAATAGTTATTCAAGACAAGGTAAGGGAGGAGCGAATGTCCATTTTGATGGCTTTATCTTAGCTAAAACTTTATCAGGCAGTACAAAATTCCAGGGAAAAGGCAAATCACATGATTGCTGTCTGTCTATACAAAAATCACAGTACAAGTTATGTAACTCTTTGCTTATTATGGCAACTAAATAAACAATGTCTCAGGGCAGTGAAGAATAGAATTCTCTTATTTTCTCCTTCGAAATGCATCTAAATTAATAATATGCACCTAAATTCTGTTATTTCACTCATATTCTAAGTGAATTTTGAATCAACATATTTGCATAAGAAATTTTTTTTTACCATAAATATTCATTGCTTTAGAGTAGACAGACCTTTTTAGAATGTGAATACTATGAATCAAATAAAATTACATCTATGCTATTGGTACTCTTCTATAATGTTCATAATGAATTTATTCTCTTATTACTTCCTATCTACATGATTACCAAAGTTTTTAATTGTTGACCCTTTTTTGCAGAATGTCAACTTTGGTTTTCATCATACTCACAGATGCCAAATTTAAATTCAGGAACAGATTTTTATTAAGATCCTATTAAAGGGGGCGGCCAGGTGGCGCAGTGGATAAAGCATTGGCCCTGGAGTCGAGAGTACCTGGGTTCAAATGCAGCCTAGGACACTTAATAATGACCTAGCTGTGTGGCCTTGGACAAGCCACTTAACCCCATTTGCCTTGAAAAACCTAAAAAAAAAAAAAAAAGATCCTATTAAAGGATCTCAAAATATGATGAGATATTAACCATGCAAATAACCATTACAATGGTCTTTATATGAGTTCAAAATTAATAGGGAATTCTTAACATTCTTTAATAGGAGAACATCATAATCAGGCTTGGCATTAATGAAAACAAGTTGGCCCTGTTGTGCATTGCAAAAGAAAAAGGGAAGGACTAGAGACAAGGAAAACAAATTAAAAAAAAAAAACCCATCCAAAGGGTTGTGATCTTGGACATAAAAAATTACTGCTATGGTGACTTTGTAAGTACAGAGAAGGGAATGATTGTAAGAAATGTTATGGAGTCAGATATAAAAAGACTTGAGAACTGATTAAATGAGAAATGGGATTGAGCAAAAGTTAAAATTTATGGAGAGTGGTGATAATGTTCTTTAAAACTTCTCATATGATAATTAAAGGGTAGAATATAGAATGCAACTTAAGGATATGGAGATAGTTGGATCTTATCTCTCCACTGAAGATAGCATCACTAAGTTTGAGACAAAAAGTCCTGAAGCAAAGTAGGGGTGTTAACATAAACTTAAGTGTCTCCTTACTCTTTGACCCACTTTAACATATTGTCTAATGAGGGATTCTTAAATTGCAAGGACCTGAGTCAGTGTCTCTGGAACTTAAAATCATTTGTAAAACTCTCAGGTGAGACCTCCAGAGCCTCCAAGAACATGCAGAAAATTTAAGTACCCTGGAGAGGGGATAAAGTGTGAGAAAAAGAATAGGCCTTGCTTCCCTTAACAAGGGGTTAAGTACCCTGGATGGGGGAGGAGGGGGAAGTAAAATATGAAAGAAAACAGACCTTGCTTCAGTAAATAATTACCCTGATCTTGGGTTGGGGAGGGGAAGGAGGGAATAAAGTGAGAGAAAATAGGCCTGGGGGAGGGGCACAAATAGTTCAAGAAATGAAATGGCTTTGTTTTATACTTTGACTCATAGTTGGATTGTTTGATCTTGAAGATACTTGAGAGGGGGGCAAGGTGAAAACTGATTATAATTATACTTTGATGTAATTTGAGTCAATGCTGCTTATCAAACAATCAAGCAAACAATCTGTGATGATAGCCTGATAGCAATATGAGATCAAGCAATCAAATAATCAAGCTATGATTGATGATACCTGGTTAATAGAGCTAGCATGATAAATAACACCTAGGGAAGAGCCACAAACATTTGTAATTTTAGAGGGAAAGAAGGGAGAATGTGAAAATTGAGTAAATGCTATTCAGTAAATTTAGCCCAGAGAAGGAATAAGATACATTCTCATTTGGGTTTAAAAATCTAACCCTAATCCACAGGGACTGGGGGGACTGGGAAAGGAAAAGATAAGGGAAGAAGGCACTGATAAAAGGGAAGGCAAAGATATAAGTCAAACTAAACTGAAAGTTAAATTAAAAAAAAAGGAAAAGGGGAAAGGTAGAAAAATTTTGGTGAGAAAAAACAAGAGAAAACAAAAGGGAAAATATAAATGGAGAAAGATAGCTTGAAGGGAAATACGGAATAAGTATTCTTAACTATAAATGTGAAAGGGCTGAACTGTCCTATAAAGCAGAAGCAGATAGCAGAATGGATTAAAAACAAGAATCCTGCAGTATGTTATTTACAAGAAACATATTTGAAGCAAAGAGATACCTAAAGTATAAAGATAAAAGGTTGGAGCAAAATATATTATGCCTCAGTTGAAGTTAAAAAAAATCAGGGGTAAGGATCTTAATCTCGGATAAAGAAAAAGCAAAAATCAATCTCATAAAAAGGGATAAAGAAGGAAACTACATCTTCTTAAAAGGCAACATTGATATTGAACCTATATCATTACTAAGTGCACCTAGTAGAATAGCATCCAAATTTCTAGAGGAACAGCTGAATGAATTACAAGGAGTCATAGGCAGCAAAACTTTAATAATTGGAGACCTCATTCTCTCTCTCTCTCTCATACCTGGATAAAACTTAATGGGGATAGAGGAGAACACGCTTTTTTCTTGGCAGTACTTAGCATCTAAACCAAAATTGACCATGAACTACAGCACAAAAACCATATACTCAAATGTAGAAAGTCAGAAATAATAAATACATACTTCTAGTCATGATGTAATAAAAATTACATGCAATAAAGGGTCATAGAAAGATAAACCAAGAACTAATTGGTAATTAAATAAGTTTTTTTTTCTTAAATAATGGGTAGATCAAAAATCAAATAGAAATAATCAATAATTATATCCAAGAAAATAATACTAATGAGACATCATACTAAAATTGATGGGATGCAGCCAAGGCAGTTTTGAGGAAAAACTTTACATCTCTAAATGCCTATATGAATGTGAATAAAATAGAGAAAGAGGAGATCAATAAACTGTGTATGCAACAAAAAAAGCTAGAAAAAAGAACAAATTATCCCTAATTAAATACCAAATTAGAAATTATGATAATCAAAGGAAAGATTAATAAAATTAAAAGCAAGAAAACCATTGATCTCATAAATAAAACTGAGTTCATTTTATGAAAAAGACAATAAAATAGGCAACCCATGATTGATTTGATTAAAAAAAGAAAGAATATAACCAAATTAACAGTATCAAAAAAATGAAAAGGTGAACTGACCACTCATGAGAAAATTAAAGAAATAAGTTGGAGCTACTTTGCTTAACTGTATGCCAATAAATTGGATAACCTATGTGGAATGGATAAATATTACCAAAAAGTCAAACTGCCCAGATTACCAAAAGAGGAAAAAAAATATTTAAATATTTTCAGAGATTTCAGAAAAAGTAAATAAAGAAGCCATTGATAAACTCACCAAGAAAAAGTCTCCAGATATAGGTGGATTTATCAGTGAATTCTATGGAATATTTAAGGAACAGATAATTCCTATTGTACATAAAATGTTTTAAAAAATAAGAGAGGAAGGAGTTCTGCCATACTCCTTTTAGGAAACCAACATTCTACTGATACCTGAAGCAGGAAGAAACAAAACAGACAAGAAAATTATAGACCACACATGCTAATGATAATTGTTGCAGAAATCTTAAATAAAATTTTGGGAATGAGACTACAGTAAGTTATTTCTAGCATAATACACCTTGATCAGGTAGGATTTATTCCAGATAGACAGGGGTGCTTTAATATTTGGAAAATGCAACATAATTAAACACATCAATACCAAAAGCAACAGAAATGATATGATTATCACAATAGATGCTGAAAAAGCCTTTGAGAAAATACAACAACCATTCCTTTTAAAAACAATAGAATGGGGGTGGCTAGGTGGTGCATTGGGCAACTAGGTGGCACAGTGCATAGAGCACCAACCCTGGAGTCAGGAGTACCTGAGTTCAAATCCAGTGTCAGACAATAATTGCCTAGCTGTATGGCCTTGGGCAAGCCACTTAACACCATTGCCTTGCAAAAAACTAAAAATAAAAAAACCCAATAGAATGTTTAGGAACAAATGGTATTATAAATAATAAATAACACTATCCAAAACCATCACCAAATATTACATGTAATGGGAATAAACTCAGAGCATTTCTCATAAAATCAGGGGTGAAATAAGGATGCCCATATTCAATTTCCTATTAGAAATGATCACAGAAGCAACAGAAGAAGAAAAAGGAATCGAAGGAATCAGAATTCACAATGAAGAAGCAAAATTTTCACTCTTTGCTGATGATATGATGGTATACTTAGAGGACCCAAGAAAAGTCATCTTAAAACTCCTTGAAGCAATTAATAAATTGAGCAAAGGAGCAGGATTTAAAATAAATCGATATAAGCCATCATTGTTCATATATCTATATATATCTCTATCTCTATCATCTCTATCTCTATCTCTATCTCTATCTCTATCTCTCTATCTCTATCAATCTATATCATCTATATCTATATCGATATCTATATCGATATCTATCTATCTAGATAGATAGATATATAAAGAACAAAGCAAGAGCAAGAGATAGAAAGAGAAATTCCACTTAAAATAATTTTAGACAACAGTAAATCCTTGGGAAACTACCTCCCAAGACAAAAACCAGAAATTCTGTAAAGACAATCATAAAGCAGTTCTCTCTCAAATAAAGTCAGATCTAAATAATTGGAAAATGTCAAATGCTCATGATTAGGTCAAGCTAATATAATAAAAATGACAATTCTACCCAAATGAGATTACCTATTCAGTGCTATACCAATCAAACTACCAAATGACTACTTTACTGAACTAGAATAAAATAGTAACGAAACTCATCTGGAGCAAAAAAAGATCAAGAATAGCAAAGGAGCTGATGAAAAAAATTGTACAGTAAGGTGACCTAGATCTACCAGATCTAAAACTAGACTGTAAAGAGACAGTGATCAAAATTGCCTGCTTCTGCTAAAGAAATAGAGAAGTGGATTAGTAAATTAATATAATTCACTAATAATTTTTGACCAAATAAGAATTAGAGCACTTTATAAGCTGTAAAATGAATAATTTTGATTATATTAAATTAAAAAGCTTTTCACTAATAAAACCAATGCTACCAAAATTAGAAGGAAATCAGAAAGCTGAGAAATATATCTCATTTCTAAAATATATAGAGAATTGCATCAAATTTATAAGTTCACAAGTTATAGCTCAATTTAAACCATATTAACAGACAGTTTTCAAATGAAGACATTAAAACTATATGTCATCATATGAAAAAATGCTCCAAATCATTATTGATTAGATAAATGCAAATTAAAACATCAACGAGGCATCATCTTACACATATCAGATTGGCCAAGTTGATAAAAATGGAAAATGATCAATATTGGAGAGGTTGTGAGAAGACTGGGACAATGATATATTGCTGGTGGTGATATGAATGGATCCAACCTTTTTGAAGAGCAGTGGGGAACTATGCCCAAAGAGCAATAAAACTGTTCATACTCTTTGACCCAGCCATTCCAATTGGATGTTTATATCCAGATGAAATTATAAAAAAGGGAAACGTCCTATATATTCAAAAATATTCATACAGTTCTTTTTGTTGTTGCAAAGAATTAGAAATTGAGGGGATACCCATCAATTCCAAAGTAGCTAAACAAGTTATGGTACATGAATACTATAGAATACTATTGTTCTATAAAAAAAAATCATAAATGGTCTGATGCTAGAGAAGCATGAAAAGACTTACAGGATCTGATTTTGAGTGAAAGAGTAGAACCAAGAGAATAATGTACCTTATCAACAATTACACTGAGACAAACAACCTTGATGGAAGCAACTCCTCTTAGAAATTCAGACAGCTAGGATACCTCTATTAGACTGGTTATGTACTTCATTATACCCATCCAGAGGAAGAAAAACAAAATAAAATAAAACACACATACACACACACATACACACAAAACCCACTCTTCAGAATCTAATAAACACTTTATAAAAATTTTCTTACATATCTCTTTTCCTTAATCCTAACTCTTCATCGTGAAAGTAACTAATTTGTAAACATATTTATCAAAATATGTATGTGCAATTGTAATGTGACTGGTCACTGCTGAGGGGAGTGGGGTGGGAAGGCAAGTGGAAAGACATTTTGTAACAAAATTTCCATATGCATATGGATGAAAATAAAACAAATCTATCTATAAAAAAGAAAGATTAAAAGTTGTAAGGAGAGAGGGATCAAATTTTTGTTCTTTCTAGGGTCTTCACCTTGGCAGGAAAGGTCAAGTCTTTCTTACAATCATTAACAATGGAAAAATAAAATGTTAGGAAGAGTATATTGAGAGAATATTTTCTTAAGATTTTGGAGAAAAATTACTTAAGAATATGTGGTCTCATAATTTCTTTAAAAACTTATGGGAAAATTAGAACTCAATTTAGGAACTAGGAGTCTGACTTTGTGTCTATTTAAATATACAGAGGTGTGACACAAGTGCCATATGGGAGGTGAGAGGAAATTTAAAGAATAAAGGAAATTTTTTTTTCCTAGCAGTTAAGGCCATATGCTATCAAATAACTAAGTTATAATAAATTTAGTTAATATCACTGTGTTTAGAAGCCTTCAAATAATATGGTAAAAGAAAAATGCTTGGAAATTCTTGTTTGCAAATGGATGAACAACAATAGGATTGGTAAGGATGCTTAGATTTCATAGTAAAGGACAGGTTAATATTAAATTTGTAAACTTCAGAAACATTCTGTAGGGAAAGTAAGTTCAGGGAAGGAGGTAAAGAATGGGAAAGAGGTATCCAATGGAGTGAAAGAAGGTTTTCATAAATATAAATTCCCACTAGTGAATTCCCCTCCTTTTAAGGCTCTCACGCAATGATTGAAATTGTACATGCTGGATATACACTGGAGGGCATTCTTTGTCAGGAATGAAACTAAGTATTGGTAGAAATTGATTTTAGCTTAATCTATTCAATTAAATGACTTCTGAATTTTCTTTCAACTCTGATATTCAATTTTTGTAATGTTTATTAGTGGTTTACTTCAATGATGGACTGTACAATTCTATTGCTAGTGAACTACATGAACTATTTCCTTTGCTTTTGTTCATTCTATTCAGTTCAATAATTCAGATATTTAAAATTCTATTGTTGCTTCTTAGTGGCTTCTGAAAAAAGAACCAAACAAACAAATAAAAAATATTGAGATAGCAAAGAGTAAATTCATGGTTGGAGTTGATGAGTAAGTGTTATCAACTTTTTCGACTTACCCAATCACTGAAATTTATGAGATTACAGTCCATGGAACATAACCAGAATGGGTCACCTGCAATGAATATAGAAATATACATCATAACCTTCCTTTAAGGGGAATCAAAGAGCATATTTGATTGATTCCTATTGACTGCAATTTCCTTCAGATGATTGGTTTACTGAAGTCAGAAAAATGAACTCTAGTTCTGCAAAATTTACCCAGATAGTGGTATACAGAAGAGTTGTCACGTGTGTGGCATAAAGATTAAATATTGTCTTCTAATAGTGTGAGCATATTAAAATTTGGTTGGGAAATTTTTTAATAAAGTAAATGAAAATGCAATACAATATAGATAATGTTATTTTGACATTTTCCATGTCATTGTAAATCCATAAGGATCTCTATATACAGGTTTAATATCCTTGTTTCTATTTGTGTATGAGGCCACTATCTACTCAAGTTAATACCAGTAATATAAGCAACACCCTCTATTACTCTGAAAGAAAAGTTGACATATATGGAGAGAAAGGGAGAGAGAGGGAGGAGGAGGAGGAGGAGGAGGAGGAGGAGGAGGAGGAGGAGGAGGAGGAGGAGGAGGAGGAGGAGAAGAAGAAGAAGAAGAAGAAGAAGAAGAAGAAGAAGAAGAAGAAAAAGAAGAAGAAGAAGAAGAAGAAGAAGAAGAAGAAGAAGAAGAAGGAAGGACGAAAGGAAGAAATTAAGTTTCACATCTATGGGTGATAGAATAATTCATAACTAACACTGGAAAGAGAGAGGGAGAGAGAGAGAGTGAGAGAGAGAAAGAGGATTACAGAAGCAAAAGAAAAAGTGATTTAATCAGAATAGGGGGCAGAGCCAAGATAGCAGAAGAAGAAGAGCCTCTCCAAGAGTTCTCTCCAAAATATTTCAAATATTTCAAAAACCTTAAAATTGTGACTCTAAATTTTCCAGAGACAGAACTCACAGAAATATGCAGTGAGGTAATTCTCTAGCCCAAGGTAACCTGGAAAATAGTGGAAAAAACTCTGTTCCATGGGGTGGGAGGGGTGGCCAGGGCAAAGGAAGTTTAGCCTCCTTGGGAACAGCCCAAGGGTGTCTGAGAGTGGGCAGTGTCTCCCAGCAGCAGGAGCAGTCTCCTGATCTACACACCAGGGAGCACCAAGCACAACTTGGAAAATCAGCAGGGAGACTTCTAACAGACCAAGCGCCAAGCCCAGGCTCTCAGTGCAGTTGCATCACTCAGTGGGGCCTCAGCAGCCCAGAAACAACAAATCAAAACAAGCCTGTGGAGTGGCCCAGCAGGAGCCTCCAGGCAGCTGCTCCCCGAGTGCTCAGCCTACCAAAGGTAAGGGAGTGGAGGGAGACTTCTGAGGTCTGTACTCTGACCCTGAAACAGGGCTCTAGGGCTCTGACCACATCCAGACCCTGGTCACAGTCTAGGCTCCCCTCATAGAGCAAGGACCGCCCCCCACAGCCACATGGCAGGTGGGTGTGCTTCTGGCTAATCACAGAGCAGGAGAGCAATCTGAACCCCACACATTAAGGTCCTTGTGTGGGTGTCCCAATAATACTCAAAATTTCAGGAAGCACTCCAAAGCCAGTTACAGGCTGGGGAAATGTGTAAACAGAAAAAAAAAAGAATCTGACCATACACAATTACATTGGTCCCATGGAGGAACAAATACTCAAACTGAAGATGAAAGAGTCCAAGCTTCTGCCTCTAAAAACTCCAAGAAATACAGATGTTGGGCTCAGGCTATGACAGAGCTCAAAAATGATTTTGAAAACCAAGTAAGGGAGATAGAAGAAAAATTAGGTAAAGAAATGAGAGATATGCAGGAAAAACATGAAAATGAAGTCAACAGCTTAGTCAAGGAGATCCAAAAAAAATGATGAAGAACATAACATAAACCAGCTTAGATTAAATGGATAAAAAAGTTTAAAATTATTGAAGAGAAGAATGCTTTAAAAAGCAGAATTGGCCAGATGGAAAAGGAGATAAGAAAGCTCTCTGAAGGAAACAAATCCTTCAGATGTAGGATGGATCTAAAGGAAGCTGATGCTTTTGTGAGAAATCAAGAAAATTATAGGATTAGTACAATCAACTGTACTTAGTTGCATCTGACCTAAATATAAGTCCCCCCCACAAGAAGATGAGAAATCTCAAGGAGAGAGAGAGAGAGAGAGAGAGAGAGAGAGAGAGAGAGAGAGAGAGAGAGAGAATTGTACTTCAGTCTCTGTTCAGAATAAAATGGCTTTGTCTCTGGGGTGAGTTGATTTATTTATCCACCAGAGAAGTTGTTTCAATATTTTTCCCACAGTTGCTATTACTAGCTGTACCTCCACTCTATTTCTCCCCACTCTCATTTATTCTATTCTCTCTCTCCTTTCATCCTGGCCCTGTATGAAAGTGTCTTGAATCTGTGTACCCTCTCCCTCAATCTTTCCTCTCTTCTGTCACTTATTTCCCCCCTTCCTCCCCCCATTCCCCCTTATCCCATAACTTTCTTATTTTTCTCTAGGGTAAGATAGATTTCCTCACCCTATTAAGTGTGTATGTTATTTCCTCTCTGAGCCATTTCTGATGAGAATGAAGGCTTGCTCATTCTCCCTTGTCTTCCCCCTTTTCACTTCATTGAAAAGATTTTTCTTGACTCTTATGTGAAATTTCTTACCTTCTTCTTCATCTCCCTTTCCTTCCTCCCATTACTTTATTTTATCACCTATTGACTCCATCTTTTTACTATATTATACCATTATAATCTGCTCCTTCCTATGTCCTGTCTATATATGCTCCTTCTAACAGCTCTTATAAATTAGAAAGTTCATATGAGTTATCAGCATCTTCTTCCCATGCAGAAATACAAACAGTTCAATATCATTAAATTCTTCATAGTTAGTCCTTCTCTTCCACTCTCTGTATGGTTCACCTGATTCCTGTAATCGGAGATCAAACTTTCTGTTCAGCTCTGGTTGTTTCAGTAGGAAAGTTTGAAAGTCCCCTGTTTCATTGAGAGTCCAGACTTTCCCCTGAAAGAGGATGTTCACTTTTTCTGGGTGATTGATCCTTGGTTGTAAATGAAGATCTTTTGCCTTCCTGGAAATATTCCAATTCTTACAAGTCCTTAATGTAGGTGCTATAAGATCGTGTGTAATCCTGACTATGGAACCTTGGTAGTTAAATTGTTTGTTTCTGGCAGTTTTTAGAATTTTTCTCTTTGATTTGGTTGTTTTAGAATTTGACTTTATTATTCCTGGAAGTTTTTCTTTTGGGATCTCTTTCCGGAGGTGACCGGTTAATTTTCTGGATTTTTATTTTACCCTCTGTTTCCAGGATGTCTGGGCAATTTTGCTGTATTATTTCTTGAAAAATGAAGTCTAGGCTCTTTTCCTGGTCATTGCTTTCAGATAACCCAATAAATTTTAAATTATTTCTTCTGGATCTGTTTTCAAGGTTGGTTGTTTTTCCAATGAGATATTTCATATTTTCTTCTAATTTTTGGTCTTTTTGGAAGAGTTTTATTGTTTCCTCATTTTGTGCAAGGTCATCAGCTTCCTTTATTTCCATTCTGCGTTTGAAGGAGGTATTTTCTTCAGAGAGCTTTTTTGGTCTCCTTTTTTAGCTGGCCAATTCTGCTTTTTAAGGCATTCTTCTCCTCATTTGCATTTTTGTTTTGCTTTTTCCAATAGGCCTAAACTAATTTTTAGCATATTATTTTCTTCAGTATTTTTTTGTATATCTTTCACCAAGCTTTTGATTTGGTTTTCATGATTTTTCTGCATGGCTTTCATTTCTCCTCCCAATTTTTACTCCATCTCCCTTAAATGCTTTTCAAAGTCTGTTTTGAGCCCATCCGTAGTCTGAGCCCATTTTCTTTTTCTCTTGGAGGTTTTAGATATGGAAGCTTCGATTTTGTTGTCATCTGAGTATGTGTTTTGATCTTCCATGTGACTAAAGTAATTCCTATGGTGAGATTCTTCTTTTTCTTTTGTTTAATCATTTCCTTAGCCCAAGACAGCACTTCCAAGGCTTTGAGTTTTTGGGGGAGAGGGCACCCTACTGGAACCTTTATTCCTCCAAGGTCTTAGGCTGTCTTGTGAGTGCTTTGATATGCCCTGGGGCTATAAGGGGGGGCTCCAGCTATCTTAATAAGGAAGCCCAAACTGCAACTTCGGTCTAAGTGTAGACAAATACTCCTACCATGAGGGAGAGCAGGGAAATCTCTGAAGACGTCGCTTACTATCTGGGAGTGCAGGCTTCTTTCCCCAGATTCTCACTGCAGATTCTGTACCTTGTACTCCTCACTTCACACTCATTCTGCTGAAGCAGAGTTCTCCCCCTGCCCCTTCAAGCTGTTGCTGGTGCTCTCTGGACTGGGCTAGGCTGGGCTGGGCTATACTGCTGCTGTGGCTTTTTTTCCAACCCACTGGCCTGATGAAATATACCTTTCTGGCGGAATTTCTAACTTACCGTGGACTGGGACAATATTTCACTCAGTCTTTCTGTGTGTTCTGCCCCTCTAAATTTTAGCTAGAACCATCATTTGGTTTTCATGGAGGTTGGGAGGAAGGAGTTCCCGGGAAATGCTGCCTTCAAGCTGCCATCTTGATTCTGCCCTCCTGTTATATATTTTCTAATGTCAACTTTCATATTAGATTAAGGTATGTGGCATACATTTCACCTCTCTATTTAAATACAAGATCCAATAGCATCAAAAATTTGCTTCAAGATTTGTCTTGTGAAGATATGGATATATGGGATTTTCAAAGAGAATTGGCACTTCTGGTGTTAGAGCTAAACCAAGTTGAGGGAAACTAATGTGTCACTAATCATGAATAAATTGGGGGGGGGATTTGACGGTCTATCCCAAACATAACAATATTTCCCCCAGGAGAATGGATGGATGAGAACAATTTGCTTCAAGAAACATGAAGTTTGTTTGAATCAGAATTTGTGAAGAGCTTTAAGTTTCCGTATCAAAAACACTACCTCTTGGACCATGTCCACTCAGACTTTTGACTTTTCACTGGAATACAATGAGTTTGAAGGAGATCAAACTGACAACTTTGTGCCACTGTTTCACTTAAATACAATTTATGCATGAGTTAAAGCATCACCTCTGTGGTCATTGATCCTCTTTGAAACCGAAGAAAAAACAAGAAAATGTCTTTTATATCGTAGGATGATTAGGGTCTCTAGTTAAATATTGAGAGCTCCCTAGAATGGTGAAAGGGTTTGGGCCTGCCAATTATGATTAAGCGTTTTTTTGGAATTGTGAAAGAATTCACTTCCATCCCTGAGATTTAAAACTACTCAGGATTTATTAGAGATGACTGCAAAGTATAAAGATTAAAACCTTTTCTCCTCCTAGAACATTGAGGACAGGCTTGACAAGGAGAGAGAGAGAGAGAGGGAGAGAGAGAGAGAGAGAGACAGAGAGAGAGAGAGAGACAGAGAGACAGAGAGACAGAGAGAGAGAGACAGAGAGAGAATAGATAGCCATAAGGACTGGATTAGCACAGGCACATGGAATAGGGGCCCATGATTCTCTGGCTAGTCTAAGTTGGGTGTACCTGTCCTAAGAAAGAATGAGAGAGGTAGTCATCATTGCAAGGTGAAGGTAGGGTCAAGAAGAATGGAAAGGGTACCAGCAGTTCTCTTCCAAATAACTTTAATACAATTCTGTATTGGGTTGTACAAAGGTGGTCATTTAGGGAATTGTCTAGTCAGTAATTCTCCAATAGCCAAGCTATGTACTGGTCTTTCATGCCCCAAGGTACATGACCTCAAAGCCCAACATGTCATTTTATAACATGCCAGTGTAAGCTTTACCATTCAATGACCAAGATCAGGCACCTGGAAACTGGAAGCTTAAGGAAGGAGAATGGAAGTTGGGGGAAAGGGAGTAAGCCAAGGCCTCTCCCATCCTTGAATGGAGTCACTATGAACACCAAAGCTTCCCAGATAGGCACAAACAATATTTTTCCTTTCAAAAAATTTGTTTCTAATCACACCTCCTATGTCTATAATTCCCTGCATCATTTTGAGAAAATTCTTTCTGAAAATAATTTTTCTTGAGGCTTCATTTTCTTGAGTCACAGGGAAAAATATTATGATTTCAGAGTTGTTAGTGAGGCAAAGCATATGTTTCTTTGTAAAATGAGCATGTCACAGAATAATATTTCTAGAAGTTAATGGGGATTCTAATGACATTAATTTCTACACCTGTATATTATATGTAAGGAAACTGTGATCATGGGAATTTATGACTTGTCCAACATAAAACAAGAAGTTTCTTGCATAAAATGTGAAAATAGTGGCACTAACTTCAGAGACAGCAATCCTGACACTATATGAAGTTTTCTCTTTCTTTTGGATGTTATATCTACATATCTACATATATACAAACTTTGTATATACATACAAACTTCTATTGAACTTCAAAAGCTTCCATACAAACAGAAACTAATTTTCTAGACATTTTCTTTTGTCTTGAGTTTTTTATAATGATCAGATGGAAAAACTAAAGCAAATTTATTTTTGGGAGAAAAATACCTTTAAGTCAACATTTATCTTCCACACAAGAGACTTCTTAAAATGGTTTTACTAGTTTCAAGAAAAACAGAAACCAAAACAACTTTAAATGGATCTTTTAACTTAAATGTAGAGTCATTACTTATGGTATCTCTATTACTAAATCAGAGAGTATAGTTCCTCTAGAAATTTAACTTATTAGGAGATAATCAAAATATATTCAAGGACTCTATTCATCTATCTGCCTACTCCCTGTGTTTGTCATTCCTGCAATTTTTCCCCACCTTCAAAATGTTTTCTTGGCCCATCATTCCCAGTTAAAATCTTACACTTCCTCCCTTTAATAACAAAAACCTCTCTTTTTCCCTCTAATCTTTTTCAGTTGGTGATTTCATCATTTCACATACATTTAATCACCCTCTTCATTCTTACCATATTTAATTTAAATGCCATCTTTATTGTCAAATTTACCAATTATGTATCTGCTGACTTCAATCTCAGATTTTCAGCTTTGTTTTTACATTCAATTTATTTATTTTAACATTACTACAGTAGTCTTATAAAAGTACCCATAATCCATGTCCTCCTACAAAGACAGAAAAATCTCAAGGAAAATAAAGTGAAATTAAAAGAAATAAAAATTCACTTCATTCGGTGTTCCGATACCATCCGCTCTGTCTCTGGGATGGATTGCATTCTTTATCATAAGTGGTATCAGCAGATTTTCAATATTTTTTGCCCACAGTTGATTCTAACTATGGTTATGAAATCCCAAACTGAATGTTCAATAAAATCTGAAATTAAATACATACAAAACAGAACCATCCCCCCCCAAACATTCCTTTCATCTTTCCTATAACTTTGAAGAGCAAAACAATTCACCTAAGTCCCTCAGTCTTGTGACTTAGATGTTATTTTTGACATAACTCTACCTTCCTTTCACAAGCCCCCCCGATACACACACATAGACATATCCAAGTGTTGGGAAAAGCTGTAACATCTTTTATAAATTCCACTTTTTTGCTCTGATACTGCCACAATTCAATAAAATGACACTGGTTTCCTTGCTTCATAAGAAAGACATTCCTTTCCTTGACTCTTTTCTTGACAACTTTTTCTATGTTTAGCCATGGATTTCATATAAACTTTGATTTAAATAACTGGCTCTCTTCTTTTCTAACTACTTACTTCTTTGACTTCATGTCTCCACTAAATTCACAGGTTTTATAGAAAGTCATAACCGCTCTTAATTCAGGTGTTTCTCTCTTTTAATAATTCCTTCTTATTGTTTTTTATATATTTGTTTGTAAGCTATCTCCTCCATTGATTTGTAGGACACTTAAAGGCAAGAACTATCTTGTGTGTTTTTGTATTCTGAAGAATTAGCACACAGAATGCACAATACATCTTCAGTGATTGCTATAATATATGCCTTCACTCCTTTTCTCTTTCTTCTAAATTCATTAGAATCTGTCCTCTGATCTTACCATTCAATTAAAACTTAATAAAATTGCCAATATTCTCTTAATTATTTCATCTAGTGGGGATTTCTCCATTCTCATATTTCTTGATGACTCTTGACTTGTCAGAAACTGAATCATTCTCATCCCTTGATACTCCATATGCATCAGTTTTCATGACACTGTTTTCTCATGATTTTCCTCCTAACTGTATGACCATTCTTACTCATTTTTTCATGGAACTTCATCCAGGCCTTACTTACTAACTGTGACAATAAGATATTTTCTTGAGCAATCTTCTCCTTCGCCTCTGCATTTCTTTTGGTGATATTGCCATAATTATATATTTATTTATCTAGCCTTAATACATTTTATGAATTCAGATATACCATAGTTATCTAAAATTCAAAATATACAAAACTGAATTTTCCTCAAACCTGCTCATCTTTTTCACTTTATTTTTATTTCCCTTTAGAGAAAAACCATCCCAGCAGTCACCAAAGCTCACAAAATAAATATCATCTTCAGCTGCCCACTATCTCTCACTTCTCAAATCAAATCAGGTGCCAATTCTGATTCTTTTAACTATGACTCCTCTTCTATATGCCCTTCTCTGTAGTATGATGCTGTCATTGTGTTCCAGAAGTCCTCATCACCATATATTTTAATTACCACACCTGCCTACTATTTAGTCTTTCTGTCTACCTCCTTACTTCTCTTTATACTGATTCATCTACTCAGCTGACATTTCATTCTAAAGTCAACGTCTTACCAGTTTTTTATCTGATCCTCAGTTCACTAAACTTGAGTGTTTCTCAATTACCCAATGGATCCAAGTCAAATGCATCTACTTAGCTTTTTATGTCCTTTATAATCTGATCCCTTGCTATATATCTAATCTTCTTATGCCTTATCCCTTTCAATAAATTTATTAATTCAGTGAAATTCCTGTGTTTCTCACATGGTAATCCAACCCGTAATTAACTTAGAGCATTTTTATTGGTTGTTCCAGATACATAGAATTTACTTTTTCAAAATGTCAATCAGTGGTTTTCCATGATCTTTCTTTTTGGGTGTCAAATAGAATGTTGTCTTCTGCAAGAAGTACTTTCTGATGTCTCTTAATGCTAGTCCACTGCTTCTAAGATTATCTTCAGTTTTTCTAGTACATACCCTATTTATATATAGTTAGCATATAATCTCCATTAAATTTAAATTTTTTAATTTATTTTTTCCTTTTACTTGCAAATGTAGTTTTCTACATTTCTCCCTTTGTAAGCTTTTGATTACAAAATTTTTCTAACACCCTCAGTTTCCTTCTACCTCCACTATAGCAATGAACAATATGGTCAAATTGGTACATCGATAATTGTGTTGAATATATTCTATATTAATCATGTTGTGAAAGAGGAATTAAAACTAAGGGGGGGGAAGCATAAGAAAGAAAAAAAGAAAAAATTTAAAAAGTGAACATCGTGTGCTTTACTAAGCATTGCTGCTCCAGAGCCTCACCCCCCCACCTTTGTTGTGGTTGGCATTTTGCATAATCAATCTCTCAGCATTGTCCTTGATAACTGGACTACTGAGAGGAGTTCCATTCATCATATTTGGTCATTTCACAATGTCGTGGATAATATGTATAATGTTCTGGTTCTACTCACTTCGATTAACAACAATTCGTGAAAGTCTTTCAAGGTTTTTCTAAATTCTGATTACTCATGATTTCATTTTTAAGTGATAAGTTATAGTTCAATGACCCATTTCTTCCACCAGTATCTATTCTATCTTCCTTCCTTCCTTCCTTCCTTCCTTCCTTCCTTCCTTCCTTCCTTCCTTCCTTCCTTCCTTCCTCCCTTTCCTTCTTTCTTTCTTTCTTTCTTTCTTTCTTTCTTTCTTTCTTTCTTTCTTTCTTTCTTTCTTTCTCTCTCTCTCTCTCTCTCTCTCTCTCTCTCTCTCTCTCTCTTTCTTTCTTTCTTTCTTTCTTTCTTTTTCTTTTTGCTTCCCATATTACCAAAACAGTATTGCTACAAAAGCAAATATAACCCCCACTCCCCCACAAAGTCAGGGAAACCACATACAAATAAAGTGAGAGCAAAAAGAAATGAAAATTGTACTTCAGTGATCAGATAATATCTATTCTGTCCCTGAAATGCATTGCATTCTTTACCATAAGTCTGTCAGAGAAGTAACTTCAAAAATTTTTCCCCACAACTGCTATCACTGTCTTTCTCTCCATCTAATCCTTCCTACTCCCATTTATTCTATTCTCTCTTTCCTTTTACTTTATTCCTCCTCAAAAGTGTGTTGTGGGTCAGCTAAGTGGTGAAATGGACAGAGTACCAAACCTGGAGCCAGTAGGACCCGAGATCAAATACAGCCACAGACACCCAAAAATCACCTAATTCTCTGAGCTCTAGAAAGCCACCCAAATTCACCACCCTGCGAAGAAAAAAGAAAAAGAAAATACGTTTTATCTGACTCTCCCATGATCTTCTTTCAGCTTTAACACCTATAAGTTCCCTATCCCCTTTCTCCCATCCCCTTCCTCTCCTTCTTTCTCCAGGTAAGATAGGTTTCTATAACCTATTGAGTGTGCATTTTATTTCCTCTCTGAGCCACTTCTAATGAGAATGACAGCTCACACATTCTACCTCACCTTACTCCCTACCAATCCATTGCAAAGCTTTTTCTCAATTCTTTTATCTGGAATATCTTAGCCCATTTTGCCTCTTCTTTCCCTTTCACCCAGTACATTCCTTTTTTCACCTATTTACTCCACCTTTATAATATATTATTCTTCATATTCATCTCTCTCCCATGCCTTGTCTATTATATGCTCCTTCTGACTGCTCTAATAAATGCAAAGGTTCATATAAGAACCCAGTATCTTCTTCCCATGTAGAATTACAAGCAGTTCAATATCTTTAAATTCCTCATAATTTATTCTTACCTTCCACTCTCTCTATGCATTACCTGAGTCTTTTATTTGGATATCAAACTTTCTGTTCAGGTGTGGTCATTTCAACAGGAACATTTGAAATTCCCCAATTTCATTAACTATCCATCTTTTCCCCTAAAAGAGGATGCTCAGTTTTGCTGGATAGTTGGTTGTAATACAAGCTATTTTGCTTTCTGGAATATTAGATTCCAAGCCTTATGAGTCCTTAATGTGGATGCTGTGAAGTCCTGTTTAATCCTGACTATAGCACCATGATATTTGAATTATTTATTTCTGCTGGCTTCCAATATTTTTGTTTGAATTGGGAGTTCTGAAATTTGGGTATAATATTCCTATTGGAGGTGATTAGATGAATCTCTCAATTTCTATTTCATCTTCAGGAAAATTTTCTTGGAGAAATTCTTTAGGAATGAAGAAAAGTCTCTTTACCTAGTCATGACTTTCAGGTAGTCCAATAATTTTCAAATTATCTCTTCTGAATCTGTTTTAAGGGTCAGTTGTATTCCTAAAAGGATATTTTACATTTTCTTCTAGTTTCTCATTTTTTTTTTTGCAAGGCAAATGGGGTTAAGTGGCTTGCCCAAGGCCACACAGCTAGGTAATTATTAAGTGTCTGAGACCAGATTTGAACCCAGGTACTCATGACTCCAGGGCCAGTGCTTTATCCACTGTGCCACCTAGCCACCCCTAGTTTTTTCATTTTTTTGGTGTTGTTTTATTCTTTCTTGTTTTCTCACAAATTCATCAGTTTCTCAAGCTCCATTCTACATTTGAAAGTATTATTTTCTTCAAAAAACTTTCTTATCTTCTTTTCCATCTGGCCTCTACCCTGGAGCTGTTAGAAGGGTTTCTGCTCCGTTTTCCCAGTAGAGGACTCCAGACTCTGAGCAGGTTTGAATATGGACAAAGGGTCTGAATATGGACAAATCAGCAGAGTTCTGTCCCAGGGATAGTGGAGAAACTTCAAATATCTACCCCCACGTCCTTATTATCAGTGGACTGAGTGCTCTGGAAGCAGGTGGCTCCCTGCTGTTTGGATCCACAGGCCTTCTTCCATTTCCCAGGTCTAGGGCTGGACTGAGGTCTAAGCTGCACTGGACTCCATGCTCAGTTTGGCAGAGTTTTCTTGCATACAACACAGAGATTTTGTTATAACCATTCCCCCCACAATAAATTATCTTCAGAAGTCTCTATCCTATCTAACTTTTCTAAAATTTATTGACCTTCTAATTGTCTTTTACTTTATTTTGTGTTTGAATTTATCTAATTTTGAAATGACCCCAACATAGTTTGCTCTCTATGTCTTCATGTAAATCCTTTAGCTTTTCTAAAAATGTGGATGCTATATATCATTTGGTACATAAATGTTTAGTGTTGATACATCTTATTTAATGTTTATTACCTTTTTGTAAGGTGTAATTTTCTTCCATCATTCTTTTAAATTAAATCCACTTTTTGCTTTTGCTTTGCTTGAGATAAGGATTTCTACACTGTTTTTTTCCCCCCTTCAAATAAAGTATAATATAATTTGATCCAGACTTTTCCCCTGTGGATATCTCCCTAATACAAAAATGTTTCTTGTAAACACCATATTTATGAAGCTGATTTTTAATCATTTCTATTATGTGTTTCAATTTTTTGGAAAAGTCATCTTTTTCACATTTACAATAATTATTATTAATTCTGTTTTCCCCTCCATTCTATTTTTTTTTTTGTTTGTACATTTCTCTCTTCTTTCTGCTTCTCCATCATCACAAGTGTTTAGCTTCTGACTGCTTCCTTGCTCATTCTTCCCTTTCCTGTTTACTTGTTGCCTCTTCTAATTCCCTGTCGGATAAGATAAATGTCAAAACTCAATTGAAATTGCAAATAATACCCACTTTGAGCCAAAACTGTTGATTTATTTATCCTCTAACGTCTCTGCCTTCTTCTCTCAATATTATACCTTTTTAATGTATGAATTGATTTCTATCTGACTTGCATCCACACACTCTATCATAGTATGTTGCTTTCATCTGTCCTGTTAGAAATATCATTCTCATTCTCATCATATCATTTTTAATTTATACAAACACTCTTTGTCTCTGTATACCAACTGCCTCAATAGAAATAAAATCCTTATGAGTTACACTATTATCATCTCATGATCAATTTATACAGCTCTCCAAGTCTACTCCCTCCCACTGTCCCAGTAGAAATATAACCCTCAAATGCTAAAGAACCAGCAATCATAATCAATTTATACCCACACCGTTCTTCTAAATGTGCACCTTTCAACCGTCCTAAGAGAAATATAATTCTCAAAAGCAACAAGTTTTTCTTCTCATGGAGAAGAACATTATTATTGACTATTTTTTCTTGTCTTTTTATCAGATTAGTTTAAAAATCCTCTAATTCCTTGAAAATACATCTTTTCCAATTAAAGAATATGCTAGATTTTTGCAGTATAATTGAATCTTGGTTATAATCCAAGCCCCTTAAATCACTGGAATATCATTTTCACAAGATCTCTGATCCTTTTTTTCTATAGAAGCTAACAAATCCTGTGTAATACAAACTGTGGCTCCCTAATTTGTGAATAGTTTCCTTTTTGACTGCTTGCAGTATTTTCATTTTTAGCTGAGAATTCTGAAATTTGACTACAATATTTCTTGTAAGTTTGTGCTTTATTTTTGGTTTTGGTTTTCTGAGGAGCATCTCTTTTAGAGGGTGACTGATGAATTCTTTTCAGACCTTTTTAATATTTTTTATTATATTAGGGCAGTTTTCCAGGATAACTTCCTGAAATATATTTTCCAGTAATTTTTCTTATTGTAGTGGTCAAATAGACCAATAATTTTTAAATTGTCTCTTCTGGATCTACTTTCCAGGTAAGTTGCTTTCTTCTGTTTTTTTAGTCTTTTGTTTTTCTTTGATGGAATCTTGTCTCATAGAGCCAGATTCCATTTCTCCAATATTATTTATTATGATTTGATCTAATTTTCCACTTCTAATTTCACTTTTAAAAGTTTTGTTTCCTCCTGTAAATTTTTTTTCATAATTCTCTCCTATGACTCTCATTTCTCTTCTCCATTTTTCTTCTTCCTCTCTTCTTTATTTTATTTATTTATTTTTTTAGGTTTTTGCGAGGCATATGGGGTTAAGTGGCTTGCCCAAGGCCACACAGCTAGGTAATTACTAAGTGTCTGAGACCTGATTTGAACCCAGGTACTCCTAACTCGAAGGCCGGTGCTTTATCCTCTACACCACCTAGCCGCCCCCTTCTTTATTTTTTAAAATCATTTTTGAGTTCTTTCAAGAAAATAGATTTTGGATGTAATACCAATTCATAAACCCATTTAAAACTTCACATGTAGGTATTCTCATGTTTTTTTTTTTCATTAACCCTATCAGAAGAATAGCATTCTATGGTTATCACATTTTGCTAGTAAAGCACTGCTCCAATTTCACATTTTTATTTATTTTGGGGATTTTATTTTCATTTTTTTAATTGTGTGTGTGTGTTTGCTGGTGACTCTGGTCCCCAGCATTCCCCTCTGGAATCTCATTGTTCATGCTTTATTGCATACATTAAGGTAGCCCAAACATAGCCCTCCCACCCCCCGCCAGCAATCCCAAGCTCAAACTTTACCTTCTGAGTTCAGGGTGGGACCCTCACTCCTGGTCTGCTCTAATGCTGGGACCTGAATGAGGCTGTAACTAAGAGCCTTCCTTTGACTTCTCAGCCCTACCACTTATGCAAAACTACACTGTCCTTTTTTCCTGCATTAAATGGATGATTTCTGAAATTCCTCCTTGCTATCTTGATTTCTAAACTTGTTTTATTATCTTTTTTGTTTTTGAGGGATGGGCTTGTTTATTTAGAATCTGTTTATAGACTTCATCTAAATTTGTTTTTTATTTCATGATATGTTTTCAGAAAAGAAAAATCCAGTTGCTTCCTAGTCACCATCTTGGCACAATTGTGCCCTCAATTAATATCTATCT